>NC_090924.1:101049034-101352078 GCF_040938575.1 Ambystoma mexicanum
CACACGCACACGTCCTGGGGTTGAGGGGAGCCCTATTACATCATAAAGAAAGTCACTCCAACTTCATAAAGAAATTATTTCCGTTAAGGGGCGTACCATAATGGAAATCATTTCTTTATGAAGGCAGAGTGACTTCAAAAAGAAACTATTTCTTTTTGAAGTCATGGAGCTCCCCCACCCCATGGTTGGCAAATACATTTAAGGTTCTTGGAGTAATACTGGTGTTAGTAAAGTTTGGATTCCCTGTAGTTGGGATGGTGATTGCCCAATGCAAGAAAATGGCAAAGAAGGTGGTAGGGATGAAGATCATGTTTGAAGTCAAACCTGAACCAAACTCCAAGGAGCTGACTGATGACGCTGTCAGAAAATACATAGAGGCTAGACTCGTAGCACCTGAGGGAACAAAGGTCCTGTATCCAAAGAATCCTAAGAAGTATGTGGGATGATGGGTCTATTGTACCCCGAATGGACAATGTAAGTGCATGACCTGGAGCGTAGATGAACATATCAAATCAGCAGGCAACATGATGGGGGTGATGAAGATATGGACACCAAAGAAACACTTCTTCAAGAGAAAATACCAGGATGTGGAAACGATTGGGAGGTGGTCGAGGACTCGACCAGAGAGGGGAATGTAGAGGAACAGTTGCATGCCTCTGCAGGAAACCCTGACCCCCTACCTCCCATATGTTGGAGACCTGAGATCGTGCTGTGTTTGACACCATCAGTTGTGCCAATACCACAGCATGTGTTGAAAGAAGAGACCCATTGAGACAACCGTACCAAATGTATCCCCAAAGCGATGACAACCTCACTGTAAGAATATGAAAAAGAGCAAAGAAAGATGCTAGTGACGTCACAATAGATATATACAGTATATATGCCTGAAGGGGATGAATGGATCCTATAGAAACTAATGACGATGTAAAGAATCTTTTAAATTTGAAAAAGAAGATTACACATGCATGAAGTGCTGCAGAGAATCAACCGTTCAATAATTGTACAGACCCTGAAACGCAAGTAGACTAAGTCATCATAGCAGCTGGCTATATGTAGTGAATGGAATACAGGTGAAGCCACCATTGTATAGAAGCTGAACATCGGTATCATGATTTTAGTAAGCCAGGACTCATGAAGAGGAAAGGGAAAACTGTGCTGCAGCAAGAATAAGCTGAGCTGTGGAGCTGCATGGTGAGGTTGTCTGGCCTGGAGTCAAAACTGAAGCAGCCAAGGGCAGCTAGCTATTCTAGAAAGGAGCGAATGTGCGAAGGATGAATCATCCCTTGTTAAGGTGCAAAGAAAGAACACCAAGAGTGCCAAGGTTTATTCATTTAGAGCATTTCAAACCTAGAAAATGGACCAAATCGTGGTCTCCTGTCATGTGAGCCAAGGATGAAAATAGAGTTTGGGCTTGGAGTCCCAGAACACGATAGCGAGTGCTCTCACTCCCATGTATTCTAAAGACAAGGATACTTTTGCAAGGCCAAGATCAAATACAATTTTCATGGCCGAAGCCTGGGCGATGAGAGATGCTGGGGGGGGAGGTAGTGTCATTCCCTATCTCCTTGCACCTGGGTCTGGGCGTATGTGCTGCTAAGTGAACTGAATGTCCAAGACATGGACAAGCATGCCAATCAATTGTAGTGGTCCATATAACAAAGGACCTTATAGTTTGAAAAACAATAAGAAACTGTGGGCCTCATTCCGACCCAGGCGGTAAGGGGTTTACGGCAGTGTAAACAGCGCCGACCCTTACCGCCTGATTCCGAGGTCCCTTAGCGCCATGGAGGATTTAACACCTGCTTTTAAGCAGGTGTTAAAATCCATGGCGCTAAGGGACCATGTTGTTAATTACGCCACCGTAATTTACGGTGGCGTAATTAACGCCTTCCCCACTCCCATTATGCCCTATGGGGCAAAAATGGGAATGGGAAGGGTAAATGGGGATTGGGGACTTACCGCCCCGCCAACCTCGGAATGGGGCGGTAAGTCCGCCAACCACCATGGCGTAAACGTAGTTTACGCCATGGTGGTAAAGGTACGACCCAGGCGGTAACTTACCGCCTGGGTCGGAATGAGGCCCTGTGTATCTAATGTTTCTGAAGATTACACTTTAGCGTATGACAGTGGGATTTTAGACCCAGTTATGAGAGGACATTTTCCATGTGAACAATCTTTGGCTGCTACCGCATTTGCAATTGAGAAGTTCACAAGTAATATCATGGTCTGTTGCATGACTCTATACATGGAGCACGCCTTATTTGCCATTTTAGAGAAACCCAAAGGTGCATTGAAGTCACAAAGAGCATCTACACACAAGGTGATGATCTCTAATCCAGTGATTAAAATAGTGATGTGTAAAATAGTGAACACAGCCACATAAGTAGCTGAACCTGTAGAAGAAGGTGATCATGTGCATGACTGCTCAAATATATGTTGACTTTTATGATATCCCACGGGTGAACGAAAATGCTCTAGTGGGAGGGGAGATTCTCTTTATTGATGGCTCTTTGAAAATTGACCAAACTAGTGGTGACAGCCATTCAGGATCCGCAGTTGTAAGAAAGCTTAAATGATGAATTTGAGGTAGTGGCGAGTGCAAGACTACCGTTTCATTTTTCAGCACAAGCGGCAGAATTAGTAGCGCTTATTGTTGCACTCGAGAAACACAAAGATCAGGAATTGACGGTTTACAGTGACTCTGCCTATCTGACGGCAACCGTACATGCAGGGCTGTCATGCTGGAAATGGAGGAGTTATCTCTGCACAGACAGCACTCCAGTGCAACATGTGTCTTTATTGGAGAGGCTCATCAAGGCATATATCTCCCAGTAGCCATAGCGGTCAAAAAATGAGCAGTGCATACTAAACGATCAGACTTTATCTCTCGCAGAAACAAAGCCACAGATTTTGAAGCCAAAAGGGTTGCGTATCATTCTGAAATTTTGAGTTTTGATACTGAGAATGTGAAAGAAGTATTGAATGGAAGTATGCTAGCACAAGAATGATTTAATATGCTGTCAATTACGCAACTAATAGAGATTCAGGATAGAGCCCCACACGAAGAGCAGGTATTATGCATTGTAGGGGGTGTTCTTGATCCCCCACAGAAGCATTATGGAGACAGGATACCACTGTAAATCCAGTGATGTCAGCAGCTTTGTTGAAAGTTGCACTCGAGCAGTTGCATTACCCTATGAATATAACCTGAGAAAGTCTTCAGTCTTGCTGCTACCATTGCAGAAGACTGGTTTGTTCCCAATCTATTAGAACATGTTGCACAGTTCATTGTGAATTGCATTGTGTGTCAGACGTTTACAGCTGGGCATACACTAAGAACAATCAGAGGAGTAATACCACGTCCAAATGGGCTGTTTCAGCATTTGCATATCGACTACGTTGATATACTACAGACTTAATAGGCATAGGTATCTATTAGGGGTGGTGTGTCCCTTTCTCGATGGATCGAGGCAGGTCCTTGTACACATCCTGATGCCACTGGCACAGCAAAGTTTCTAGTGCATGAAGTATTTCCAAGACAGGGTGTGTGTGAAGTATTGAGGTCAGATAATGGGGCACATTTTGTCAATGAGCTATTTGAATAAATAGGACTTCTATTGAGTATAAAACATACGTTTTCTTCTACTTATCATCCACAAGCAAACAGATAATGTGAGAGACAGATTTTTTCGTACTGAGCGCAACTGTCTCTTTGGCATATACAGTATGATACTTTTCTTTAGATAATTGGGAGCATTCCCGAAGATGAATTTGTGCACTAGGGTGAGGGATTTAAACTTAATCCTATCTTCGGCTCTAGGCCAATGGAGTGATTTTCTGGCTGTGTTAACATGGTCTATTCTCGTGAGATGTGTTACTATCCTTACAGCATCATTTTGAATGACTTGGAAAATGTGCATATCCTTAGCACTTCCACCAATCAAGAGGGCATTGCCGTAATCTAGTCTAGTAGTCTAGATAGCAAAACTGCCCTGACGATGGTGGCCATGTTATTATCACTTAAAAAAGGGTCTTATAGCCCTCATAAGTTGCAAATAGTAAGCTGTATTCTTTTGTAAGATGTTGTCTTGAGCTTCTGAACTGACAGAGGAGTTCATCATCATACCCAGCGCCTTGACCTGGTTGGATACGGTTATGGTGACCTCCTTAATCTGAAACGTTTTGTATTCCCTGCCCAGTTTGTTTAAAAGATGGCTAGAACCGAACAGCATAAGTTCTGTCTTTGAATCGTTAAGACACATCCAATTGGATTGCATCCACTCATCAATTTTGCTGTATATTAGACTAATCTTGGCGCTGTCTACCATGTGATCCCTCTAGCTCTATTATAAGCTGCATGTCATCTGCATAGTTAGTAAAAAAGACTCCAAATTCTGACAATATATCACACAGTGCACACATATATAAATTAAAGTGCATGGGCAAAAGACTGGCGCCCTGGGGCACACTGAAGAGAATTTGGGTGGGGTCCGAAAAGTTGTCTCCCCAGCGGACTCTAGCTTGACGGTTGGTGAGAAAGGATCCAAGCCACTTTACAGCTATATCCGAACAGCCCACATTATCTCCTAAGGTTTTGACTAGCAATTCATGATCTACCAGATCAAATGCCGCACTAAGATCCAGTAACATCAGGATACCGATTTTCCCTTGATCCATGAGACCTAGCATGTCGATCTGGAGGTCCAACATGGCCGTTTCCGTGCTGTGTGATGCTCTGAAACCGAACTGTTGATGGTGTAATGAATCGTATGTTTCAACATGACCCTGCAGTTGCTGAGTGACTATTTTATCTAATATTTTCAATATGAAATTGGAGTTGGTTATGGGTCGTAAGTTCCCTGGGTCCTTAAGATCTAACCCAACTTTCTTCACTAAGGGCGTAATGGTGTCCTGCTTGATTTCCTCAGGAACACTACCATCGTTAAAGGAGGCGTTAATGATTCTTAAGAGTACGGGAGCAAATTGCTCTTTGTGTTGAAGAATGATGTTAGGTGGTAAAACATTTTCCGCACAGGACGTAGGCTTCATATGATCAAGCACCTCCAATAACTCTATTTCAGTTATTGGTGAAAATGTGAAGGTCTCCCGTCTGTGGCTTATATTGGTCTGCTTAATAATAACGTCCCTTTTCTGTTTATTTCTGGCGGAGATAATGTTTTGCCTGGCTTTAGCTATTTTAGCGATAAATGCATTTTGCACCATGTCACAATCATCTTTGGATGGTGATAATACGGGCGTGAGAATATAAGGTTTCTCTACACTCTTTAGTATTTGGAAGAGTTTGCTGGTCTTATTATCTGCAGATTCAATTTCCGCATTGTAATAGTTGGCTTTGGCTAGTTTAATTGTATCTTTATACTTCTTGTTAGCTGTTTTCCATCTCTCTTTGTTTTCCGTGGACTTGTCTGAGAGCCACTTCCTCTCAAGGGCTCGTTTTTTGATTTCAATAGCATTATATTTCTTGATCAATGTCTCACAACTGTCATGCTCTTGAAACGAGGCAAGTATTGTGTCCAGTCATGGCTGGATATAGTTTAGAGTCAACTTTTTAAAATTTCTACTGTTAATATGAGGATTGTGATTAGTGTGAAGTGCCTGGAGTTCAATGTTCAAAGTGACTAAGTAATGGTCACTCCATATGCATGGCTCTGTTTTACAATTTAAATATTTTAGGTTGTTAGCTATAACCCAGTCCAGTTGATTTCCTTGTGGTGTGGAAGGTACCTCATTTACAATCTTGAAATCTAAATCAATTAATGCTTTCTTCAAGGAGATAGCTTCCTTATCCTTTTTGTCCCCACACTAGTAATTGAGGCCACCCACCACCAGAGTGGATACATTGGTGGATTTCAAATTGACTAGTTGAGAGCATAATTTCTTGATGAGTATGCTACCAGGCAACTACAACGCTTCGTGGAAGATAAAAACATTCTGCACAAACAACAATCAGGCTTCAGGCAAGCCCACAGCACAGAGACAGCACTTATCGACCTGCAGACCCATATGTTGACGATAATGGATGAAGGAAAAGCTGGTGTGCTCATGTTGCTTCACCTGTCTGCTGCTTGCTGGACCTTGACAGGCTATTGCAAGCTCTCAAACAGGCAGGAAACTGCTCAAAGGGGGCAGTCAATTGCACTCACTCCTTCCTTGCAAACCGAATATCCAAAATCCATTGGGGAGATGCTTTCTCATCTCTAGCTCCCGTTAGTTGTGTAGTACCACAGGGGGCCAGTTTGTCACCTGTGCTCTTTAATCTAGACCTCTGACCCCCCTATGCCCTGTTGGAGAGCTTTACTAACTACACTGATGACACTCAGCTAGTCCTAGAGTTGAAAAGCAACTACTCTAAGGACTCTAGTAAAATCTCAGGTGTTTACGATATCATTAAGTCATGGATGACTATGAACTGGCTGTGCCTAAACGGCAGTAAAACTGAACTCCTTATTTTCAGCTCCTGGCATGCCTTCGCTAAACTGAGTGCAAATTTCACCACCTTTAATATCAAGAACAATGCTATCCCAGTCCTAGTGAAAGTAAAAACATTAGGCATCACTTTGGAATCATCAATGGGTGCCAAAACCTATGTCAATCAAACAAACAAAAATTATAAGTATCATTTATGCCTGCTCAGACACATCAGGCCTTTAATCAACGAAGATAATTGGGCCACTATTGACCAAGCCACTATACTTTCAAGACTGGACTACGGCAATGTGCTCCTAATAGGAGCAAAAACTGCTTTTCTGAATAAATATCAAGACAATCCAGAACAGCGCCTGTGCGTATTATTAAAAACATACAGAGAAGAGAACATATCTCGGCCAGTAGAAGGGATCTACACTGTCTGAAGGTGGAAGACCGGATTACTTTCAAATCTAGTACACTGGTAGACCATTGTCTCTTTGGTACAGCTCTTCCGTATCTGAAAAAACGAACCTGTCCATATGTGCTTAGCACATTCAGGAAACCAGGGCCATATCAACACCATTACCCACAAAGGGTCCAATGGACTGGGTAGATCCTTCCATGTTAGAGTCGCCAAAATTTGGAAAAAACTCCCAACTACTCTAAGACTGGAACAAAATAACCTGGAGCTATGCTGTGCTTTAAAAACTGCTCTCTTTAAGTAATCCCTAGGATAGACGGTTGGTTCTTACTCTTTCTTTTGTTTCGTCTTTTGTCTCCATGTTGGCACCCTGATGCCCATGGGCTTCAGCAACTTATAAAACTATAAAATAAAGAAAGAAAGAAATTCCTATTTCAATCTGCATTGAGACACTAAAGCCCCTTGGCTGGAGGCGTTGCTATGGCTCATTGGCTGACCTCTGTGTCAGGTCTATTCAGAAGCTCAGGCATCAACACCCAAACTCTGTCCCCCCCCTTTACAGACATTTCAGAAACACCCAGAGGCGTGGTCAGATTCAGATGACTGCTGGGTCACAGCCTATATCCCCCCATTACGCTACCCACAATGGAGCTATTTCAGCTTGTTCCAGAGACTTGGGTACCTAAGGGTCAAAGTTAAGACACATAATCGGTAGAAACAAAGCCTGTTACAGCTCCTGTACAGGTAGGAGAGTGTGAATTCTAAAACAGAGTTGCAACTGAGGTGCGCATTTAGGGTTTAAAGTAACAGTATACGGTTAAGAGAAGACAATCATAGGGTTCTCATCCAAAATATTTTCTTCACACTCATACAGAACACATTCTTTCTAATCCCTAATAAATGCTAAACTACTCTGACCGGCACAGCAGTCGCATGTTCTCTTAAGCCAGTAGGGAGCATGGATGCATTGCTTTTAAACTCTGGTGGCCAGTCGCTTTTACATTTTCTTATTCAGATAAATAGTTCTATAGGCAGGATACTTTCCAATGTAACCTATGCAGTATGTGGAAAATGTGTATAGGTCTTCGGATATTAGAAAGTGGGACGGCAAACCTGTGGATAGTGTTGGGCGCTGGCGGGATTGGATAATCCAAGAATTCATCTGATATGCTTATAGTTTAGGTACATCATCAGGTCAGAAGAGTCATGTTGGTGTTTGTAAGTTGTTGTTTTTTTTTATTATTATTTTCAAACACAACACCAGAGCAATTGGAAAACATTAACGTGGCCAATGATGCCAGTTTTTCAACTTAGGTGAGTGCACACAGCCCACGCGCATTTCAACCTAAGTCTTTTTGAGGGCTAATTAAGGTAGAAAAGAGGCTCTGGATAGAGCTGATGGCTGGTCCTCCCGGTTCAGGGTGCCAGTGTTGCTGGATAGCCGGTTCTAGTGCCGGTCGCCGGAATGGAGCCGCGGAGTCCGTGTCCCGTTGTGATATTAGTAACAACCCTAGCCGCAGCATTCCCCAACACCTGCAGTTGATGAATAGATGACTCTGGTCAAATTTACACATTGAGAACACATAAAGAAAGTGTCTGTTAACATTTTGCGTGTCACTCACAGTTTTTAGTGTGCCATTCCGCCTTGTGGAAGGCTGGGCCCCCCAAATTCATTAGGCCTCCAGAAGCCAAAACTCAAGTTGCCACATTTCGGCAGCATCTATATCTTCAGTTAGAGTTTTGCCTTATTGGGATAGCGGACACTTTTGAGCTATTTACCCTTTGTTTTTATAATTGTCACATATAAATTATTGGCTGAGCCTGGTCAACACTGCAGTGTGACTCGAGGTGTCATTTCTAGCAGGATTCTTTGTTAGTTCTGTCTTTGAGGTTGATTAAGTCTTCCTCTTACTTCATTATATCTGTTGTTGGTAGCACACACTGAGCAAAGTTCACTCTGTTTTGTGGGCACAGTGGGTCTTTGTTGTTTTATAATCCTCTATGTCTATTGACTAAATGTACTTATCACAATAGTTTTTATTCATGGTTTATTATGCTCTGACAACTTTAACTGCAATTGTGTCTGTTATGTTATGTTGAGTGTTATTTTGTTTGAACACAATTTTGAAATCTTTCCATGCAGCATAAAAAATTGTTGCATAGCTTTAGGACATATTTTTTCTTTTGGCTTATGCCAAGAAGCAGGCCACCTGAGCTTCTCTTCAGATCAGGACCGTGGGCCTTTTACACAAGTGGCAATGGTCTTGCGCCTCAGGGGACCTATTTCGCATCCATTGTCCTCTCACTTATCACCCACTGCCGCCTACTCAATGCTTCACCACGTGCCTTAACACCTCTTCCACTCACAACTCTCAGTCTTTAGGAGTGTATACTCCCCCTTACTTCCTGCTGGTCTTCTCAACTGACCTTCTCTTTCAATGTCTTCATCATGAACTACTCTTTCTGTCACCTCCTTAGTCCACCCCTCCCCTTTACACTAGTGTTGTCTGTGACCTAATTTCCAATGTTCATTCTCTCTTCTACAGCAACACCTCTCCCAAATCCGTCCTTAGTAAGATAGCTCAGCGGGTTAAGCGCTAGCTGCTGCAATCCGAATGTGATCGCAGGTCGCAGGTTGGAATCCTGGCAAGGCCCACTCAGCCTTTTTTTATCCTGTCGATAAATGAAGACCAACTTCGGTTGGGTGATAAATGTATGTAAATATGTTCTCTTTACAGCTCTTTGGCAAACGTGCTATAAAAATAACAAATCATCATCATCATTAGTACACTTCTCATCCAATCTCCTCCTGAAAATACTCCTCCACCCATTTTGATGTCACCTGCCACCATTTCCTGAATATACTCCTCCTACTCCTTGATGTCACCTCCCACCTTCTCTAAATTCCTTCCTCTACTCATTTTGCTTTCCCTCTCGCCACATGACTCCTTCTAATATGCCACTGCACCACTTTCTCACTCTTCTCCAACTCCTTGCCCATCTTTTAAGCTCTCCCTCCAGCCACCTTGTGTATTTTGATTCCCGCATCAACAACACCTCACACTTCTTCAGCTTCTCTTTTGGCCATCTTCTCCTAGCCTGCTCCTTCCTGCTCCTCCTCATTGCTTTCTGCCTTTGCCTCCAATCCTCTCCAAATCTACTTCTCCACCTCCAGTCACCACTATGGCCCAAATGTCAGACGCTTACATACATGCCCCGCTTGAGGGTACAAATCTGGCTTAAATAAGTTCTGCTGTTTACGTTTATTGTTGGTGGGAGTGAATTGATTACTCTGGGTGTGTGTGCCGTCATCTGCCCCATTTCCAGCATTGTGCCTCTCTGCGCGTAGTCATGGTACGTGCCTTTATTAAGGCTGAAATGCCATTTTGAAATGTTACGCTGCAGGCATCGGTAGAGGAGCTGCAGCATCAGAGCTTTGAGTGCTCTGTGGAGCGCTGCATTATTTCCCTGCATATGACAGTCAGAGAGGTGAATGGTTCACTGTGCCGGTCCCCACATTCGACATGTTGGGGAGCAACTGGACTGCATCAGCGCTAGTTTCATAGATGCATTAAACACAATTAGCACCCAGGGCAGGGGAGCCAACCAATCAGATGGCTCGTAATGCGGACTGAAACCGCTAATCTCAGTCCATGTTCCGAGCAGTCTACTGGCTGCTTCCCCCACCCGCAGCGCCATCTTATCCCCACCCTCTCTTTTTTTTTTAATGTTCCCTCCACCCCTCACCCTACTTACCTATTTTCAACAGCGCGGCGGCCCCTCTACCGCCGCCGCCGCGTTTCTGCGGTCGCTCGGTGTTTGCCGTGGACATGGAAGAGGGGCTCTGTATCAATGAATGAGAATACATTTTTTTAGCACCCAGGGTTACTGCTTGTAAACCGGGGGTGCTAATAGCTTAGCTCGGCCCTTTAACTCGAGCCCAGGGTGTATAAGACCAGAACCGGCCCATCAGATCGGGTCTTAACGCCATATTGGAGCCTCCCTGAAATGAACAGGGTAGGTTCTTGCTCACTATGACAAGCACCTACTAAAGGATTGGGTGATAGTGGGATAGTCTAGGATTCTCTCTGCAGTGCTCACTGTCCTTGCAGCACACAGCAGGTGCTGGACTCAGCCCCCAGGGCCACCACCACCGTTTGCCCCATGAGTCAGGCAGAGGACTTTATCACACTGCTCAAGACCTGTTATATTGCCCACTTGATAGAGCCGTGAAGATGATGACGTCAATGTCATGGTTAAAGGAGTTTTAGAAAGCATGTGGAGTGAGCATCTGTCATTGCTCTAGTTTTGCATAGCAGTATCCTTGTCTGAAAGTACAATTCCTGCACAGCCAGCAGACCAGAGTAAGGTGTCTGCAAGATGGCGACTTGAAAGAGGACTTACTATATCTGATGACTAGAAGCAATAAGGAGTATTGAACTTTAGCTGCTGCTGGCTTTGGCTATTTGTGTAACCAGGGCTGATGTAAGGATTTATACCGTCCCAAGTCAAGGGACTTTTTGACGTCCCACCATCAACCCTCTACCCTCAGACTCCCGGCACACAACAGCAATGGTTTCAAATTTTTTAGCAAATATGTACATTAATGTTGAATTAAAACAGGCACTCCTAGACTTGCAGCATTAGTGGTGATGTCTTTGTTGCACCTTCTGCTTGGTATCAAACTATCCACTTAAATAAGGTGAGTGGCTTGAGAGCACTGACACTGTGGACATCAACTGTCAGAAATTGCAACTTAGGTGTCCTTTAACATTAACATGAGCGGTAGATAGGTTAACGTGCAATGTTTCACATGTTAGAAGCATGTCATAAATGTAGGGACTCATTCAGAATTGACACATTTTTTAATTTGTGTTGAAAGTTCAGAGTCGCGTAAGCTGAATGGCATTGATGTCCGATGTTTGTATGTTTTTAGGGCCATCGTGTCGCCTCTCTCCCTCTGCCAGCTGGGTGCTCTTCTGCTAATGGCAGCCTATACACGTTTTTTATGGTGAGCGCCCCATGAGTAAAAATATTGTTTCTACCCCTCGCCGCCCCCCCCCCCCGCAAGCCATAGATGTTGATATTTGCCATTAAATATAGTCACCATAATTCCGTTTTAAAGAGCTTTGCGTCCCCCACCTGGGCATCCTTTGGGCCCCATTGTTTGAAGCCCACTGCTATAGGCAGTCATCTAGAATGATCTTACTGTAGTGTCTGCCGGGTGGGTAACCATTTCTAGAACTATTGCATTCTTTCGGAAATAAAGTGTTGAAATTAAGGAAAACAAGCATTGATAATGCCAACAGTTTGGGCTTTTGTGTAGGTATGGAAAAAGCACTTGCCAGGCACTTCTGTAATGGTATTTACTGCCCATTGATAGTAGCAGCTGGAAAATGATGTGAATACTTGGGCATAGCAGTGCCTGGCAAATACTTTATACTCATACGCAAGCCAAAACTGTTGGCTTTGCCAAAGCTTTTTTTAAACAGGACTTCAGTGTAGGACACACATAATCGAGTGGCTGAAGGCAGACCTGGTTAAGAGATTTTTATTATACCAGTAGCACTTCTTTGAAAAAACACTGGCAGGCACATCTAGTGCAAAGTTTGATGGTAAGGCTTGATAAAAGTGAACTCAAAGCGTTCCTAAGAGGCAGTGTTTTGGGGGAGGATGGGCAGGACATGGGTGGGAATGACCATGGGGATTAGCATCTCCACGGGCAGTCAATGGGTGGGCAAATAACCAAACAGCACCTACTAGCTTTGTGTCCCTCCCCATATGCCAGTATTCCCTATATGTACTCTAATGCAATATTTTCTACTTATAGATGGCCAACCCAAACTAAAAATTGATGATTGGGTTCTAGGGAATATGAGTAGATTCCATATGAAGACATATTTCGGGGAAAGAAACACATTGTGTACATCTGGCGTTCATAGACGTTATCTTTTTCTGTAACTCTCGGTTTCTCTCTTTCCCATCTTTTAAATTATATTTGCCACTTGTGTCTCTTCTTTGAATTGTCCCTTTCTTCTTTGGGTCTTCTCTCCGAGCTAGGCTCCTACTGGCCTATAGGGCAATGCCTGAACAAAAAACGTAAAATGCTAGTGTTGGCCCGTTTTTTTGCTCAAAGGGGGGCACTTTTTAGGCCCATGTGGTCCAGTTTGATGAGTTACTTCACTATGCGGCTAGTAGTTTTGACCAAGTGTTACTGAGTACATATTCTTTAAAATGCACAATTTGCATCACATTGTATCAAAAACCTCCCACTTGGGTACTACTGAAATAGTCTGTACAAAAGTAACGAATTGCCATTTCCAGTTGTGGCCCATTTTTTCATTAGTGCATGAGAACACTGTTATGGCCAAATCCGACACTCGTCCGAGCCACTGCTGTCTCGTCCACACTGCGCTGAATTCCGCGTCCTTTCTCCAAGAATGTGTATTTCAGTCTCTCTCCGGTCATATTCCGTTTCCAGCTTCACAGTATAATACCCTGAAACCCCGCTTGTTCTCCCTTTTCATTTTCTTCACTTTCTTGTTTTTCTCGTCCATTCTCGGTGTCTCATCCACATTCCACGGTCTGTCCTTGTACCGTCTCTGTCGCCCCCCCTCGCCCACTTCCGCCATAGCTCTCAACCAATTGTCTTGCAAAGGCGGGTGAAATCACCCGATTTTGTTTCTGGCGGGTGAGACGCCCATTGGAATGAATGGGCGTCCAGCAGGCCTGGCGGGTGAGTCAGCCCTTTGCAAGGCGGGTGACACCCGCCAAAAGCGGGTGAGTTGAGAGCTATGACTTCCGCCCTACTTCAAGTACAATGTTCCCTTTTCTGTCTCTCCTCTTTTGGTCACCATCTGTCTTCTCAAGCATGTGTTCGCCAAACAATGCAATCTCACTTCTCCCCCTTCCTTCTTTCGATCGCTTCCGTCACTCCCCACCATTTTGCTCTCCGCTTCTACCTTTCCCCGGTTAACTCTTCCCACCCTCCTCCGCACTCCTCTGTCCCATTCCTCCTTCCCCCTCCCTCAGTGATACCATCAGCTCTCCATTACTGTCTCTCCTCCTCTCTTCTGTAGCGGCTCTCTTCAAAACCTACCACCCACGGTGAACACCTGCGGAAGCGAAACCGGGAGCGGGTGAGGCACGAACAAAGAGCCAGAGTCAGGCCATGTCCCTTACTCGCTACCAGACACCGACGTTATATGGTGTAGTCCCGGGGAGGCCCCTCCCAACTGTACACATCCCCCCCAAAACTCACCATAGAGAGTGCGCGTGAACCCCCGCCCTCGGCCATCACTCAGCGGACTTTGATTACAGCCACAAAGGGGCCTTGGATGCTGGGCTGAGGGTGCGCAGAGCGGCGCTGACAGACGAGATTAGGCTGCGGATTCATCGCGCGCCCAGTCAGAAAGCGCGGGAGAGGGGGCCATGTTCTCAAAGCTGCGTGTCACAGCGGAAGGCAACAACCCATGTGCGTCATGGCGAAGGGCCCACTGCGTCCAGCAATACCCCTCTGGTGTTTGGCCGGGTGTCACCGGTTTTTTAATCCGAAGATGGGAGCATTTTTCAGATAACCAGCCCTCAGTTTCTTCATAGCATGATTACCTACCTTGTCGAAGTTATTCAACAGCATCTCACGTTCTTTCATTTTTGAAAATAATGTTTAGGGGACGATTGTCAAATAAGAGCAGCAATGAAACATACCAAAGTGTGAGAATACAGCAACAGATCAAACGTGTATAAATAATACAACAGAAAACATTCGAGTCGTATTTGTTGCATGTCAAGTTGGACTAACAATAGGCACGAAAAGAGATTAATATATTGGGATGAAAATAAACAAGTAAGTTATAGAAATTTCGCAGGAGTGCCCCGTTAACTCCCTGAAACCATAACCAGATAACTAAAATGCAGTTGAAGTGGGCATGAGACTACAAACAGTAGGAACAAAGTAGGTTGAGTGCATTCATGCAAAAATGGGTATCAACCCAACCAAGTTGCACAGCCCTGATCGGCATTAATTGAGTACACAAGTCTACAAGATCATTGTCATCTTGAGGCAAATAGAGTCAAGAATACACAGTTATGCTTGGCAATATAGTCAAGAATGCAAATACTTGACGTAAAAGTTTATGAGGAAATGAAGAACAGAAATGCCGACACGTGTTTCGACCCTGAACAACGCGTCCTTTTCAAGGCAGTGCTGTTCATAATGACACAGAAAAAAAGTCACAGCGTATGGCAATTTCATGGTATATACATAATGCAAGTAAACATGAAAAATGAAACATGAAAAATTAAAATCAAACACATGATTGCATAGTTAAAAGGGCCAGAAACCATCAGAGAGAACCACAAGGTATGTGATACGAAGTCAGCAAAAAGTTTTTTGAAAAATGAAATACAAGAAAAATACAAGAAAAATGATACAGTTTGGTAATAAATAAAATCAAGTGAATTGTTACCATTGTAGATAGCACGTACAACATCCCGTGTCCAGCATTGTGGAATCCCGTACATAAGGGAAGAACAAACAGAATGGGATATACAATGTTGTGGATTGGGGTAGTTGTGAAGAGTGTACAGAGCCTTTTGCGGTGCAGCAAGTTGTGAGTCAGGGGAGCGTTTTGGCCCCACTCCGCTTTTGTCTCTATATCAATGAGCTATGTATTCTAGTCACATACTACATACAGGATAAGTGCGTGACATAAATCTTAATCAGTGAGAGATAATTTAGAAATCAATCTCATGAGTGTCAAAGGTGATGAAGCCTGTAGCGACAAGTACTGTCTAACTGTTGCAAGTGTAATGCTGATATGATATGGTAGGTTCAGAACCAAAGTGAAAAGGAAGAAAGAGTTGTGCAGTGGCCACACTTCTATCGTGTCCATTCCCTCATTGTCACCATACATATAGTGTATTAACGGTGCACAGGGTATATGTGTCTCATAATGCAACGAGGGGGAGTCTTAAGATGTATATTTACCGTGACATGGGTTGGGATCATTATCACTCTATCTGCAGGTTTTGTGGAAAATGTGTGCTTTTCTGCGCAAGTGCCTGTTAAGACTTAAAAACGCAAATGTACTAGGCATTGTAGCACAGTTCTTGCTTTCTAATTGAGCTGGATTCTCCAGAGATTGGTGTGCATTACTATATAATGAAATGGCTGATGCTGTGGTGAGTATTGAGACATTGGTGACCAATCCAGATTTAGCAACAAAAAAAAATCTATGAATGTGATTGGATTAGAATCTAGCGGCTTGTCGGACGTATAAGGACTTTGACTTCTCAGTTTTTGGTTCAAAAAGATATAGTGTGATGGCTGAATACCTAATCAAATGTCCATCTCTCCATATACGACGGCAATACATGAGGTTTTGCCTTAATTTATGGCACACACGAGAAATATTGCAGAGGAGAAACCAAATTACCCCAAACCAAAACTACTGTTGATATTGTGGAGATAAACAGCAAATAGAAACTCTGCAACACTTGATTGTGGAATGTCCCTGTCTAAATTTGCTCCGAGCAAAATTATTCCAAAATGTTTTTATGGTATTCTCTGATTTGGATGTGAGCACAATCTGGAAATTAGAGTTCACAAGTCCCAGATTGGCCGTAAACGTTGCGATTGTGCACTTCCTTGAAGCCACAGTCCCAGATTTTGAGCCAAAATAACAGCACTAAGTGTGAAGGAGAACATAGGTAATCAGGGACTTGAGTTCAGTTTTATTAGATGGTATTTACACAATCTGTTTGTTCTCATTTGTAATAATGATTTTTTTTAGATATGCTATGCTTTGTTATTTGTTTTTAATTACTGATGAGTAGGTTCACGTTTGATTGAGAGGTTTAGTTATGTAAATACCTATGTTCATTGTTGCTGTTGTGATTTTCTTTTTGTTAAAGAGAAAAAAAAATGTAACTATATTGTAACATTTTTTGTAATTAGTATAATGTCTGTATAGACAGATGTTGTATTGTTTTCTTCTTTGTTGGTTGTAAAATGCAAAATATTTGAAAAGTTGTTTTTAACAACTAACCAAATAAAACAATAAAAAAAAAATGTGCTAGTAGTATCAAGGTCACTACTAGTCACTACTCTGTGCAGCAGCACCCCCCCCCTTATCTTAAAGAGTGGCTCTTCACTTACAGTCTAAATTGTAGCTCCTACATTACCAATTCTGTAGTCCCAGCGCCTCCTACGCACGGCATACCTCGAACCAGTCTTATAGGTTGAGTGCATGTTATGTCATTGGGCATTTGCACAGCGCCTTTTTTACCATTGGTATGATCTCAAAGCGCTGTGGGTTGAACGCCCACAGGTACCGTGATGCAGGTCAGTGGAGAGAGTAGGGTGCTAAGTAGAGCTTGGCAGGGGCGCCGACTGTTTGGTTTTCACAGGGGGAGCAGAGTGCGGGGGGGGGTGGGGGAGTCCATCAGTAAAAGAAATAAAACGTCCCATTCTAAGAATAGGGACTTTCATGAAAATAGCATTTCCAGGGGGGTGCCCGGACTGAGGAGCACCCACGTTCTCGGTGCTCCTGGTGCTTGGGTGCACTCTGTACCACCTTTAACCGGAAAACTTTGCGGCTGGTTTCTTCCCTGGTGGGTAGCTGTATTCTAACGCTAGGAGTGGTGCGGAGGTCGTGTGAGATCAGTAGTATGTGTGCAGCAAGGCCGATTTGACTTGGGGGTAGCTGCATTCTGGCAGAGGCAGTGCTTCGATATGAGATTATGTGTACAGCTGTGCCGATTGATCGTGGGGGATAGCTGCATTGTAAAGCTTGTTGAGGTGTTTGTGGTGGTGCATAATTATTTGTGCAACAAGGCCGAATTATACGAAGGGTATAGCTGCATTTGATTGTTGGTACAGAGGAGATAATCAGCATATTGGTATGTGTGAGTATCTGTGTAGTTGGAGGAGGTCCCTGTTCCTGAATTAACTTCCAGTTCCTGCCAAGGTAACTATTTTCCCCTATTTTAGAGGTTTGGCGCTTTAGCTCTATCGGAAAAAAGTATCGGCCTAGTGTGAAGTTATTTCTGTTTACCAAGCTTGGCTGTATCGTTCCCGGCTTCACAGTATAATCAGTGTTGAGTTGGCAGATTCCAAACCTTTCCTGGGCCAAATGATTGCAGGAAAATGGTCATCCCAGTTTCGAATTGAGTCTACAATTGCTTATTGGTTAATACTTTCTCGATGTGCGGTTGTATCCAGTTACTTTCTATCGGAATTATGGTGTTGTGTCTGACTGGCATTATTACATGCAGCATAAGTTAGAGTGTTCCAGGTCTAGTGTATAGTTTGAGTATTGATAACAGGCAACAGCACATCGTTGTCACTTCCAGAAGCTTGTCATGCTAGACGCCTCACCTGATTTAAGAGCGTAGTACATTAATGCTAATGTACCAATTTTTCCAGCTCCCAGGTATTTGTTTACAGCGAGTGGTTGGGTGTTACTGTACTAGTTTATGGTTTGCGTTGTGAGTTACACTGCATCATTGTCCCTTGCGAGAGCTGAACGTGTTAGCGACCTCACCTGATGGGAAAGCGTAGTGCACACCCATTAGAGATAGAGAGCAGGCCCAATCATAGCTTCAGGGTGTAAGTGCTGCTGGGCCCTGGGTGTTAGGGTACTGGTCATTAATTTCTAGACAAATAAGAGGTAAACATCACCTGATTAGAGAGTGTAGTGCAAACCTGGTAGAAGATAGAAGATCAAGCCCAAGTCAAACATAAGTGCTACTTTTCAATGTGTTTGGAGTTCTGCCCATTATTTGCCAGGCAAATAAAGATAAACAACGGGCCTGGGAGTGTAGTGTATACCTGGTGGAAGACAAAAGATCAAGCCCAAGTCATAGTGTAAGAACATAAGTGCTACTAGGCCCTGGGTTTGGAGTCCTGGGCCTTAGGTTCCAAACACGTTTAGGGTAAATACAATTGATGCTTTGGCCCATGAGTGCAACTAGGTATTCGCTGCCGAACATGTAAGGGGCCAGCAGGTTCATAGCGTTAAACATAATTGTTACTGGCAACCAGGTTCAAAGTCCTGGTCATTCTTACCTGTCACAGTGAAGTGCATATTTGTTTGAGGGGTTCAGAGATTTGGCTGCATTACAATGGCTTGATTTATGTTTTGAAGCAGAAGCCGTAATCCATGCTTGCATTAGTCAAGTTGCAAAGAGCGATATAAGCTAGTAGTAAGTGTAGTAATCAGCAATGACAGTGGGTGCGGTGGGTATCAGTTTGGGGTGAGGGAGAAAGCAGGGAAGTTATAGACGTTATTTTGCCAGCGTTAGGGCACATGTTCTAACCCTAGCTGGATTGCATAGTATTTATTTTATTTTTTATTTACTGGTTAATAAAAATCACAGGGAAAGCAATGCATTTTTGGCTCAGAAACACATACAGAATTTACCATTGATAACAGATTGGAGGACATGTGTCCTTTACCATGGAGTGAGAGAATCTGACTTTGTTGCAGGGGAAGATGGAAAAATAAACCAGGGACAAGGGCAGGACAGAATGACATAGGAACGGGATGATGGAGAAAGTGCTGAATTAATGATGGTGTGTGGGGGCAGGGGTGACAGAAAGGTGCTGTAGAATTGTCCATGAAGAGAAGGGAGAGAGGAAAATCGGGAGACTTTAAGGTTGGATTTAAATAGTGGTAAAATTGCAGTAATACAGAGAGGGAGAGGAAGAGCATTCCAGAGTAGGGGAGCGAGGAGAAAGAGAGAGTGCTAATGAGAGGCAGCACATGGGGGCTTGAGTGGTGGCAAGGGGGTGAGCTGAGGATGAACAGATAGGTAGGGTGGGGCGAGTCCATGAATAGTTGTTAAGATGATGAGAAGAAACATATGCTTAGCCTTTTGTTTCATAGATAGCCAGCCTATCTGGCAATGGGCAGAGGATGTAGAGATAAAGCCAGAAAGGTTGAAAAGTGTATGGACCACAAAAGATGTTGAGGACTTTGTGCACAGGTGAAAAGGCATAGTTGGGAAGGCCATGGAGGAGACTGGCAAAGTAGTCAGATCTAGAAAGGACTAAGGAAAAGATAATCTGCTTATTTTTCTGATATTGAGGATGTTGAGTCTGGCTGCAGTGGCAGACTTGAAGACAAAAAGTTGAGCATGAGAGAGTGATACACCATCCAATATTTGATGGTAGAGAGACAATTTGATATTTTTTGTCAATAGCATGTTGGATAAGGAGTGAAAGGAGAAGAAGATCTGAGTGTGGCCAGCAAAAAGTTGCTAGGGGAAGCTGCAAGAGGAGATCACGGTGCCAAGAGCTGAAGTATAGAGAGTGAAGAGAAGTGGTCCAAGGACAGACCCTTGGGGAACTCAAACAGTAAAGAGGGGTCAGTGGGGAGGTAAAGCTGTTCGAGGACACCTGAAAATGTCTGGGGGCATGGTATGAAGCAGGGCCTTATCGCTGATGTCAAGGAGAGAGATCATGTAGAGAACAGGTCTGAATGGTTGACAGCATCAAAGACAGCCGAGAGCTCAAGAATAATAAGAATAGATGAAAGGTTGGAATGCTGAGAGGAAGAGATGCAATTGCTGATATTGAGGAGAGATGCCTCAGTAGAATGTAGAGATCAGAAGCCAGATTGAAGAGGGTCCTGGAGGTTGCATCAAGGAAATCAGTAAGTCGATAGAATACTACTCACTGTAGGGTTTTGGAATAGTGTGGTAGAAGAGAGACAGGGACAAAGTTAGAATCTAGACCAGGTTTCTTAAGGAGAGGCATGACAGTTGCTGAGGGAAAAGTGGCATTGTCAAGAGAGAAGGTGAAGAGGAATGTAAGTTGTGGAGCAACACTTAGAGCTATGCGCTTCACAATGTGCAGGGACAGTGGGTCAGTTGGGGCACAGGAAGGGTTAGCCTTGAGGAATAGGACAAGAATCTCATCGAGAATGGTGGGGGCAAAGGAAGACATATTAGTGAGAGAGGAGGGTAGGGGTGGTGGAGAAAAGTGAGTAGGAGAAGGGGATAGGAGGTAATTAACAAGGGTATTATGAATCTTAGACATTTTAGATGCAAAGTAGAGAGAGAGAGATAATTTGCAGAAAAAGTTGAGGAGATGGAGAATTTAGTTGAGAGATTATTAGAGGCACCTAGTTTGGGAGGATAGAGAGGAAATGAGAGAGAAATAGAAGTAACGTTTAGCAGATTGAAGAGTAGAGGAATAGTTTTGAAGAGCAGTGAGATAGAGATTGAGGTCAGAGGAGTGTCTTGCAAACTACAAAGCTTTTTCCACATTGTTGTTTATTAGGGAGGGGATTAGAGGTGTAACGCTGGGTTGTGAAAGGAAAAAAAGTAGGAGTGAGTATAGTAAGAGGAGATGATAATAAGGAAACATCTGATACATTTGACTTTCTAGAAATGAGCCCTAAAAGCTCTTTTGGTCAACAGGTTAGCAATATAGGCATCAAACTATTTGAGAAACAAATGCTAGGGCCGGAGAAAATTAGATTTTAAAAAGTCCACATTACACAACATCAGGAGACATCAAGGCCAAATCATTAAGGATTTGGCTGGTGACTGCACACTCACACTTAAGCCAGCAGATAAAGGTGCGGCCATTGTGATTATGGACACCAGTTCCTCTGATTCGCAATGCATGCTACTATTGAATGACACAAACACCTATGTCAGAATTGATCACGATCCCACTAATTCCATTGCTGAAAAGATATAGGGAAATTTAGAAAAAGGCCTAGAGAATGAATGGATTAATGAGAAAACCCAGATATTTCTAACTAAGGACCACCCGATCACACCAGTCTTTTATTGTCTACCCAAGATACACAAGGATGTTAGATCTCCTCCACTCAGACCTACAGTGGCAGGAACTGTAAGCATTTTTGACCCTCTGGTAATTTATGTGGATACAGTACTTCAACCCATAGTGCAAGGAACTGAAACCTACCGGAGGGTCTGTGATGCTGGCAATGCATTGAAAGGACAGGGCCTCCCTGTCATTGTTCTTCAGTCTATTTTCGTGTGTGTTCTGTATTGTTTTTTGCCCAGGAGTCCATGTGGGACTCCTGGCAGTGCAGCTCTTGCTCTTTTTGGTTTGGTGTACAGACCCTTGGGATACCCTTATGGCACCCATGGGTGGGGTACAACCCTGTACCCCTAGTGTATGTTTTTGGGCGTCACCTGTGTGTGGCACAAATAGCAGGGTATGGGCTGGTGGCAGCTCCAAGCTGAATTCGAAAGGTGCTCTGAGTATCCTCCATTTTGGGATACCCAGGCCCTGCCATTGGAATCCGTTGATTCCTCATAGGAGACAAGATGGCCCCTGTGGCCTCTTGCTTTCTATTCCCTGTTACCTTGTTTTCCAAAGTCCTGGGAAGCCTTGACTCTGTCCCTTCCCATTGACTGGCATATATGGAATTGTTGGGAACTCCAGCCAGACTGGCTGCAGCCTTCCCAGTGACTATTTGTTTTGGGTACACACTTGGGGTAATATGCACTTCTTGTTATAGGTGTCTGGTTTCTGGTATGTGACACAAATACTGAGACAGCCCTGCCCGAAACTGGTATGAATGCAGTGTGGAGTGCTGAATGGCTGGCTACTTGTCTTAATACACATTCCTTGTTTTGAGTGTCTGGAGGGAGGAGAATGGCCTGAATGCACTGTGAGCCTGATTGACTGCCTGCCTGCATGAATACCCTTCTGGGTGATTGGCTGCCTGAGTGTGACCCAGCAGAGTGAATGAGAGACCAAACAGTATATCTGGGGACCTCTCACTGATGGAAATCGTTCAGAAGCTGAAGTTGATGCTTATCCTTGAAGCCCAGATGGAAGAAGAAGACTTGCTGCTGCATTTGCTTCGACCCAATCCGAAAGTTGTCGAGTTTGCCGAGGACTGATTCAAGAGAGGACCTGGCTAGGAGACCTCACCACGAGGGAACATTGTGCAGACCGCTAAACCTTTGCCTAAGTGCCCTGGAAGCCAGCCTTCGAAAGACTGTCGACTGGATACAGGGACCACCGAGGAATCTGAAGTAAAGCACCCGGAAATTCCATCCACCGTCATCGACCAGGGTTCGGAGGACTGCCGTTACCGCTGGAGGCCTGTCAAAGCCGTGTTGCCCAGAAGCGGGAACACCTTGACGCTGTGCCGCCGACTACCCGAGCGGCAATTCTCCATTGCCTAAGAACATTTGAATCCAAGGACTCTCTCGCCCGCACCGCCGACCGCTTTGTCCCGCCAGAGAAAGTTGAGACCACTGACGCGCCGAGGAGAATCCGCTGGTGGGTTTCTCACCACCCGAAGACCACAAACACACTGACGACCGGACGCCCTTGCTGGGCCAAAGTTCTTCAGTGACCCTTTGCGGCAACAAACTATCACCGTCGAGGTGCAAAGCATGCCTTGTCTTCACAGGACGTCCATGACCGATTGTCGACGAGCACAGCCAGTACTGAAGCTGCTGCCTCAACACCATCAAACCTTTTCATCGACGACGCTCGAAGCCAAGGTTCACCTTCCTCGAGGACTATCGACATCCATGACTGCTGCCTTAAAGGGGGTCACTCAAGAAGGATCTGTTGATGGCCATCAAAGAAATCTGCTATACCAGGTACATCGGGGTGGTAGAAAAATTCTAGAAGGACTCTGATAACAATATATGGACTGGGCTTGCATTATATCTTTATTTACAGGTTGCCCAGGTGGGGGGATCCTCATACAGAACCGTGTCTATTGGCAGGGGCCAGAATTCTGCCTGTTGTTTAACCAACCTGTTTTCCTCCCATGTGTATTGTTGGTTCACTTTATTAACTGATTTGTATGACATTTGAACTGAGTACAGTTGATGCATTTTAATGGAATGAAAGAATAATTGTGGTACCACATACAAACTGTATATATTTACCATTTTAGATTAACTTGAGCGCAAAGTGTGTTATTATATGTGTACATAATCAAAGCCTTATTTATATAAAGAACTGTGTTATCACTAACATAGTGTGGGACATTCCTTTGTGGGTGTTTGGGGACTACACTGTACTTAAGAACCAGCCTGCATCATCTCCTGAGAGCTTAAGCCTTGATTGCTCATCCAACGTTACCAGATAGTGAATCTTGGCTGGGGTGCTTGGTGCCTCTACTCTGCCATATAGAGAGCAGAAGTACAGATACCCCCCTGCAGTCTTCACAGGGCCACCACACACTTTCACAACACTATAAAGGACACTAAAGACTTGCAAATGGAAAATATATATTAGCATCTTCTGATGTACAAAGTTTATATACATTGTAATGGTTTTATAACACGGCACACTCCAGCCAGGGACTCCTACCCTGACAATGAATGTGGCACACAATAAAAACACTTCATATCTTTAATCAACCACGGGTTCTTTTATTTGAGTAGGCCCCCATCCCGTCTCGCACCCAACCCCGTGTCACAGTGGACGAGGAACCAGGCCAGTGTGTATCAATATGATATTTATTAATGTTGTGGTTCAATGAAAGTAAAAGCAAAATCAAACAATTGGACATTAGCCACCAAGGTTGTGGCAATACAGATGCAAAGATTCCTAAAACACAGTTACTTCAGAATCCCCACAATGCACATGAATCTTTAATGGCAAAACAGGAAAAATTATTTCAAATCATCTGATGGTACTTAATGTTAAGCACTCCCCTGCAACACTCACCCCAAACATCTGCTAACTTAATTCTTTGTGGATGGAAGGCAGTGGCAAGGAGTCATTATAAAGAAGGATAAATCAGATTTATAATTCAGCCCACCACCCCAAGATGGGAGGCCAGAAAAGAAAATGAAAATCGGATTTATGAGCAAAACGGCATAATAGGATTTTACTTGTTACTCGCACAGCAGCTTACAACCGCGGTGGGACAGCTAGACAAGAAATTTGTGTTGCTACACTCGAGAGATAAGGAAGTTTACAAACTACTAAGTAGGGCACCCAGGCAACATGAACACAAGGTAAGAAAGACAATTTTGGGAAAGAAGACAAATGCAAAAGAAAACACACACAGCAATTGGGAACTTCGTTTTCACATGGGATGGGTGATGAAAGGCATCCAAGAAAATGGCTTAGCTGTCAAAATTGGAAATTGGTTTCAAGGAGAAGGACAAAGGCACATAACAGATAGGATTCTGACAGAATGGGATAGTTCTCAATGGGACTACGGTTTGGGTTTTTCTATGAGACAGATACTATTTAGGAATTCATGGGAACACACACAATACACAAGCAAATTCTGTTTTAGTTCCACTAAAACCAATTCTGTTGAGGCTATACTTTAATGGCTATAATTATTAAATAAAGGCACTTGGCATGAGGTGGTTAATTTCGAATTTCAACCAACTCACACCATGAATCTCTTTATAGGGAAATTCATTGATTTACTTGAAAATAATGCTAAGGATTTATACGGACAACTGAAAGATTTATAACAGGAATACACTAACATACACATGCTAATACAGATTCATCTATGGGAACATGAATGGATTATACTGCCAATTTGGGACTTTTAATGGGATTTTCAATGGGATGCAATAGTCAAAAGAGTGGGATATGCAGTCTGGAACTGGGGTTATTTGGTACTTACAATGTTAGCTTGAGTTTGGAATTCTGGAAAGCCAGCAAGGTCTCTGGGCACTCTGGACATCTAGACCAAGGTCTAGTCAGTCTGGACAGCGAGATGGGGTTAGCTAGGCAAGGTCTGGTCACTGCACTCTCTTGGATGGGATCAGTTGCCTCCTCTCCTTTCTCCCTGGATTCTTGTGTGTGCCTGGATCTGGAATTTGTGTATCTCACTGTAGATGGAGGGATGGATGGATTGATTGATCCTTTGTGTCTCTCTGTGTCCCCCTTATATAGCCAAAATGACATAATCTATTTTACAATTTGTGGGGAAGTACTCTGGAATTACCCCTCTCCTAGGATAGGACAGCCTACCAGTACTCTCTTCTCCCCCTGGGCCTATTGGTTCAGGGGAAAGGGCATCATGTGTGTGTTTGCATTTGTGACCTTTCTTTGTCTCTCAAGTCTACTTTTTAACACAAATGAGTTACAGATCAGATCAAAACATCAAATTGATATTACCCATTGCCATAAGAAGTAGATATGCATATTCAATGGGTCACAGGGAATTGTACTAACCGATCGCTGGATCTGTGCAAGGTAGCATTGCCCTTTAGCACATTTTGGCCCTTTTCATGAAATGCATAATTGTTAAAATTCTGCCAATGATTGCACGTGTTCATAATTACATTTTGCATCTTTCACTCAAGTTTACTATTTGTCCCATTTATAAATCATCCAGAAACACGTAATTCCTGGCCATTTCAGTTCACAAAGTTCTAGAAACATGCACTTGGTCTCTTTACAATTGTCTGAAAATCACATGGAAAACTAGCATAATACAAAATGATTACTTATTCAGGGTGCTCGGAAAAATGAAGAAGCCCTTTAATGTCAATGGGGAGGATTTGTCACATATGGGGGTGGTGCTGCAGACCCCTACAGCAAACTGTCTCCTCCTGGTTCGGCTTACTACAAAGGACTTTTATGATGCCCTTTGAAGTTTGACAGCTCCTCCTTCAGAGTGGGTGCTGGAGGAAATCATACTTCTTGGTCACACACTAGCCATACTGGCTTCCTTTGTTCCCTATTACAGGACTGCCTGCTAGTCTGGCAGGGCAGTGAATCCTCACACTCCCAGCCACCTCACATGCCATTGTGGACCGGTTCACTTATTGGTGCAACTTTTCAGTGGGAGGCAAGGCTTGCAATTGAATTCTGTGCCTGAGCCATAAACCAGTTTGACTGGTTTCTGAGCCTTTTCCAAGGTAACCAAATCTTGTGGGGACAAATGTAATGTACATTCGGTCACCAAACCCCCACCGACACATATTCACAGATATCTATGTGCAGGCAGAAGTTGTCATTTTACATTGACTTTTAAACGTTTTTCCTTATTTTCCTTATTTTCCAAAGAACAGATTCACACGTGTGCAGGCCTTTCATTTAAAGTTTCAAATGCGGATATGCAGACCGCGGGATTGTCTTTCAATTAGTCCTTTGGTGGGGTTTTGCATGTACTGTTGGTTCATGGACACAGAGGGTTACTGCACAGGATTTCTTTGATTTTGACACAGAAAAGAGAAAAGGCCACACTATTTCTTCATTTGCAGTAATTTGAGCGCAATGGTTCACATCAGAAGGAAACAAAAGCAGTGTCGCATTGTAATGTAGACACGCTTTCCCCTCATGTGATTTATCACTAAAAGAAGGCTTTTTGTTCTCCAGATGTAACAAAACAGATGCAGCGCTATTCTGAAGGCAGGGCATAACCTCTAGGTATGCTGATGAAAATGATGCAAATGCAGGGCCGATTTTCAATGCAGTGTTCAACTGCTTGCCACACGTGCCAGAAAGACAAAAGCACAGCCATTTTGGTGGCACTGTTTGAATGCCGTTTTAGGTGAAGGGGATTTCTGCTTAGGGCCTTCAATGCACCCCACAACATCTCTTCCACATCATGATGGCTTAGGGGCACTTCAGTGGTCTTTAAAAAAGGAGAATTGTAATGCTAGCAAGATTTTTACACTTGAGCTGACCAAAATCATACTATGTAACAAATATTTCCGCTACAAAACACAATTCTATGTACTGGCCTCAGGCACATCCATGGGGTCTGCCATGGCACCGGCCTATGCAAACCTGTTTATGTATAATCTGCAGTTAATGAACATTGGTCGATCAAATTGAGAACGTGGAAATGATACATAGATGATATATTTGTAATTTGGAAGGGCAATAGAGCAGAATTGGACAACCTCCTTAACTACTTAAATTCCATACATGGTCTCATCAAATTCACCAACGAGGTAGGTACTCCTCGACTCCATGTTTTGAATGTCGAGTTAGAACTAATGGATTATTTCCTTATAACAAACATATTCCAGAAACCAACTGATGTCAATAATTCTTTACATTACCTTAGTCATCACCCATTACATCTCAGAAACAACCTTCCCTACAGTCAATTTTTGCAACTGAAAATTACTGTATCAGAAGATGAAATCCTACTAACAAAGAATGCAAAAATTACAGATAAATATACAGGGATGCCATTTGTGGGTCAGCAGGGGTTGCAAAAGCGACCCCTGGGGTCACAGTTGAAACCCCTGGGGACTCCCATGCGACCCCAACTTTAAACAAAACAAAAACAGTTTTTTTTCTTTTTGCAAAAGAAAAAGCGTGCACCTGGGGTAGCGGGCCCTCCCACGGTGCGGCGGCCCTGCCACACCAGGTCTGGTGTGTCCTGGGCCCAGTCCTCCCGCATCAGGGTGAAGGCTGGGCCAAGGAGGCACTCAGTAGGGGTTGGAGCTGACCGTGACATGTAGCACATGGCACATGCCGACTTCAGCTCCAGCCCCTTCTCCCTCTGCTTTTTTGCAGCTCACATACAGGAACCAGGAAGCTCTCGGAGGAGTACAGGGGTCCAGGAGGGACAGGCCAAAACTGCAAGAAAAAGGAAAGAAGGCTTTTTTTGTAATATGATGTGTGTTTTGCATGTGTGAAGTGAGTGTCAGATGTATGTATGTGAAAGGTGGGTGAATGAGAAATGATGTGATGTGTGTTTTTGAATGTTCTGGGTGGGTGGGTGTGTGCTTGTGTAGAGAATGCAATGAGTGGATGTAGGAGAAGGTGTGAGTGACTGGTGGGTGAATGAGAAGTGATGTGATGTGAGTTTTTGAAGGTTCTGGGTGAGTGGGTGTGTGCCTGTGTGCAGAAAATGGAATGAGTGGATGTAAGAGAAGGTGCGAGTGACTGAATCAACTTCCAGGAAACCAGTGGTTCAGGGATGAATATCTGTTTATAAACCATCAATCAACCCCACACCTCTAGTACACCAGAAGGGATCCAAACAGATTGTAATACAAGTAAATTATAAGACCTCCTTGTCCAATTTTGGTAATGTGGACGGAACTGCAGACCTATTTCCGCAAGGTCGTGGATCGTAGGTTAGTTGCAACACAGCGCAAATACAATTATTACTCAATGATAAAAGGGACTGTCCAGTCAATGTTGTATAAATATGTCTACTTTATTATTACTAAAACAGACAGTTCTAGCACACTACAATTACAACCCACACTGTAAAGGAACACAGAGGACAGACAGTTTCATGAAGGAAAGGGTTGCACTCTGGATACTGACAGGAGGGTAGTTGCTAAAGTAATCAGTCAAGGTTATTTGGTTTCTTCACCAAAGGGGAAAAGGGTCATAACGGTCTCTAGAGGCCTTCAGAGAAGGACCTGGGGGGCAGAACCACAATGTACCTGTTGATGAAGAGGTTCTTGGTGCTTGACTGAGTCGAGGCAGTTCCAGGGCGTTTTGCAGCCTGTGAGACAGAGTTAGTGGTGGGAGACAGCTGCGGGTACCAGGCAGCAGGCAGTTCGGCAAGCAAGGCTGGACAGACGTCTGCAGGCTGTCCAGCGAGGCGGCTCAGTGCCAAGAATTATTGTCTCTGTGCTGGTTGGCGGATCTGGAATGCGGGTCGAGGAGTCTCGATTGGCTCTGGCACTGTGGCGTGCCAACAGTCAGCAGGGCAGCTGGATGCGATTCGAGGACTTGACTGTCTCAAAAGTGTCCTTAAAAAGATGGATACTGGATGATGCTTGAGTGGCACTCCTCCTAGAATCTTCGTAGGGCTTGTGTCATTTCAAGGCGGATGGACCAAAGCCCAGGAGAGTGTTAGCAGGCAACGGCCTTGTCCTTTGTCCAGAGACTCTCTGGCACTTCCCACTTAGGAAGCTTGCTGTCAGAACCTAGCAGGTCACGCTGTGTGCTGCATGGGTACCGGTTCTAGAGCTGCTGGACGGGTCCGCTGAGTCCAGTATCTCCCCCTGTTCCCTGTTAGGTGTTTAGGGGAGGGATCTTGCTTCCCTCTTGGAACTACTGGCCTTCCTTCACTGGCAGAAGATGTAAGCTAGACGGTACTTTCAGCTCAGGTCCAAATGAGTCCTTCTTCTTACTCCTTGTGAAGTCTTCAGATGATCTGTTTTAGCCCTCTTTTAAAGCCAAATGGGCCCCAGTGATTGGTGTAGGCTAAGCCCACCTTAATAAACCAATCCCGGGTTCCCACCATCAATCTTCAGTTATGCTTCAGGTCAGAATCAGGGCACTTGGCAACAGACAAGGGAAGGATGACAACATATACTTATAAGTCCCACCCATCTTCCTGTCTGCTGTACATCAACACGACTCCCTAATGAACTGAGCCCTATGCAGTGCTTGGTCACAACATGAGCCTCCTTTGAAGTAGGGGGTTGCAGGCAGAGCTTCATCTCCTACAATTCACATACTTCCCTGCTCTGAAAGGAGTGGTTCCAGACAGGACATCCACTGCCCTTTCATAACAAGGAGGAGTGATAGTACCAAGTTGACACATTGCATTACAAAGAGGTTTTGGTTTCTGGTCTCCATTGTCACTTCCTGCACCCAGGCCTTCCCTGAGGCCTGCTAATTTACATTCTTCAGTATTCACCGCCACCAGCACAGAGTAACAATGGAGATGCAAATCCATGGGGCCTTGACATGCTAATCAGGCTGCCCATGGCCAGAGGCTTTTGATATATTGATATATCCACAGCTGTCAGGTGTCAGCAGGGGAGGGCGGCGCTGGTAAACTGTGTCCTGCCAGAGTACATGACAATTTTTCTGCTGTGCGTTGAGCATGGAAAATATGTGCAGAAATGACCCGACATATTTTCCTGAGGTTGATCTCCCATCATTTATTCTTTTAAATAAACAAAACATCAAATAGCCCAGGCCAGCGCACTCTCCATGTGTTGATTGTCGAATTCCTCACAGACTGATTGCGTGGTGCATAATTGCATAGCCTTGATCAAGCTCATGAGCGTTATTGGTGCTTGGGTTGGGAGCCTAGCACAATAGGCCCTGACTAATGACAGTGGATAACTCTAGGCATCAGACCATACAGAATTGCTGCGGATGAGGTGATGAATAGATTCTGACAACTACACAGGTGCCGATACGATTCGGTTTTCAAGTCTGGGCATAGGCTCCAGGTAGTGGGGTTAGATATCGTCAGGCCAGTGAATCTCTGACAGAGTCTGTATACAAAGGGGTACTACGCCAGGTGTCGGTCGCAGTGGTAGGTTGGGTGGTTCACTGCATTTCCGTATGTGTTTTTTTTGTTTTGTTTTTTGTTTTTAGGCAAAGAGCCAGGTTTTGAGCACCTTCCACAAAGCCATGTAGTCTTCACTGTGTCTAATGCAGGGAGGCAGTGAGTTCAACAAAGTTGGCACCAGGGTTGAGTAGGCTGACCCTCGATCCTGACCGAATTGGAGGTGGGGACCACTAAAGGAGGGCAGTGCTTGACCTAAGAGTGTGATTTGGGTGGTAAGGTGAAATCTTTTGTTATGGGAATTTGGGGCCTGCTTTGTGCACCTCTCGGTGGGGAATACATGAGAATTTTAAAGTGGCCCTGCGTCCAGTTGGGAGCCAGTGTAGGGTGCAGAGAGCTGGTGAGATGTGGTCCCTTCGTCCCTATGTGAGAAGCAGTCTGGCAGCCGAGTTTTGTACTCTTTGGAGTTTGTTTAACTGGTAGGCCGGTGCACCCAGGTAGATGGAGTTCACATAGTCAAGTCTGGACATGACAATGGACATAATTGCAGCCAGTCTGTTTGGGTAGGTAAGGTAAGGGAAGATACGCTTCAGGAGCCTAAGGTGGAAATGACAGGCTTTTGATGTATTGTTGATGTGGAGAGACAGAGTTAGGTCCTGTAAGTGATTTCAATCCGGCACACACCCAAGTCTCGCCCAGCATGTAGTGCGCAATTGAAGCCCTTATTTATTTTGTCTATAAATTCAATATTCTGAACGATATACCACTCATATCACACCTTTCTCCTGAGAACCCTCCCATTCACACGGAACCAGGAATCAGGCTAGTTTGCAAAGGTAGATATTTATTTATGTATTTCAAATTTAACCACAATATATTTTAATAGGTAAACAACAATCACCAATGGGGTGACAGAACACTGAATAATATCTTTAACACACTAGGAATCAAGGAATGAGCACAAAAACAAATGCAGCACAGAAAATAATACTTTTGAGTTGGTTTGGTATAGATGGCACTATGGTTAGAGGGTCCCCCTGCAAACCCCCTTAACACCCTAATAGGCAATTAAATAGATGTGAGGAGAGAGCAGGTATTCAGGAATAGCACCAATCAAGCAGAATATCAGTCCCACCTTCCCCCTTCAAACACAAGAGAAAAACGTAATTGACATTTCAGCTGTTAGAATGGCTTTGAAATTGTCTTTGGAATTGACTGAGCAAAAACACCAAATGTGGTCAAAAATACTTAATTTGTTATAAATTACTATGGGGGCCGCCTTGAACAGTTGCAAACAATCACAAGCAATGATTCATTCAGAAGAAAACATTTGAAATCTTAAAGTCCAAGTGGGAATTAAATTAAAGCTATTTCACACGTGTGAAGTTTCTCAGAATGTAAAATCGCGGCAAACTTTTCTTTGCACGATATTCACGATAATGGGTGAATCGCACTGTTTTGGAATGCAGTTTGGGTTCTTTGGATAGTTAAGGATGTTAGGTACAAGTTGGAGTCGAAATTTTGTTTCTATCATAAAAACTGAGGGAGTTATACAGGTTTTAGTATGAGACGTTTTTGCAAAAGAGGCGCGAGAAAGGAAAACAGAAATGCACTTTGAAAAGACAGGTGGGTTGATTACAATAGATTATGACAATGAAAAAGAGAATGACACAGATGGATCTTACAGTCACTCAGCCACTTCATCAGCGTAACACACCTGTTGTGGATACTCTACTTCTTCAGATGAGAAAAGAAATCAGTGCAAAAATAGTTCTAGCAAGCCGATGGTTCTGAATTAGAGATAGGATGGGTTTGACATAGGGATCATATAATGCAGATATATTAGGGTCACTTTTCTTCCTCTTAATACTCACAGAATAAGTTATTAAATTGGACCGTCAGTTCTGGTCATAGATTGGGAAGGTCCACCGGCAAACAGGCACCTCTGGAGGGATTTGGGTCAGCGGCGCGGTTCTGGTCAAGTTTGGACTGCACCTCAGACTGGATTTGGAAGGGCCCCTTCTGGTGACTGGACGCGGTAGATAGCCGGATACAAGTTTTCAGCGGGCAAGCCTAATGGTAGCCAGCCAAGCTGAATTAAAATTAAGTCCCTTCAGGTTTGGGATTTTTGAAATTGGGTCAAGCTAGCAATAATTTTGCAATGCTAGAGTCTGGATTCTGCAAAGAAATCTGAAACTCTCAAAGAATTCTGGAGTCAGCTACAAAAGGAATAGTTCTGCAATAAGGTGCTGCGCGGACATCATGATGGGTTCTGGAAGCAGGGTGTTCTGGAAGCAATGTGTGGAGTCTATGTGTAGTGCCCTTTCTATATTTATCCATTACAAATTTTATGTCATGGGCAGAACTTCAGAACACACCCCCCTATCAGTAAATGGCGTGTGCTTAATTTTGGTTGGTAGCTTAAACAGGGCTGTCATCTTATGACAGGATTTGGGAACTCCCCCCTGCATTTTTACCCCACACATACTTTTTGCACAAACGTACATTTCTTCCATTATGTACCCTTACCAAATTAGACACATATTTTTCACATTTGCTTGTCTACATTTACATCCAATTTCCGTCTTTGTGAGAGCTGTATTGGTCATTTTATAGATTCTTATCAATTTTACACAGAACACTTTGGATTCATCATTTCTAATTCAATACACATCTGGGCGCTGATCAGTGGATCGTGTACATACAATTTTAAGCGTGCAACCTACCTTAATAGTTTTGCCACAATTAGTGTTTTAGTGTATCTTTGGTTCCTTATGTAGTAAAAACTACTACCACACCTTCAACTGTCTAGCATGAGTTCAGGTTTATAAGTTTGTATTTTTCACTTCTCTACTTATTTTGGCTGTCATGTTAAATGTCATAAAGTTCTGAGGCAAAAACAAGTAATTTCCATTCAAAATCCAGTCCAGGTTTTTTTTTCTTGCTTCCCAAAGTGAACAGATGGTCAGTCCTTTGAAGTTCACTGAGAAACCTCCCCCACATCCTGCTCCTCCTTGCAGAGGCCAATTCTCAGCATGTCCTTTGTTCTTTGGTCAGTCAGCAGACGAATGTCTAATGCAGCCCCTTTAAGTGGCTTGCTGGGATTATGTGTGACCCATTAATAGCCATTAGCCTTCCTGTTCTTAAGGGAGTTTCAACCGGAGATGTCAGTTTTCCCAGGCCAGGCCCTGTCAGATCAGAATTCACATGTGGATTGGCTTCAGACTGGGCTTTTGGTCATTAAAATCTTTTCAGTTCACATATAAAATATAAGTACAAAGTATAAAGGATTTAACCATTTTAAAAGAATTAGCCCTTCATCAACATACCTGAAACAGTGGATTTTGCAACTTTTTGGGACAAAGAAATACATTTAAGCTACGTTTTACAACCAATTTGTTTAGGCAGTTGTCAGGCTGTGATGCCTGGATTCCTCTGACTGCCTTGAGGATCCATGATTCCAGCACACTCTCCTTTCAATAATTCACAGGGGAAAATAACTGAATTTAGCGCCAAAACAGCACTTTGAATAAAGGTTGCCCTTGATTAGGAAACTGTATTTAGGGGCATTTTCGGATTTTAGCCATTCGGTGGGCTTGTTTCCAGTGACAGATGACTGATGACAGCAGTGATTCCTGCTTTTACGCCACTTTGTCAGTGTATTTGCAGGGCATGCAGCTCTTTTGGTGGGTTATGAACTCTGCGCAATTTTGCAGACTTAGTGTGCACAGGGGTTATTTCGTCCATTCTTGGCAATTTCCTTTCCCCATTGGCAAAGGGAGCAGTGTGGCGCAGTGGCATGGATAAAAATATTCCACAGTCCGAGTCGTGCAGCCAAGGGTTTTGACAGTAGTGGTGGTCACGGGGGGGGCCGAGTAAGGGTGGCCAGGGAGTCTGTTGGGGGAATAGAGCAGATTTTCTGCATACCATAATCTCCATTTTACCTGGGTTCAGAAGATGGTTTGTCGCCATCCAGCAGTCAATGCCTGAGAGACATCCCGCTATGTCAGGGCTGGGGTAGGTGGTCGATTTAGGAATTCCCAGGATGATTTGGTGTCGTCCGCATAGGTATAGCAAGTGAAGTTGTGTGAGTGGATGATCCTGGGCAGAGGGATCAAGTAAAGGTTGACAAGAAGGGGGGAGAGGCAGGCGCCTTGGGGTACTCCATTGTTTACTGGGCCCTGCAACAGAGAGAAAAGGAGGGAGATGGGTGATATTCTGTCTATTAGAGAGGAATGAGGTGATCCAGAAGAGAGCTGTGTCACATATTCCTAAGGAGTGCAGTCTGCCAATGAGGATCATGTGGTTGATGGTGTCAGACGCTGCCGAGAGGTCAAGAGGAATAAGAGCTGTGCATCCTTCTGCGTCTGCTGTCACTTTGAGGTCATCCCAGATAGAGATAAGCATGGTTTCTGTTCCGTGGTGCAGATGGAAACCTGATTGCACAGGGTCTAGGAGATTCTTAGATTCCACAAAACCATTGAGTTGTGAGTAAGCAGTGCAGTCGATGAGATTTGCCAGGAATCTGGTGTTGGAGATTGGCCTGTAGTTGATTGGTACTAGAGGGCAGAGGGATGGTTTTTTAAGCAGAGGTTATGCACAGTTTTGAAGAAGTCTCGGAAGTTGCCAGAGGTGAGGGTATCATTGAGAATGGACCTCGCCAAATCTCCTGCAACAGCGGAGGTGAATATTTCTTTAAGGAGAGAGGTGGGATAAGGATCAAGGGGTGAGCCAGAGGATCAGTTGATGGATAATAGTTTTGAAAACTCATAACTCGAGATAGAATTGAAAGAGCAGAAAGAAGGGTTCTTGGGGGGAGGGAGGAAGAGTCTGGTAGAGCATGTGTTGAGGCATTTGCGCTCAAGGGAGCCATTATGGGTTTTTGGAGTCCTGAGGCAGGGGTGCACCCTTTGGGGGTAGGTCCTTTGTGGAAGTGAGCGGACTAGGAGGGGGTTAGGGGAATGAGGGAGTCGTTGAGCCAGGAGTCGAAGATCTCTATTGGTAAAGGCCTAGCTGAGGTCGGGAGTGATGGCAGGGCACTTAGCAGCGCATCAGCCTGGTCCGGTAGTAACTTGACATTGTTTCAGCACTTGAACTGAGAGGTGGGTGTACAGGATGGCTTGGGGTGGCGGTTGTGTAATGAAGGAGAGAGGTATGGCCGAGTGGTGTGTCCAGATGAGGGGTTGTGGGGTGGACGTCGAGATGAGGTTAGAAGAGCTAAAAATGGCATTGAGGGTGTGGCCAGCAGTATGTGTTGGTCCTCTTATATGCTGAGTGAGGTTCAGTACCTCTAGGCTGTCGACCAGGGCAGAATCATGCAGTGAACCTGGGGAAGAAAGAGCAGAAAGGGGAGTTATAGGAGGCCCTAAACGAAGAAACTCATGAAGGTAACCACTGTAGGTACTGGGCGATACTATCAGAAGGAAGCAGATGCAACCATCATATTATATTCCAGGGTCTGAGAGTGACATAACCGAGGCAGCTTGGGTAAAACACTTTTCATCACTTTAGGCATCGCCACAGAGCTGCGTATTGCCCAGCGCAAACCCTAGGAAGTATCAATGATGTTTTCAAAGGAGGAAGTTAAGTCAGTGCTCCTGAGAACATCTAATCACAGGAGGTCAGGGCCCGATCTTTTCTCAGCTGATAAACTCAAGCTGGACCTAGGATTCTGGATGCCAATTCGAACAACAGTCCTCAATACAGTTTTTAAATCTGCGGCCATCCCTTATTCTTGGAGACAGACAATACTGGTGCCTATTTCAAGAAGGGTGTGTGGGGTCCATTCAAAGGCCTCAAAGCTGACCGGGTCCTATGGTGGAGAGCAGGAGGCCATCTTTGAGAGTGGAGTGACCAGACCCCCACCCGATCTTTCCAGAGTATCGTTCTAAGATTCAGCTGGCTTTCCTGAAAATTAAACAGAGGCTTTCTATGTAAGTAGAACTGAGCCATGGGAAACCAAAAGGAGGGGGAGTCTGCTTGCCTTAAATCAGTTTCCCTTTATAGTGGGTTGGGGGGCAAAACTGTGTAGATCCTCAGCCTACTTAACTAAAAAGATTACTTTAATTACCCATTTGGTGATTTAATTTAATTGGGTACTCCTTTTTGTCCTGTTGACCCCGACTTCTTTAAGGAAGAGGGGTGTCTTTGTTCTTAAGTCAGTCCAATCTTTTAGTCTAACTATCCCCTAACACAAGCCATTAAGTATGGGTGGGGGGTGGGGGGACTGAACACCCTACATTCTCAAATCGTTTCCATTTCTTCCACCCAGCTTCTTCAGCACAGGCCTTTCAGTGGAGGGGGATTTTAAATTCAGAATTCCCCAAATCATTCACATTTTTCGATTCGTCTTCCCTGACACAGACCAAAGTAGGGGGGGGTCTGAAAAATAAACCGGTAAATCACCCTGTGTTTATTTTAAAACAAAAGTGCGGGTGAAATCATAATTGCCATATGTATTTGTACCAATCTTGAAACCCTACTGCTAGCCTTTTAAGCCCGCACAAAAATCGAAATTGCACAACACTACATTTAAAATGGTTTTGGTTATTGGTCAGTTTAATTATTTCTTGAAGTGAAATTTGTAGACAGCAAAGAATTTTGAGTTTTTTAAACTAATTTGTGTATTTGATTTGTGTGACAAGAAGTTAATAGTGACCTACAACGAAGGTGGCGTGTGTAGTTGTGCAATTTCTATTACTTTTAATTTCAATAAATACAAATATATTTCCTGTACACTGGCCTGGTTCTAGGCTCATTGGTAGCTCAGGGGCAGGGATCCAAGTGGCATAATATGCGTCTGAAGTAGGGCTGAAGGAAAGAATCTGTTAAACAGTTTGTTGCATGAAGTGAGTGGGGAGGGAAGGAACTCCCTGTGTTGAGGGTGGTCTCTCAATAAACCGTTACAGGTGACAGTGGGAATCCATCTTGCTATTGTCCCATCTCTCTGCTGGATGCATCAGCTAAGCTATTTGGGAACCTGATTTATGTGCGGATCCTTGATTGGGCACAAGATTCTTACCCCTTACCCAAGATACAATATGGATTTAGGTAGGGGATTGGCACCAATGAACAATCTCAAAATCTTCTTCCCCTAGTTAGCAAGTGAGTAGAAGGCCATGGTTGTACTTGTACCTAGCTTTCAAGTACATGTCAGCGTTTCTTTGTGTGGACAGGGTGCAACTATGGTCTTTAATGAAGAAGAAAGGGATTCCGCCTGCATTATTAAATGTTTTGGTTAGTTTGCACTGAGACCCCACAACCAACATCAGATATGATTCAAACAGAGAGCTTTCGCCACCCTTTTCACCAGGAAGAGGAGTACGGCATGGCTGTGTGTTGGCCCTTCTCCTCTTCAATTTCTATTTCAGTGACCTGCAAGATGAATTTGCTGGTACTAGTGACGTCCCAAACCTACCATGTCACTTGCATTCATTCCTACATTTTGCAGATGACACTGTCCTATTTGCTCGTACCCCAAACGCCCTCCAGACCCTTGTTAATAAAGGTACTGATTTTATGGATAGGAGAGGTCTAGCAATTAATATCACAAAGTCCAATGTGATGATGGTGGGGAAAGCTAAACCGCTGACTTTTGCTATTTGGTGTAAAAATCCAAAGTTGGATGGGTCTCTAATTATGATTATTTGGGGATTACCTTCTCAGGTTCCCTGTTATGGTCAAACCAAATGATCTGTTATCATGCCGACAAACACACGCGATCAGAACCGAAAGGATGAAAATATTACGTTCACAACCAAGAACAAGTTTGGAAAAATAATTAAAATAGAAAAATTGTCAGAAGCTGTAATTTAAAGCTCTGCGCACATAAAGCACAAGGAGCAAACAAATCACAATCTTGAAACCCTGCCTGAAGAACCATTAAAAATAATGGGGAAACACGTTTTGAGGGAACATATATAAAGGCACAATTGAATATTATTCATGACAACAACAGAAAATTGGAATTAGGAGAACTTCATTCAAAGGCAGAATTGAATTTATAAATGAGATGAATCGTTGATTGAACGAATTAATGAATAATCACAGACAAGAGCATGTCAATTTCAATAAATGCTACATTGATTCAGAGTATTGCAGAATTGTATTAAATTGTAAATTGCAAATAAGAAAGATTGGAGCGCACAATCCAGGATACCCCGTAAAATTGTTTTCATTTAGTATCACTTATTGGGCAGCCTCAATAACAACAAGTATCCAATGTGTGCACCCCACAGTAACATGTGTTAAAATCACTAAGGAAACTCGCCATCAGTTGTTTAAAGGCTGCATTATCAGTATCATATTATGATCAAACCAGGTTGATAAAGTCCTGATCTGCATGAAGCAAGCAAATGCTTCTTGTGAGGAGTTCGACCATCCGCACGGTGGGTGTGCACTCACCTAGGCTTTTTCGAAATTTGTAATGACATGGAATGATGGTAGACCAACCTCAGGAAAATGTGTGGGCTAATCCACACATATTTTCCTATGCTCACACCACAACAAACACATAGACCCTGCCCTGTCATATTTAGTTGGAATGTGACAGCCAGGAGCACACTATGTCATCTCCAGGAAGGGGGAGCACCAAGCTTCCCTCTGCCATGGTCAGACTGATTAACTAACAAAGGCTCCATGGATCTGCCCTGCTCTTTTGTTTGGCCCTACAGCTGGTGGCAGCAATTAACATACCGATTAGAGAGCACTTCAAACAGTCCCATATGGGCCCTGGTTAGATAGGTTAACAAAGGTGACAGGAAACCCAACAAACTTTCATATCTAACTGTCATCCTGAAGTCAGCTGCTGCCCTCAGTATCAATGACAGTGAGCCGCCATGTCTGGGACTGTGTGTTTCCAGTAGGCCCCACCGGTAGGGGGACCCCATTCATAACATACAATAATGTGGTTCACAGGAGCCACAGATTCTAGTCTCGCTGCAGTTTCAAGGGAGGCCTGTCACTGTAATCAGGAACCACAGAGAGATCCATTAACCAGAGAGACTTGTTGATCAACAATAGATAGGAAGATGGGTGGGAATTAGTATCACATGTCGTCACCTCTTTACCTTTCCTGTTACTGAGCACTCTGGGTATGACCTCATGCATACAGGGGATTTCTGGTAGGGACCCCAGGATTGGCTCATTAAGGTAGGCTTAGCCTACATCAATCACTGTGGCCCACTTAGCTTTAAAGGCGGGCTGAGACTCTCTTTTGGCAGATCATCTGAAGACTTCCCTCGAAGTAACAAAGAAGAACTCAACCTTCGACCCTTGCTGAAGGTACAGTCCAGGGTCCTTCCACCAGTGAAGGAAGGCCAGGATTTCCAAAGAGGAAATGAAGATTCCTCCCCTAAACATCTCCCTGGGAACAGAGGGAGATACAGAACTCAGAGGACCTCGATCCGCTCCAGAACTAGTAACTAGCCCGCACACAGCATGCCCTGCTAGACTCTACAGCAAGCTTCCTTAAAAGGAAGTGCCGGAAGACCTCTGAACCTACAACCAAAGCCAAGGTAGCTGTCTGCAACACACTCCTCAGGTTTGGGCCATCCGCCTTAAAGGACAACACAAGCTCTTTGAAGAAGCTTGGAAAAGTTCCTCGACAAGCAGTTACCACCATCTGCCTTAAAGGACATTTTCGAGCCGGCCGAGTTCCACTAGCTGCAACCAATTGTAACGCTGACCATTATCAAGCCACAGTCACTTAAAGACATCTGAGACGTCTCAACCAGTGCTCAAGATGCACCAAATATCACTGAGACAACTATTCCTGAAACTGAGCTGCTGTGTAGGCCAGTCTGCAGTTGTTCATCCAGCTTCATTCAACAAACCGTCTTGCAGCCGGATACCCACAGCTGACTCCCGTCTGGAACTCTGTCACAGAAGTCTACAAAGTGCCCGAAGCTGACCGGGCCCTAACAAGCAACAAGAAGCACTACAGGACAAGGTACTTTATGGTTCTGTTCCTGTGGTCCTTCTAAGAAGATCCCTGGTGACATATTAAGACCCATTTCTTGCTTTGTGCTGAAGCCAAGAAACCTTAAACTGTTGTGGTTATTAACCATGCCGACTACCCTACTGTCAGTATCGAGAGTGCATCCCTTTTCCTTCTTTGAAACTGTGTGTACTCTGCATTCTTTTGCAGGGTAGGTTGTATTTCGTAGTGTTGCTAGAATTGTCTGTTGTGATATAAATAAAGTAGATCTTTTTGATACAAACTTGGCTGGACAGTTCCTTTGATCATTGGGTAAGGATTGTATTTTTGTTGTCTCGAAACTAACCAATGATCCGCGACCTTTCAGAGATAATCCTGCTGTTCCGTCATGTTACCAAAATGCAACAATGAGGTTTATAATTTGCTTGTTATTCCAATCTGTTTTGATCCCTTCAGGCGTATTAGAGGTGTGGGATTGATTGATGGTTCAGAAACCGCAATTATTTTTTTAATTTATTGTGGTTTTGGTTGCAAGGCAACCATACACACATTGCTTCATTGGGCAAATATATGAGGAGACAAACATGACATATACATACAAATCACTTGGTTACGATTACATTACAAATGGCTAGTTATATACATATATTGCCAAAATTACTTTTGTAAGTTAAAATACATTTAAAAATTCGTTTACAAGTAAAAACTAATAAAAAATAAAAACAATGTTTTAAAAGATTCATAATATATGAGCAGGGGTGTGGTAACATCCTACTTTCCTAAACATACTGCATAGCTCTTTGGGTTGAGCTCAGATATCCACATAATTAAGGTAATTAGTTCTCATGTTTACCCATTTGCAGCATAACATTTCTTCATGACCAACCTTCTTTAAGAATGTTAGACATGTGTGTTCTCTATTACATATCTCAATCGTAGAGATGTCTTTTATTAATCGTCTGTCAGATTAGTTTAAGGAGAAACTTAATTGTTGCCATGTTTAAAGGACTTAGCATTAAATATCATAGTCCACATATCTTTTGTGTTTAGTAATTTAAACTTCCCTGCGTATTTATAAAAATATTCTTTCCTCTCAGTTCCAAGGTTTTTACAACTCCTCAAGAGATGTTCTAAAGATTCTTTTTCAAATGGTAGTTTACAGAATCTGCTCGATGTATCAACATTTAGATGTTTGTGCCAGGGGCCATTGCCTCTCTCGTTGGCCATAAGTTAAAGCGTAGCCTCATGATATGTGCTCAGTAATTCTGAATAGGGAATGTTTGCCGGTATATTGGAATCTGATACATTAATTTAATTCTGAGTACTCCAGCCTTGAAGGATTTAGATTTACTGCACGTATCCCATAGTACTATACACTCATGTTCTCTGAGTATGTTTTGCCAACTCCAGACTCTCCAATAATAGCAATGTCTCAATGTCAGCTTCGTTCATAAGATTATCGCACTGGTCTCTATAGGTTTTTAGTGCAGGATACTGCTTAGTCATTAGTGCCTTAGTGAGAACTGGCAGCAAAGTTGGAGCTTGGGGATCTGCTAATAAACATTTTCTATAGAGAGCTAGTGTCAAGGCAAATCCTGGTCCAGTGCAGAGGCATGAACTCCTACCTCCCCTTGACGCTTTTGGCGCCTGGAGCTATATTCACAGAGGCCTCTATGAACTCTATGGGGAAAGAGGGTTAGGGTCCATGGATTGGATATGTAGAGGGAAGTAGGTATACCGGAAAGAGGGTTAGGGAGAGGTTATGGATGGGTAGGCAAATGTAGGGAATGCATGCTCCTTGGCTCGTCTTGTGAGCTTCTTCCAGCTGACGTGATGCAGGTGCACTGTGGTTAGCGCCGTATGTCACACATGCACACACACTCCCTCAGGCACTCCTGGCCCAGGGTCCTGTCACATAGCTCTCAACCATTTGTGTTGCAAAGGCGGGTGAAATCACCCGATTTTGTTTTTGGCGGGTGAGACGCCCATTGAAATGAATGGGAGTGCAGGAGGCTTGGCGGGTGAGTCAGCCTTTTACAAGGCGGGTGACACCCGCCAAAAGCGTGTGAGTTGAGAGCTATGCTGTCACTTAGTTTTGTCTCATCACTGAGTTTCCCCCTTGTGTACCTTTAAATTTCTTCCCAAACCAAATCATGCATACTTCAGTCCCTTGACACAGATTCAGGAACTTAGCACCTTAACTCTGCACCTCAATTTGAAGCGCCTTGCTGAAGCACCTACTAGGTCAATATCCCCCATAATATGAGGGACAACAAGAGAAATGGATATCGCATGCCCACTGCTGGCCTCCTAGCTGCTAATTGCATTGCCTTGCTGTGATTCACAGTAACATTCTGCATCGATTGTACATTTTCATTACATCTTTCACATTACGTTTTAGCATAAAGAAAACCAGCACTTAGTTTGGGCTGTTTTCGCATGTTCTGAAGATTGTCCCTGGGATCTGAGGTCTCCCAAAGACCTGCGAGCAGCGTCTATGGACTGGCAAATAAGATACAGTTAGTGCGTGCTTCATTTTACTGAGCGTTACGTTTTTATGACCTAGCAAGCACATGTATCCCAAGCAGCGCCCTAGAGCACTTGTCATGCAGGTTAATGCTTCCGGTATTGCCTCCATGTTAGCCGGGTCCCCTCGTGCCCGCCCCAACAACTGCATGCTGTCAGTATCTCAGGCTTGTGCTTCGTCTGGAGGGAGCTCCTTTTGATGCGTCCGTCCAGAGGAAAAGTCAAACGCGTTCGTTGTTTGCTCATGTGCGCAAGTCAGGACGTTGGTCTGGGCATTACCCAGAAGGTTTACAGCCTCTGGGAGCCTTGTTTCCAATGCGTAACGGGTGCAGAGGCTGCTGGGACTTGCAGTTCTTTTTCCCCAGGCTGCAGGGATGTGTAGTTTCTTTCCCCAATTGTCTGGTTTTGGCTTTCTTTGTAGCAGATGCTAGCCTACAACACTTGGTGCACCTGCAGAAAGGACAAAGTTGGCACCTGCTGAGAATCTGGCACCCCGCAGTGCCTGCCACTCAGTGCTTCCTGCTTTGCTTCATGACAGCTAGAGACTGCCATGCCACAATGGATTGGATAGACAAGAGACCTAAATCAAATCTAACTATTTGAATGGTAAAGTATTTGTGAAGGGCCAGTAGAGATTTCCAGAATAATCCCTCGATTAGTCGCCAGTTTGGCTGATTATCCAAGGATTTCAACTGGGCACCATATGTCACGGTTGGAATTACTTTTTGTTCATAGAACATTATGACGGGGTTGCACAAAAATGTACTGTATTTATTATGTATTATCTTAGCTTGAGAGGTTAGAGTCTCTATCTTGTATCTTACTTCGTTTTTATAAGCTAAGTCGTTTATGTTGTTATTAACATTTTGTTCAAGATATTTAAATTAATGAATGTGTTCTACGAAAATTATTGTGGGTGTTTATCGTTAATAGGTTCTTTTCAGCATATATTTGGAGGGGGCTTACCTTTCTTTGTAAACCTATCAGTGTCAAAACAACCAGCACAAGATTATAGGCGTAAAGGAGCCAAGTGATAGGATATCCTCCCACATTTGGTGAAAATGATCTGGTGTGTTCAAGCGCATTATTCATGTCCTTCACATAGAAGTTAAAAAGCGTGGAAGTAATGGTGCATCCTTGTTTGAGACCCCTGTGTTTTGGAATGTGTTTGGAAAGCAAACCTGCGTGATTTTATTTTATTTGTATTGTTGTGTTTGAGTAAAATTGTTGCATTAATTGAATTAATCAAAGCAAATTTACCGGGAAGCCCACTTCTGATAATTTGTACCTTAAACGTTTGCTGGAAATTGAATCAATAGCTTGTTTAAAATCGATGAACGCAAAGTAAACTGGTTGATTTTTTGCAATGGCCTGATTGTTTATGCAGTCAAAGTTAGTAGATTGTCCATTGTTCTAAGACCTACGACAAAATCTGATCAATATTTGTCAGTCTGAGATGTTTCTCAGCCATATCTGGAGATCCTGGAGCATAAGCAGAGCAAACAATTTGTCCGGGACATTAATCAGGGCTATCGGTCTATAATATACCAGATCTTCTCTGTTTCCCTTCTTGACGATAGGGATAATTATTGATTTCCTCCATGTAGGAGGGATTTCTTCTTTTTCTATGATTTTTTTATATATTGTTTTGAGACTACTGGACCAGATATATGGGTTGGCCTTCAGAACGGTATTGGAGAGGCTGTCCGGACCAGGAGCTTAAGAGGCACTCCATTTTTTTATTAATATAACTAAGTCTAAATGGTCAAATTTGAGATGAGTGTCCCCCACCTTGGAGAGGTGGATGGGCGGAACATTCCCAACTTTAGAAAATAGTGTGGTGATATGAGTAAACCAGGTTGGTTCACTTATTACGCTGATCAAGCAGTTTGCTTGTGTATTGCTTTTGACGTTTTTTAAGCATTTCCATATATCTTCTCTGGATTTGGCTCTAATTGCAGCTAACATGCGTTCTGCATCTAGTTGCCTTTTTTGAATGTTATATTGTGGTTGTAGATGAAAGGGTCGACTGCAATTGATTCGAATACAATACCTTCGAGTCAAAAGGACCGAAAAAAAAGGTCAAATGTGTTTTTTTTTCAGGGGGTCCCCCCCAAATCCCCGAACCAAAAAATAAAAATACATTTAAAAAAGGCATTCAACCTTTTTTTTTTTCGCCCCTTTTGTTTCAAATCTATTGTAATTCGAAACAATGTATTCAACCCTTTGACTCGACACCTTATATAGTTTTATACGGTTCTTATATCTCGTTCGCACAGCATTAATCAATCTAGGATGGTTCTCATTATTATTCATGCAAATTATTTTTAGTTCTGTGCGCATAAGTATTTTCATATTTTTTATAACTGCATCAAATGGATATTTGTCAGATGTTCTCGATCTACCGAAACGAGTTTTAGGCTCATTAAAAAAGTGTAGTATCTCATTATATTCTAGGTCGCTGGTTCTAGTCTGTCCTTCATCATGATAATGGTTGATTATCTTTCGTAAGTATGTTAGAGATGCTATTGTGCAATTACACCCAGCAGAGAGCTGAATGGGGTGTTTGTAATACTCAGCTTCTGTGAGCGTTCCCAGGAGCCAAGTCACCTCTAGAATACTGTGGTCACTATAAGATGTAGGTATTATTTTGAAATGTTCTATTAGATCTAAATTATCATGTGATATATATATATAGTCTAGGATCAAAGCTGATTGTTCTCTATGCCATGTACGAGCCGGAGGCACATCTCCTTTGCTGGAGACTTTTAGCATGACAAAATCTTTGTCAATCTGATATGCAGCCAACGCTTTGCTCAGTCAGACAATCGGTCATCTTTCGGAGCTAGACATTTTAAGTTGAGATCACCCACAATTGTTGTTGTTATCACGGAGTCAGTCAGTAGAAGATATAACATGTCAGTGATTAGAGCTATGAAGATATGGGCCTCATTACGAGTCCGGCGGTAGCCTTGACGGTAAAATCGGCAGGCTGCCGCCAGACTCATGGATTTTTCATAATCCCCTGGCGTTTCTGTGGATCCAAACGCCAGAAAAATGTAAATCCCTTTTCCCAATTGAGTCCCATATGGCTCAATGGGAATGTGGATGAGGGAAGCACCGGCACCGTTAAAAACAGTGCTGGTGCTTCCCGGAAAGTCTGCGAGTGGGTGCTGTCAAGCCCGCCAGGTTTGACCTGGCGGGAGGGATGGCACCAGCCTGCAGACTCATAGTGTGGCGGTCCGGTAACAATGATGCAGATCTTATTACCGGCACTGTTGATACCAGACCGGCACACTTGTAATGAGGCCCTTTCTCTGTTATAGCAATGGGATTCCAGTACAGATTGAGGATGGCTATAGTGGACCCTAGAGCATGTCCCATAGCCGGGAGAGTTAATTTTGTAAGCTGAAGCTGGGAAGGGGAAGCCCATGGAGACAATGATGCGCAGGTGGACAGTTTATTCGCAGTTAACATACCTGTGGAAGGTCTTCTTTTCTGATGCTTTACCGCCGGGATCCAGCAGATTTTGTAACCCGGCCATGTTGGTTGGTTTGTTATCCTGGTTTCTTGGAAGGCTAAAATATTGTAGTTGGCTAGTGGATTTTGAGGGTTTTTTAAGCATCAGATGTTTAAATCCTCTCGTGTTCCATATAGCCATCCTCTTATTTGCAGGCTTCAATATTATCTGACATTAATATCCGTCTGACTGTCTTACTTCGTTTGAAGGTTTTGAAATCCAGGCCCATTTTCACTTGTTCATGCTGGATTTAGGAGAGTTTATTATTACTTCTCTGTTTAAGTGGCCTGGTCGCCCCAAACAATGTATTGTTAATGGTTGATAATGGGAGGTGTTAGGGGATATTTCTGGCTCTGTTACTGGGTATGCTTTATTTCTTTCACTTTCTAAGCTCCAGCTGTTCTTTTTACCAATGTTTAAACCATACTCTTACAAAGTGTCTTTTGAATTCCAAATTAATTCTTTGATAATTAAGGACGTTATCAGAATATCAACCGTGTCCATACACTTATTGTTAGTGTTTTTGATATATTGGATATTTCGGGATTGTATAAACTGTAGGCTTGGAATTAGTTTGAACAATGCAAGCACAGTTGATCTGTTCGGGAAAGGGTCATGGCTTATCTGTTTACCATCTGTAGTCTGAGAATGCTCTCTTTGAATGAGGGGGATTTGTTCTTATTGCCATGGTGCAAATTAAGTGGGTTCTTAGAATACTTCTGGCTTTCGCTCTTCTCTTGTGCATAACCCTGTGTTCTGGGTTCTCTAGTGTAGTGTTTGCTTGCAGTGTCCTTGAAATTCATTTGGATGGCTTGGCCTAATCTTTTTTGTTCGAGTGTTAAATAATTGTTCTCATTATAGGTGTCATGTTCCCTATTGATGATCTCTGTGATCATCGAATAATCATTGGACACAGGAGCTACTTCATCTGGTAAAGTTGCAGTAGAATATGTAGAGAGATTCATCAAATCATCTGAATCTCCTAATCCCTCCATTGATATAGAGGGATTTACGGGTGAATTTGGTATATGAATGAGAGATAGGGAGGCACCTGGGTCATGTGCGCTCAGAATAGGTTTTGTCTTGGGCGGATCTTTTTTCAAATTTCAGTCAATTGACTCTGTTGTGTTTGCGTTGCTAGGTTACCTAGACATTTTTTGGATTTGCTTGTTGCCACTTTTGTGACAATGGTTTAATTTTTCATTTCTTTTTAGTTAAGCCTTTTTTTGTTTTTATTAACAAGCAGTTGGGTCCTTTGTTGCCCTTTTTTTGATTTTTATTATTCGTATTCATTTGAAATACTTCATAAACTGAGGATTAAGCCTCATCCTTCGGATTTGGTATTGTTTCATCCTCACTACTCAGGCCTTGACATATAACTGGGTCTCCTGCTTCACCTAAATCCACCGCCTCCAGGAACGGTGTGGTACCCCGTGTGATTACCTCCAATGGTTCTTCCATAGTTCTAGTGTTATAGAGGGTGCGGATGGGAGATGGAAAAGATAAGGAATTAGCACTTGAGTGAGAACAGGGTTGAGCTTGCTGCAGCTCATTCGTTACCAAGTCAATTATGGAGGCTAATTAGCCAAGCATGTGTGTTTGGGCCTCAGGCTTTTTGTCCAAAATTTCAAATATTTTTACAAGGCTGTGAAGGCCTGTGGTGATTGCGCTGAAGGCTATTTCCCAGGCAACGGGGGTGCGGTTGGAAACCAAATGAGGGTCTTGCTGTGGGTTTATTGAATGACATTTGAGATGAGGCAGTGGTTTTAAGGGAGGATTCCACTGAGTCTGGATACAGTATGGGAGACTGTGGTAAAGTTAACGGTGGACTCTTTAGTTCGCGTATGGGCTATTCAACTATTAGAACATCAGTCTTTTCAGATAATACACACAGTGGCAATTTTGGCAAAGATGAAGCAGCTTTCAGCGAGATTGGAAAAGGCGATTCTGCCGGCGCTGCTGTTGACACTTCAGCTATTATGCCTTGAGATGGCGATGTTCCTGCCATATTCGTGACAGCCTGGGAATACTGAATTGGTTGCTCAATGTTCAGGCAGCCGGGTGGCCAGACTTCAGCAAGTGTTATGGAAAGTTGTGGGATTATTACCTCGGCCTCGGTTGGCTTATGTAATGAGCCAGAAGCCAGCACAATTTTGTTTGAGGCAGCTCGCGACAGTGATGCATCGGCCGGTAAGGCTTTGGGAGATTGTATGAGCTCGGTATCTTCAGGTTCTTCATTATTCATGGATGGAGAATGTGCGAGGGTTTCTGGGTCGAATTAGCCCATAGAGCTTTTATATCCATAGAGACGGATTTAGAGCGTTTTATGAGTAAGATTTTGCCGGTTTGGGCAGGCCCCCTTTGAGGCTCTTTGGGCTTTTCTAATGCAAGTGGCAGGAAAGGAGATGCAGCGTAATACCTTAGTTGCCCTGCAAAGTCAGGCATGGCTGCTTTAAGTCAGTATGCAGTCATTAGAGGGAGATCCAAGGTAGCGCAAGGGTTGGGAGGGACGTTGAATGCTCGCAGCTGCACAGCCAACAGGCTAACAGCTAACAATTGCGTGCAACCTTCACCTTAAGAGAGTTCCGGGTGAAAGGAGGCATGGCCTCACAGAGTCTGGAGAAGAGGGAATGGGGTACGGTTAATACACGTATTGTGACTTGTGTAGCACGTTTTATTTAGCAGATCCACACAAACAGCATACCGCTGTTAAAGGGAAAGTACAAGTTCTCTGAATGTGGAATCAGAACAGCAGTTGTGAAGGAATGATCAGCGTCGCAAAAGCAGTCGGTAGGAGGGATGCCCACACCTGACAGCACTCGACGTGCACTCCACATTCACCGATATTCACCCCTGGACCACCGGTACCCCGGAAGTAATTCATCAATCTTCTACTTTCATTTTGCTAAATAATTGGGCATTTTACAATACAACATATGGCCAGTTTGTATAGAAGCAAAACAGTGGAAATTGTGGCATATGGTGCAGGCTTTTAAGATTATGCCAAGATGACCCAGCTGGGGAGTTGTAAAAATTAGTTCCTTCGCAAACTAGTATTTGTGCCACAAGGGGCCCGTCATTTTCAGTACAATTAGATCTGGGAGTTATGTATCTAGTGGATTACTTGAGACTGAAGCCCCTTCTGTTATGGGTCTTAATTTGGATCAACCCTAGGCTCTTGTAACACAAAGTATGCTCGGTGGCATGAAAAAACAGTTAACAGACCTGGGGTTAGCTGTCTTGTATGAGAACCCTGGCCAAATGAATGGTAGCTCAAACAAAAAACATTCTTAAGTACCTCTTCTATGAAAACTGCAATAGTCAGAGAGAAGGTCTTGAGCTTGCGAAGTCAAGGGTGAGAATGTATGCATCCCTCAAGTTGGCTGCGGGCTGTGAACCCTACCTATCCTGGGTTACGCAATGGTACGTTCACTCTTTGATAGCTAAACTTACATTAAATATTTATTAAAGAGCATAACGAATAGATGTAATGAAGGCAAATAATCGCCTGGATGCAAGTGTGACCCTAGGGTAACGGAAGATGTAGCACACTTTGTTCTTTTGCCCAATGTACAAGGTCATATGGTAGAAGACTATCCTTCTGATTTTAAGGGGTATGCATTTTATGGGTTACCAACCAGCTCTCTTATTTTTAATGATGTGTAATAATACAGCTGTTTGTCGTGCATTGGGATGTACTTATGTAAGGCTGTGAAACTAAGAGGAAGGTTCTTATCGTGAATTTTGGATTTTAATGTTCTCTGTTTTATGTGTTTTATGGTGTGTTTTCTCAGGAAGAGAGAAAGAAAGAAAGAAAGAAAGAAAGAAAGAAAGAAAGAAAGAAAGAAAGAAAGAAAGAAAGAAAGAAAGAAAGAAAGAAAGAAAGAAAGAAAGAAAGAAAGAAAGAAAGAAAGAAAGGTCCAGAACGCTTTCAAATGTAAGAAGTGGTGGTATACTGAATATTGACAGCACTTGCTCTTCTATTTCACTGGTACTTCTTATATCCCGCAGGACAAACATAAGCAATAGAGCCTTGCGCCTCTACTACTGGATGAGTCATGGAAGGGGCACTGGATAGTGCTGGAAATTGACAAAATGTTCCGGGAAACCCCCCACACCACTTCTTCGCGTACAGTGGGCCTCATTACAACTCAGGCGTTAAGGGTTAACGCCGTCGTTAACCCTTAACGCCTGATTCCGATTTTAACGGCTGCTTTTAGCAGCCGTTAAAATCCATGGCGCTAACCCACCATGATGCTAATTACGCCACCGTAATTTACGGTGGCATAATTAGCGCCTTCCCCACTCCCATTATGCCCTATGGGGCAAAAATGGGAATGGGGAAGGGAAAATGGGAAATGGGGAATTACCGCCCCACTCACCTTGGAATGGGGTGGTAAATCCGCCATCCACCATGGTGTAAACATAGTTTACACCATGGTGGTAAAGTTGGCGTAATTACCGCCTGGGTCGTAATGACCCCCAGTGTCATGAACCATCGAACTCGCCCTTTCTGGGCCTCCTGGTCCCTGATACGTCGGGGATTCCACTCCATAATACTACCAACATGGCTGCAAGCTCAGAACGCTGCTCATCAGTCTTCACGTTCTACGCAGCGTACTCTATAAAGAGGCCACACCCCCGCGGCCCCACGCGTCTCAACGCTGCTGTTAGCTGTGACCGGACGTGTGCTCCGTACTATACCTTGTATTATTCTGTTGTTTCCTGGTTCCTGGAAACCCTTCTTCCAATCTACCTTCCCTCCTTCTTATCCAGCCCTTCCCGGAACCCCTGCACCGCCTCCGCGTGCTCCATATCCTTTTTCTGAATTTCCTGGAGTTTTCCCTTGATCCCGGACATCGAAGCTGAACGAACACTGGAAGCCGAGGACGGCCGAGCGGGCTTGTGTAAAACCTGAACCATACAAAAGAAGACTCCTCCTAAAGAAGTCATCAGACAACGAAAACAGGTGAGAAAGGGGGAAACCTGTGACAGATTGAGACGCCACCTGACCGAAGTCGATACAGACATGGAGGCGGCCATCCAGGATCTTATGCGCGGCATGCAGGAACTAACGACCGAAGTGCAGAACCTGAAAGCTGAGAATGCCGCGTTAAAGCAATTGGTGCTATCCCGCGACTCTGCCACAAAAGACAGTGTGCTACTGGGTGGCATTGTTGAGAAATATGATGGTTCTGCAAAAACCCTCCGTGGATTCCTGGATTCTTGTTTGGTCCACTTTACCTTTAAACCTTATTATTTCTCCACCCCCAGGGCTAAAGTGGGCTTTATTATTTCACACCTTTCAGGAAATGCCTTAGCCTGGGCCACACCATTAGTTAATTCCGGAGATGCCCTCTTGGATGATTATGACAGATTTATTCAAGCACTTAAAACCATGTTTGACTGCCCAGAACAGGTCTTTAGTGCTCAAGAACGTTTACTTGATTTCCAGCAAGGCTATCAGGACATGCTCACTTATGTGACTCGATTCAAGCAACTGGCTGAAGAAGCAGGTTGGCCTCCTGAAGCTTGCTTCACTCTCTTTCGAAGAGTGCTAAATGAAGATATCAAGGATAAATTAGCCAGGGTGGCACGTCCAAGTTCTTACCAGGCACTTATGGATCTTTCTCTACAGATTGATTTTCGCATCCAGGAAAGGAAGGCAGAGAAAAGGAAGACCAAGTCACCCCTTCAGAAGAACCCCTTAGAGACCTCCTCGAAATCCGAAGATACTTCTGTTCCTACAAACGAACCTGAACCCTTGCAACTAGGGCCATTCCGTGGACCCATATCACCCCAAAAAAGGTTGCGAAGGATCCAAACTGGCTTATGCATGTACTGTGCCTCGGACAAGCATTTAGTCAGAGAATGTCCAATAGCCCCTCCGCGGCGTTCGGGAAACGCCAGCTCCTGATCCTAGATGGAGCTCAGTTTCGGGAGAGAGATGTAGGCTCCACATCTATACCATCCTTGAACTCTCCTGGACAAAACTCTCTGGTAATTTTACAGGCCTTTCTATCGCCATCCAAGAAGGAAACCTACCCCATTCTGGCATTAGTGGACTGTGGGGCCATGGGAATATTCATAGATCAAGAATGGGTCCTTAAACATCATATTCCCTACGAATCCCGGAACACCTTGCAACCCATAGAAGCAATTGATGGGAGACCCCTCTCTTCTGGACCTATAACCCTTCAGACCAAGGAAATCTAGCTTGCAATAAACCATCATCGAGAGAAGATAAAGTTTGACATCATAAAATCTGCCCATTACCCAATGGTATTGGGAATGCCCTGGCTACAAAAACACAATCCATACATCAATTGGACAGCAGATTCCTTGTTCCTAGGTTCCGAATTTTGCATGTCTCCTTGTCTACTCCTGGATCTTTCTCCGACACCATCAGAAGAACGTTCAACAACCCAGCAAGGTCCTCTACGGTCTCCAACATCGTCCAGGTTCCTAAAGCCTACCAGGAATACGTCGATGTGTTCTCTTCTGCTATTGTCCAAGCCTTACCACCCCATAGGCCCGAAGACTGTGCTATTGAAACCGAACCTTCAGCTGTGATTCCCTTTGGAAGGATGTTTATTCTCTCTGAACCCGAGAAAAAGGCCCTTCGTGAATACCTAGATACTAACCTAGAAAACGGCACCATACGCCCATCCAAGTCTCCAGCCGGAGCTTCACTATTTTTTGTTCCTAAGAAAGACACCAAGGAGCTCAGATCTTGTCTTGATTATCGAGGTCTAAATCAGTGCACCCTTAAAGATCGTTATCCATTACCCTTGATCTCAGATATCCTGGAAGCCGTAAGAGGAGCCGCAATATTCACCAAATTGGATCTCAGGGGTGCCTACCATCTGATCCGTATTAGGGAAGCAGATGAATGGAAGACAGCCTTCAGAATTCCCTTTGGTCATTATAAATACTTGGTCATGCCCTTTGGATTTGCTAATGCTCCGGCGATCTTCCAACGCTTTATGGATCGGGTGTTTTCGGATATGCTGTTTCTTTTCATCATCGTCTACCTGGACGATATTTTGATATTCTCTAAGGATCCTCTCAAGCATGAAGGACAGGTTAAGGCAGTATTACAACGGCTTCGTGAACACAAGCTCCTAGCAAAACCTGAGAAGTGCCTTTTTCATGTTTCCACTGTTCACTATCTAGGATTTGTCCTTAGCCAAGACGGCATAGGAATGGATCAATCCAAGGTTAAGCCATACTATCCTGGCCAACTCCGACCACCGTAAAACAGATCCAGTCTTTCCTCGTCCTAGCTAATTTCTATCGGAAGTTCATACCATCCTTCTCCGAGATTGTTCAACCGATTATTGCCTTGTTGAAGAAAGATACTGCCTTTCATTTGGACATCAGTCCAGGAGAAAGCCTTCCAACGCTTGAAAACAGAGTTTACACAAGCCCCCATTCTGGCTCAACCTGATATAAATCGACCCTTCCTAGTGGAAACAGACGCCTCTAACTATGCCATCGGAGCAGTTTTGAAACAGGAACTCGATGGTGGACTGGAACATCCTGTTGCCTATCTTTCACGGACATTGACCCCCAGTGAAACTCATTACTCGGTTTTAGAAAAGGAACTGCTAGCCATCCGCCAAGCCTTCACCGAGTGGCCTCATTTACTTCTAGGAGCTAAACATCCTGTCCAGGTTCGCACGGACCATCGAAATCTCCAAGTATTACAGGCCCTGGAATGCAGGAACAGCCGTCAGGCCCCTTGGGCCTTCTTCTTTGTCCAATACCAGTTCCAGATTCACCATGTTCCTGGAACACAAAATATAATCGCTGACGCCCTGTCTCGGCGTCCTGACTATGAACCCCCTGAAGACCGAACATTTCCTAAGATGTTTCCCCATACAATATTTGTAGCTCAGGCAATCAGTCTCCCAGATGAAGTTTGCATGCAAACTCAATCCTCTGAGCTCTGGAAAGACAGCTCGAGCAAGAACCAGTGGAATTTGAAGACTAAACATGGAGACTTGTTCAAAGATAATGCCTTGGTCATTCCAACACAAAAACTACAACAAAGGATAATAAACCTCTGTCACGATACCCTTTACTCCGGACTTCGTGGTATTACCAATACCCTTCGACTAATACAAAGGCAATTTTGGTGGCCAGGAATGAAAGCTGACGTACAACTGTACAATCAGGCATGCTCTGTCTGTAATCAAAACAAACACGACAACAAAAGACCGGCGGGTCTACTACATCAACCTCCACTACCAACAAGGCCTTGGGAATTCATAGCTACAGACTTCATTGTGGAGTTACCACCTTCCAGGGGATACACAACCATCATGGTCACCATTGACTTGTTCACTCATATGGCTCATTTTACACCCCTGTATAAACTGCCATCCTCGTCAGAACTTGCTGGAATTTTCCTGGAACACATGTTCCGACTACATGGACTCCTTTCCAAGATCATATCGGACAGAGGGCCTCAATACATTTCTCAGTTCTGGAAACACCTTTGCCGGATACTAGGAATTCAACGTGCCCTCTCCTCAGGTTATCATCCCCAAACCAACGGAGCTACAGAGTGTGTTAACCAAACCTTGGAAAAATATCTCCGTTGCTTCACTACCAAGGTCCAGGACGATTGGTCCCTTTTAATACCAGTGGCTGAATTTGCTTATAATAATTCGGATCACTCGGCCTTTAAGACCAGCCCTTTTTTCTGTAGGCAAGGATTCCACCCTTCGGTTCTACCTTCTGTCCTTCCACATCCTTCACCAGTTCCCACAGTCGACTCCTGGATTGAAACACTCATTAATGTACAAAGAGAGGCCAAAGAACAATTAGAGAAGGCCAGGACCCAGACCAAGCTGTATGCGGACTCTAAAATAAGACTGAGCCCTTCCTACACAATAGGGGATAAAGTATGGCTATCCTCGAAGCTACTGCCACAGCATCTACGACCAAATAAATTGGCTCCCCGGTATTATGGGCCTTTCCCTATAAAGGAAATCATCAACCCAATGGCCTTTCAATGGCCTTTCGACTCAAATTACCAGACTCCTGGAAGAAAATCCACCCAGTATTTCATACATCCTTAATAAAGCCATACGTCCAGACCTCTCGAAATAACCTCCGGCCTAACCCAGTGCTCGTCAATGACCAACTGGAGTATGAGGTCTCCAGAATTTGTGATTCCAGATATAGACGTGGCCAACTCCAGTACCTGGTGGAATGGAAAGGATATCCCCCCGTTGAACGCATTTGGGATCCTATCTCAAACTTAAATACCCCCATGTTACTCAGAAGGTTCCATCTCGTACACCCGGGCAAACCTGGCAGGAACCCGTTTTCAGAGGAGGCATGCTGTCATGAACCATCGAACTCGCCCTTTCTGGGCCTCCTGGTCCCTGACACGTCGGGGATTACACTCCATAATACTACCAACATGGCTGCAAGCTCAGAACGCTGCTCACCAGTCTTCACGTTCTACGCAGCGTACTCTATAAAGAGGCCACACCCCCGCAACCCCGCGCGTCTCAAGACTGCTGTTAGCTGTGACCGGATGTGTGCTCTGTACTCTCCCTTGTATTATTCTGTTGTTTCCTGGTTCCTGGAACCCCTTCTTCCAATCTACCTTCCCTCCTTCTTATCCAGCCCTTCCCGGAACCCCTGCACCGTCTCCGCATGCTCCATATCCTTTTTCTGAATTTCCTGGAGTTTTCCCTTGATCCCGGACATCGAAGCTGAACGAACACTGGAAGCCGAAGACGGCCGAGCGGGCTTGTATAAGACCCGAACCATACGAAGGAAGACTCCTCCTAAAGAAGTCATCAGACAACGAAAACAGGTGAGAAAGGGGGAAACCTGTGACATACAGGGGTTGAGGTAGCACTCGGATAGGAGGTAGCTGGCAGGGAAGGGTAAGTTTGTCATTGGTGTGGGCTTGACTGAGGGGAAGAGCTAGCTGTTGGATAATGTGGATGCCCTTAATATAGGTTGCTTGGTGCTTTGCATAAAAACAAAGTGCATTTTGGGAGCATAAGAATGACCACCAATGTATCAAACAGGTCTTTGTATATAATCCAAATGTGCATGTCTTCTGAGCATACAATGCACAATGGGTATGTTGCTCATTTAATCTGTCAGTACAGTCAACATGACAGTAAAATGTGTGCAAAGCATGAGACATATGCAGCTTTGGACCACTGCTTTGTTCGAGTTTAGGCTGTCCTGGTGAACAAAGGATGACTTTCAAATGCATTCTGTAAAGTTGCATACATACACAACACTGTTTACCGGAGCGCAGCTCCTCTTCTGTCCCAATTCCTTCCTGGCAGGAAGCCACTTTTCTCCTCAAAATTGGACGTGATTGAAAGATTGGCACAGGGATCGAGGAAGACTTCTTCCTGATTGGGTGCTTTTTCTTTATTAAAGTTTGTTTCTAAAAATGGATTGGCAGGTAGATACTGAAGTATTTACATTGAGATGGTGGCGCTAAGATTTATGCTGCCCCAAGCAAAGTGGCATTTTGTCACCCCTGATTTACAGTTAGTCCACATTGGAGGCTACTATCGCGAGAATAAAGCGCCGCAGTGGCGCCCAGCACTTGACACCCATGGCAGCATTTGCATGCTGAACCGGATGTGTCCAGAGAAAGGGGTGAACCATAGAGCCTCCAACTGTAGCCTTGTTGGTATCTGCTTTGTCATAAGCGTAGCTCTCAGCCTATCAGAGTGCTGGAAACGATAGTTCCTTGTTGTTAATGTTCTGGTGCATCTTGAACATTCCACTGGTGTGCATTTGTCTGAAGGAACATTCATACATACATAAGATTTTGGATGATCAGAACAGGGAAAGGCCTTTTGGTGACTAAAAATCGAGGAGTAAGCAGGCTTGTACCATCCAAATGGGGGACACATACTTGTAAAGCCAGATGTATACAATGGCAGAACATGTGTTGCGTGTACGTAGTTGTTGAAACCCAGTCTCTGGAAAACCAAGCAACAGGCTCCTGGTGTAAATCGGGACCTTTACGGTATTTTTTGCGTTCAGCAACTGTATTTATAGTGTGAGCACATTAATGAAACAGAGCTCTCGAGCTTCACGATTCCATGCATGAGAAAGCCGACCAGTCCTACTTTCTTTCTTCAAATATTCTGGCAATTGTAGTTTTTGCTTTCCCATTTTAAATGTGTAACTATAAATCCCAGATTACCAAGAAAAGAAAAGGACTGGATGGCTTTCTCATGCATGTAAATGCAAAACGTGAGAGTGTTGCTGAAGCAAGTGACTGTGCTCCTCATTGTGTGCTGCACGCGGACACGCCTCGGGTGTTCTTGGCGCGTGGGCTGTGCATCGGTTGTCGCCATGGGCACATTACCAAAGTGGGGCATCACTGGTTCCTGCTAGGGGACTTAGTGATGCACTGTGGAAGTGATGCACTCCAAAATATTTGGCACATAGGCGCACTAGCCTCGAGGGTGTTGTTTTCAACGACATGGACATCGAAACAGAAAAGGGGGAGGGCAGGTAAAGTTAAATGACACTTTTAAGTTAGCAACTGTATGAGCTGACACACTGGGAGCTTTGACACGAAATATCTTGAAAAGGATTACATATATCAGAAAAACATCCAAACCAGGTGCAGCCAACTTTATGTGTGCTATACACAAATTATAACATTTGTGTAGGTGACTGGGCCACTTTAGAAACTATTCACACGGTTACAGATTAGGTAATCTTTGCAATTTGGAACCACACGGAATTGTCACATGACACAGGCATTCAACTCTGGAACTGTGTGCCCAAAGAGGTGGCACATTGCACAGTTTTTGAACTCCGAGATGCGATGTCTCATTTAGTTACACAGCCATTACTGTCTTGTATCTAATATTTAGGCCCAGATTCATCAAGGAGGTGTCAGAGAGAATACAGAACCTTTCACCCGTGGGATGCAATGGAGCAAAAGGACTGGTGCAGCGAGGAAGAGACGCTCACCTCAAGGATTAGACTGAGAACAGGGAGACAGATAGACAGCCATGCAGGTAAGTGGCGAATCTGCTACTTTGACTCCCTAAAAGCAGGCAAACACTACCAACCAAGAAAAATAGGGTGTCAAAATACTCCCAACTAAATATGGGAAACAAGTGATGAATAGAAGCCGGCCCTCCCCCCTGATTCCACCCACCACGGTTGGACTGAAAATGTCGGTTCAGTTGCACCAGTATAGAAGTGCCTCAAAGATGAGCACTAATATTTTTACTACCTTATCTGAAGTTTAGGGTACAAATGCATCTTTAATAAAGGCTTATTGCAGAATAATGACCTGCTCCTAAGTTACTGCCTGAGGCGAAGCCAAGGGCTATGATTTAAGAAAGGCTTAGTGTCTCAAGCGATATTGATCCCCCTGAAGTCAATAAGGCTGTTGGCACATGAAGTTGTTCAAGTATGATGGAAAACGTTTTTATTGTGGGGATAATGTCACACATAAGTAATTTGTAATGTGTCGTTAAGCCCCCGTTCCAAGGGCTGGAACGGGGGCTTAAGGCCATTAGCAACTCGGACTACCAAAGCACTAACAGGGAGTGCTTAAAAAAAAGGATTTTCCTTCGTTCAACGGGACACCGCACGCATGCCGTTGAATGAAGGAAAATTCTTTGCAAAGATGCAAAGATGGCTGCCATGGAAAGGGAAGGCAGGGCTCTTTACGGAGCCCCCCTTCCCTTTCCCTGGCGGTCTGCGGGATGCGGCGGTAGGACTCGCTGCCACCAAAATAAGGTAAGTAGGGGGGTGGATGTAAAGAAAATTCAAATAAAGGGGATGGAGGGTGGAGGGAAGATGGCGGTGGGGGAAGTCGGCGTCATAGAACGCAGACTTTCACTTGCGGTTCAAGTCTGCGTTCCTAGCCACCTGATTGGCTGCCCACCCCCAAACCTCCCAGCCAGGGTGCTAATGTTGATTTAAGGAGCATAAAACTGTTAACAATAAACTGCCTACATTTTGTATTTCACTGCTGCTTTTTTATTTGGGGAATTGGAATGCCTTTACACAACTGAAGACCATAGTTTCTGTGCTGCTTGAGAGGCTGATGCTCAAGGCAGAATGATTGGAATTAGGAATATGCAAGAGATTATAGACTGCCTACCCAGCATTCTGATTGGCTGGGAGAAGGTCTCATTTGGAAACGATGCACTTATTTCCATGAATTCCTAGATGTAATGAAGTATGGATTATAAAACAATGGGCCTCAGTACACGGTAGGCGTTGGGTGCCGCAAAGGGACCTCAGAGCTAATTACGGTACCGCAATTTGCGGTACCGTAATTAGCACCTTCCCCATTCCCATTATGCCCTATGGGGGCAAAAATGGGAATGGGGAAGAGCCTTGGTGAATGGGGAATTACCGCCCCGCTCACCTTGGAGTAGGGCGGTAATTCCGCCATCCACCAAGGCGGACACGGTAAGATACCGGCGGCAACCATGGCGCTAATAGTGCCATGGTTACTGCCTACCGTGTAATGAGGCCCAATATCTTTTTTCAGTAAAAATATATATTTTTACTTGTCTAAAAAAAATACCCACTTTAGGAAATGATCTAACTTCTTTACTCCCTGAAAATAATTTTACTCCGAACTTTTAAAAATAGCAAGTGAAGTAAACCTACAGGAACATTTTTTTGGGGGCTTTGGGTACAGGAAAGTGCCTCATTGAAAGATGTCTCCAAAAGACTGAAGCTCGTGGCATTGACACAGGGATCTAGAACATTTCACGTTTTGGGCAACAGAATCCACTGTATTGGCTTTCAAATACACTGTAGAAGTGAAGCAAAGAAGACTAACGTAGCAGGCGTGTCCTTCATCTTTTAAAATGTTTCCTAACATCAGCACTATTTTTAAAGTGGGCTGCCCCAGAATAAAACAACCCCTCAAGTGTGCTTAGATGTGGGGGAGTAAGAGTAGTGCGGGGCCCGTGGATCTGGCTCGGGTCTAAGCCCCAAACGGGAGCCGAGCATTAAAAACACCCACACCTGCCATCACTTCTCTCCACCCCCACAACACAAGACCCACACTTAGGGTTCTGTTCATCCCTATACCAAAATAAGGTTGAAAACTAAGCAATGTCAAACCAAAATAGGGTGAAAACTAAGCAATGTTATAATATCCCTCTGCTACAGGAATAGAATTTATTATTTATTTCTTATTTTTTGTTTTATTAATAGTTTTGTCCAAATGAAAACTTTGTCTTATTGGTTTTTTTGCAAAAAAATGTTTGTATGGTCTTTTTGTTTTACTTGTACTTAACTGATTTTGCTTTCTATCGTGCATGATTAATTCAAATGCTGACACTTTGATCAAAAGATTATATTCAAACTAATGTATCTTTTTGAAAAATAATAATTTTTGTGTAAAATGTCACGGAGGCTCTTGCACCAAAAGTGGTTTTATGTTTTCTATTAAAATAATGAGAATTATAGCCGAGACTCTGGTCAACATTCAAGTGTTAAATTTATAGCAATGATGATATGACCACTTGCTAACCAGAGATAAAATACATAGAGCCAGAGTCATTTAGGACACTCTTTGGAACTTGATAATAGCAGGTCCAATTGAGAGTGATACTTCAAGGGAAACCTTGTGTTAGACTTGTTGATTAGTCTGTGGCAATTTTTCTGTATGCTACAGTGTTGTACATTAGTAGTTGCTTATTGAGGTTAGAAAAAGTGAAGTGAGTACTGGTAATTGGTACACCGTATCACCTATATCTTACACCCTGGGGGGTCATTATTTGTTGTTCTTTGTTGCATCCCGATACTCACGACACATACCTGGTGTCCTCACTCCCCACTCATATTACACAATCTGCACCTGTTCTCCTGTCCCCCATCCCCATATCACCAAACTCATACCGAGCATCCCAACTCCCCACCCCTAACACGAGATCTATACCTGGCTCCTGCGTTCCCACACCTCCATAAAACAAAAACAATAACTTGTGGCGTCTCTCGCCACCCCGCAGGAATCAGACCCCGGCGTCCTTTTGGTCCCATGTGATATTTTTGAATATTGAAGACCGCATTCTAAAAAGACTGACTTTTTTCAGCCTATTTGGTGCAGCCTTCAATTTTCGCCAATATCACGTTTCCGGGGGGTGGGGGAGAGGGGGTTTCATACCCATGAACCACCTTGTGAACCAATCCCCAGCCCGCCCTCAAACCTTTAAATCTGGGGTGATCGGTAAACCTTACTACCTGAATCCCCTCCTCCCCTCACAAGCCGACACACACTCAAAACACAAGCAGAATCACACATACACTTTTATTCGCCGACCCGCCCCCTCCCTTCATCGCAACAAACACTCCTCCACAATCCACACAAAAACACTTACACGTAAATTCTCCCCCGCCCCTTAATCCCCCATAGTCCATACGGCACAATCACAGACACACAGATATGTGACACTTACCTTGGGCGAACCCAACTTCCCTCTTCCGGTGTGCCTACTCTCTGCCCCTGCGCCCACTTCTGTGTTTCCAGGGGCGTGACAGGTCACTTTAGTAGGACCCGTCTGAGTGCTGTCAGAGCAGTCTTTCGAAAGCGTCCTTTTTTATGCCACGGTGCTGATTTTGCACAGTGTGACAGTCTATTAACATAACATAACTGCTTTCAAGACTTAACCACACACCGAAAACCATAGTGTAACCCTTCGTAGTTAATGTTTGGTACAAGCAGGAAGCTTGCTTGATGTGAAGAAAATATGAATTTCTTATCAAATAAAACGCTCCTATTTCTATGCATGCCAAAAAATCGAACAGCAAACAAATAAACGAAATATTTTAACACACGGGGCTGTTTCGTAGCTCAGTTTGTCTTGCAACCAGTTTTAAGTTACAAATATGTCCTCCCAGTTCTTATGGCCTAGAATTCACACTCGGCCTGTCTCACTGACCTCCTCCCCGCTAGCGGTCTGTCTGCCGTGTGACTGCCTAGAGAACATCCAAACAGCTTTCTCTTGACATTCACAGCTGACATGAGACCCGTTAAATGTTGGCAGCCCCTGCGACCTTCACTCTGTGAGGATCACGCAGCTGGGTTTGGGAGCATAGGGGTGGACTTCTGACCGAACTAGGACGAAAGATAAATGCTGCGAAGGCAGGCGAGTATATTTTCCTTTTTTTGATGTTGCAGGATGAGCATACGAGGCTCGGCCCGTGTTTTGGGGGCATCAGTGGCTTGAAGCTCGAGTCGAGTCACCCAGTTGGCCCAACTGTGTCGACCCCTGTCTGTCTCCCCCACCTCTACCTGAATGGGTTAATTAAGCAACTGAAAGAAGTAGTATTGACAACGCCAGTGAGTCCTGCTGTGTATAGTGCATGAACACATGCACTTGAATGCAATGTGCAGTGCAGCATACATACATGCACACACACACAGACAGACACACGGATATGCTATGGTACTCGCACCATACACCAGCTGTTACCATGATATGCCAAAGTACTCTTACTCTGTGCCAAGTATTGCCTACATATATCCGAGTTCTGGCCTCATGGGCAAAGTTTTTATATCTTATGCATTGGTTCTCCCCTTGTATGATGGGTGTTCCTTGCCACCCTTTGCCCAGGTACTCGTGTCACATGTTTGTAATTCCAATCGTCAACTTGGGATCTTGCCTCATATACCAGAGATTGCAATCATAAGGTATGTGAATGGTATTGGGTTTTATTTGACGCAACTTCTGTATTTTCATAATTTGTTTGTCTAGGTTTTTCCATCATATGTAGATGTACTCCCACCACCTGCCAACTATTGGCATCCTAAGCCCAGGTGCTCACTTCATGCGACATAATTACCATCCGATGCAAATGCACTACGTTCCTATGCTAGATATTCCTATGCTAGATAATACAAAGATTCGACTTTTATATAGCGATTCACACCAGATGCTTTCCTCTTCTAACTGCAGTGTTAGTAGCCATTACTATTGCCCAGTATAATGGCGCCAACCTTTTCAATTTCAACCTCGCAAGGGTGAAAGGTTGATTCCGCCCAGCAGTTTTCACATTTTCGAAGTGTTGGCTTGCCCCATTACACACGAGCACTTATGCCATGAGCTATCGACCCAGAAGTCATCGAATGCCCACGTATGCCCCTCCCATCCCAAGTATCACTTTCATATGCCCAGGAACCCCACTCACTTTCTAGGTATTGCCATTGCATGCCCAGGCGCTCCCCCCACGTGCTAAGTGTTGGTATCATATGTCAGAGTAATACAATCGAATGCCAGGTGCTATATGTAACTTTTTCACTCATACGATTATAATAATATGCCCAAGAACTGCATTGCAGGCATGCAGTACCACCGTACACCCAGGTAACATACCCACTATTGCTGTCTTAGTCTCCCTAACTCCCATTCCATGCAATGCATCTTATCCTGTGTCGTCAAAGGAGACCCTTCAAAATCCAGCTATTGCCATCATATGCCCAGCTGCACCCACCACATGGTGTGTGAGATATGTAAACAGTGTTTGGCGTGCTACTTGTTCCTTATGTCTTTATAGTAGGTTGTGTAAGTAGGGGATACTGCCCACACGCTATGCTGGAAATGCTCCACAAGCGTACATTGAAGGTGTTTGACAAGTTAGAATTCATGGTGCTAAGAGTCATATATTTTTTGCTCGAAGCACTTCACCAGGACCCAGTAAGTAGGTGTGTACATAGATAATTAATTCAAGGAGTCTTATCACCATTCAAAGTTATGCCTGTGGCTTGCTGGCTGCTATTATGTGTTAAAGATGGCGTCTCTAGGGCGCAGAGTACCTGAACTTCCGGTAGTTGATCGTGGTGAGGTCGCCAGGCTGTCCGACTGATGGCTGCAGAAGGTGTAGCGCGAGAAACCGGTGCAGCCCTCTCCCTGGTGTCAACAGGGCTAGGGATGGACCAGCTCCCAACGCCAAAAGTGTGCACCTCCCTGATTCTCGTGGCGCCGGGGCAGTCTGGAAGGCCGGTGCTTGCGGACTGTATGCTGAAACCTACTTCTGAGAGGACTCCAAAAGTAGGCTGATGATTTAAGGCTAATGTCCACAAAAGAATTAGCAAGGTTCCAGGAAACGGCTGGGGACCAATAGTTGAGCTGAGTAGATAGTCCAAGGCAGAGACTGCAAGGCACAAGGAAGGCAGCAGGCAAGTTGGCTGGTCAGAGGAGAGTAGTCCAAGGCAGTAGCTACAAGGCTCAAGGTAGGCAGCAGGCAAGTTGGCTGATCAGGAGTGAATAGTCCATAGCAGGGTATGGCTTGGCTACAGGAAGGCTGCAGCAGGCAAGGCTGAAGAGAAGCAAGGCTGAGAGGGAAGGAGAAGGGCTAGGCAGCCTGTGGGAGAACCAAGGGAAGGGAGGACCAAAACCAAGGAAACTGAAGGGAACTGGAGGGACAGGTATCCAACAGGGAAAAAATGGGACGCAGCGGAAGGCTGCAGGAGTGAAAAACACGATCCGGGAAACAAACCGCGTTGAGACGCGGTGAGTCTCAAGATTCCATCCCTTAAATAGGGCCGGCAGCACCCGGGAGGCTTGGAACGCAAGCCGTGCTGTCCCCGGGTGCTACCGTGCCCAGAACGAGGCTTGGGAAGCAAGCTTGTGGCTTTCCAAGCGTCTCGTGGACCGCGCATGCGCAAAGAACAAAACGCGGCCTTCCGCGCATGCGCGAATCCCGAGACACAGAAACCCCGGAAGCGTCGAGTGCCGCAGAAGATCGCGGTCCCCCCAGCCGGTATCGGGGATAGCAGCGCCAGGATGGGGCGCGCCGGAACCCATAGGTGCGCCCCCTACCCCAGGTAAGTGAAGAGGAGCACCCCCTACGACAGGTAAGTGATGTGGTAACATTATGGCAGTCATTGTGAAACAAACATGACTTATCACTATAGCACAGGTTATTTTGGTATCTAGTAAAACAGGAATTTGACTGTACATTATACTGAAACTTAAACTAATTGATTACCGTTGTGCAGTCCAATATCCTGAGTCCTGATGAAGTTCTCTGAGCAAAACATTTGTTGACTCATACTACACTGAATTCTCACCAATCATGAACAAAATAATTTTTTAACACTAGCCGAACATCTTTATTTAATACTTATGAAGCTTTTCCAATGGAGTCTGGGATCCGATGCCAAATATTTCCATCATATGTCTAGATACGACTTAACCATTGTTACACCTTGCAGGTTGATTCACATATGAGAGCAATAAGAACTTTATGGTCTACGATACTGGAAAATATATGTTGTACGGTCCAAGATCTGACGGACTCTCCTGAGACGGTGAAAAAGCTACTTTATCAGAATGATTGGACCATGACTATGGATCGACTTCATACTTACCCTTCTTACCCTTCTTTTGTACATTTGCGAGCAAATCATAAAAGGAAAGGAGCCTTAGCTCCATTTCTTAGTATTTATCCCTATAAGGGGACTAGATTGAACTTTACTCGATTTTGATGGAATCTGTTAAAGTCCAAACAAATCCTAATCAGATATGGCAAGGTTTTACCAACTGATGGATCATGTAGGTTTTGTAAAAATGAAGACAATATTGAATGCACTAAACATTGCATGCTGGATTGTCCTGATTTGCGGTCTGTTTGGGAACTCTATCTAAATAAAGTGATCCAAGCTTTTACATTAGCGGACAGAGATGAATTCTGGAACAGATGCTTAGTGGGTCAAACTACATCTGTTGTAATAACTGTATCTGGCTTTATTCAAGTGCTTAGTTTGGATGAGACCCCTGGATTTGAAGGCAAATGTCTGATACTCTTGAACATTTCTTAAATTGAACAAAGAAATTAAGATATGAATTGCAATGTTCACGTTTTAGTTGATTGCTCTGTAGTATGTAATAGATTGTACCCTAAAAATGTTCTCTTTTATAATTGTCGTTTTTTATCAACTTGTAATTTTACAGAGTCATGTAAATTATTGACCTTTTCTATTTCATTACTCTTTTTATGTCTGATTCTTTTTTCCTTTCTTTATATGTCTTTTGCAAACTTTTAATGATGAAATGATTGAGTTTTTGTTATATTAAAGGTTGAGTTTTTATCTCTAGGTACTCCATCACGTGCCAGCCACTGGCATCAAATTCCCAAGTACTCGTCTTAAATGCATAGTTATCGCTATCATGTGGCCAAGTACTAGTCTCACTTGCCTGTGATTGGTGTCATATGCCCAGGTACTTCCGCCACATGCCTGGTGTTTTCATGTTCTGCTGGCATGACTCTGTAAACCTGTCACTTGATTGTTCCATTATGAGGTTATCATGTTGTCATATTGACAGGAGTTTTTTGATGGATTTTATTCTGACAAAATTCCATTGAAAAAACTCAAAGAAAAATAGAAGGATGGATAAAAAGGGTTGGAAGGGTGTTGGGGTAGGTATAAAAATATAGGAAAGGGGGTTTTGGGGGAAGCCCCTAAATAAAAAAAATCTACATTAATGAGGTATTTCAACATTTTTGGTTCTCAATGCAATCACTGCTTTTGTAGCACATAAAAATCACATTGGATTCACATTGTGGAACTCCGATATTTAGAGTCGGGGAATTTAATACGATATTTTGGTATCTGCTTTAAAGGTTTTGGATTAAATTTACCAACTTTCATGGTATGGTATCTTTGACCATTATCCCACAAGCTACTTCACTCAAATTGGTGGAGTTTATCCTTTGCACGGTTGGGGTTCGATATCAGTAGACTCTCTTTGATGTCTGCTTTCCCCACTGTTGTAGGGCTCAGTAAATGTTTAAATATCCTAATATTTCAACCTGCCATTTTCATTACTTTCTTAGTTTCTGGTACCTGACATTAATTCATATGTTTTTTACGGGGTTCATTGATGGCCTTAGCTAGCCATGCCCACGAAGAGGACCTGGCTGACTGTGGCAGAGATTTAAAATAGACATTACGAGACAGTTCCCTAGCATCGCCTCTACATTTAATCTGCAATGATCTACTGGATTCCTGATGGACTTGAAGGTGTTTATAATTACCCTCATCAGCGGTTCCTGTGCTTAGTTTGACTTCTAGAAGGAACCCTGCTTCATAAAGGTTTTGTTTTTCGTTCCTAATATGATCTTTAATGATTAACGACAGAACAGTTAAAAAAAACGTATCCATATTTGTATTATGATGGAACTGTATCCTTTCAATATCACACAACCTAATCGACTGTAATGATGGTAAGGAGGTACATACAGCCATGAGGGTTGATCTATTAGGAAATGGATCTTCTTATGGTGATTTTTCATGCTCAGTAGGAGGCTGTCGGTTTGCTTTAAGTGCATCCTACTCCGTGCACTTTCTTTTTGATTCCCTAGATTTTGATTCACAACTTGGATCTGATTCACTGCACCTTCTTTTATGTTCTCTCTCCTTAGGGAGTTTCTTCTTGATTCTAAAGTCATGAACTGTGATTCATCATCGCTACTCAGATTACTACACTTTACGTCTTGCAAGTCAAAGTTGGTTTCGTGGGAGGAGCTTTGCTCTTCAATCACTTCTTCCATATTACTCAGCAGGGGATAAAATGAGATCGAGTATATGGATACATTCATAAGATACTCGCCTTGTGAGACCTTATTCATATCTCTTGCCTCCAAGGGCTTATCTTTAGGTGTTGACTTTGTAATATTGCCCATTGTCGATTGATCTTGAGTTTTTTGTTTATTTAGTTTTTCACTTTTCTTTTTAAATTTATTGGGGTAGCTGTTCTATAAATGTTTTGGCATTTCATTTATTCTGTTTGGTTAATTGTATATATTTTTTTTTTAGTTAGTTAAGGGTCTCTGATCCTTTCATTCGTTTCTTTTTTCCTCTCCTCGCTTGAAATACCTCAAACAACGGTTCTGAGGATTTTACCCCTTCTGTCTCAGTCTCCTCTCTTATGGAGGGCGAGTCAACTAAAACTTCAATCACCGATTCTAGATGCATCAACTGTTCACCCTCATTATTATCCACTATTCCAACAATCCCCAGTTGTGTATTGGTTACATTATCAGACCCAATTAACAACCTCTCTTCGTTGGTTTGCGAGCCCACTTCTGCAAAGTCCTTATAACAGGGATCTCTTTTTTGTATTTCTGTCAATAGGTTTGCCAAATCAGTGTGGACTCTGGCATAGCTTGATTCGCTAGCTATCCAGTGCATTTTTGATGACAGTAACTTGTTCATATTTTCTTGCGCTGCTTTTTAAAAAAATTTCAGCGTTTCATAGATCTTCATTAATGCAAAAATGCCATTATTTATGGTGTTTACGGTAACCTCTTGAGATGATAATGTCAGAGGTTTTAGACCAAAGGATGGACGAGGAGCGGGACTTGCAAACTACATGGGGGAGGAAGCAGTTGTATAGACAGTTGGGATCCCCAGATTAGGATACAATTTTGGCGAGTGTGGTAAATTAGAGACATGATTTAAGGGCCGCACGTCCAGTTGTGTTTCAAAGATCACATCTGTTTCTTTACATAAATTAGCAGCTTGCGCTATTTCACTGCTTTCAATTTCGATTGACCCACGTAAAATTTGTGAAGGTAAGCCCCTCTTTTCACAATTCGTAAAACACTGGTTTGGTGGTATGGTTACAACTTGCAAATACAAAAGGGGTCTTTGAGAATCCTCATTCAGTTGGAACATGGCTACAATACTCTTTGGATGCTGTTCGTGTGATGGCATTTCACCATCCACCTCCGTGATAACTCCAGGCAGTGAAATGGGCTTAACTGGAGTATCAGCAGCAACTACAGCTGCGAGAGGTCTTATACTTACATCGACTTGCGGGAGGTCTTATACTTACATCGACTTGCGGGAGGTCTTATACTTACATCGACTTGCGGGAGGTCTTATACTTACATCGACTTGCAGGAGGTCTTATACTTACATCGACTTGCGGGAGGTCTTATACTTACATCGACTTGCGGGAGGTCTTATACTTACATCGACTTGCGGGAGGTCTTACACTTACATCGACTTGCGGGAGGTCTTATACTTACATCGACTTGCGGGAGGTCTTATACTTACATCGACTTGCAGGAGGTCTTATACTTACATCGACTTGCGGGAGGTCTTATACTTACATCGACTTGCGGGAGGTCTTATACTTACATCGACTTGCGGGAGGTCTTACACTTACATCGACTTGCGTATTTATCTGTAGTAATTCTTTCTCCGTTAATGGGCCACTCTCGCCATCAACACACTCCCTTTGAAGTATTTCTACGCTCTTATGTGAAGGCTCAGAGAGCGTTTCACTTTCACTTGGAAGTTCAGTTTCCAGACGGCAAAGGAGGGATAGGAGTTCACAGCCCACAAACGCCATATGTCCATGGTTAGAGATTTAGATTGTTGTTTTAAAAAAAAATCTTTCTGCAGTTTGTTGGTTCCTCGGGTATCTGCACGATGCAGTGTTTGGAAACCAAGGTCTGGATTGGTCGGGGAAATTGCTGTTAACTCATTAGCATAAGCTGGCATTGCAGATGTCAGTCTATACATTCTTATGCAGCTCTCTTTGTATCAACTTAAAGTTTTTTGACACACAACACATTTTCCAGCCTACCCGCACCTATTAGCTGTCAGTTGCATAGCAGGTATTTTTCATTGACAAAACAAGTGCACGGGCGGGCTGCTGGCTGCACAGCTAAACAGTTCAACAGCACTCGCCGGTGCACTCTACGTGTGCGCACACGCGGGTGCATGCACAAAGCTGTTTAATGCACACATGAGGGCAGGTGGGAGTGGCTTATGATGCACTAAGAATAAAAGGAAAAGTGCTCTTGTTAAATAAATTTTGGGTACGTTTCACTTTCCAAAGTATTCACCATATCCTAATTCAAGTCAATTTTATCTCATGGGTTGCATACCAGTTGAAATGTCGACAGAAGATAATAACACAGCACAGCTCGGGCAGCGGTTCACCAGCTCATCAGCACTTACCAGTGCACTCCACGTGTGCAACATGCCCTTATGACGGCATGTTCTGCATTTTGTTTGCATGACAGCAATGTGATACACATGTTTACTGTAGACACATTGCACATGACTTCACATGTATTTTTCTGTTCATGTGCAGGTGAGGAGGCACCAGATGCAGAGGAGGAGGAAGAGGTTGAAGAAGAGTCTGTGGTGCTTCAGACCACCAGTGGAGGACGTGGCATGGCAGCCTGCAAGAACCCAATGGTGCTACAGACCATGCTGAGCTGTGCTGCGGACACTTCTGACTCTTTGGACTCAACTGGCTTCGATATTGAACCTGGTATGCAGTCTTTAATGCAGGCCGAGGTGAGTGCATCAATGTGTGGAGCACCCAAATAAATAAAAAAAGAACAATGATTTTTTTGGCAAATATATTTTGGCAAAAAGTGCTGTGAAAAAAAAGGTGAAGAATTAACATACAACCCTACCAAAAGAGGGGCTGAGCCCTCTTTTAAAGCCAATGAGCCATAGTGATTGGTGTAGGCTAAGCCTACCTTAATGAACCAATCCTGGGTCCGTACCAACAATCTCCTGTATGCATGAGGTCATAACCAGAGTGTTTTGCAACAGGAAGGTAAAGGGGTGAAAACTTGTGATACTAAGTCACACGCCCTCCTGTCTGTTGTGGATCAAAGAGTCTCTCTGGTTAATGGATCTCTCTGAGGTTCCTGATTAAAGTGACAGGTCTCCCTTTTAGCTTCAGCGAGACCAGACACTCTGGCTTCTGCAAACCACATTCTCATACCTTATGAATGGGCTCCCCCTGCAGGGAGGCCTAGTGTACACACGCAGTTCCAGACTTGATAGCTCACTGTCAGAGATACTGCGGGCGGGAGCTGGCTTCAGGTCGACACAGTTACATATGAAAGGTAGTTGGGGGTTCCGGTTTCCTTTGTTAACCTCTGCAGCCAGGACCCATGTGGGCTTGTTTGAAGTAGCCTCTAATGTGTGTGCTGATATCAGGCCTGCCATGGCAGGGGGAAGGTTGGACCTGCCCCTTCCTGGAGATGACACAGCCCAAGTAAATATGACAGGGCAGACTGTGCCTGTAGGCTGTAGCCACCCAGGGTACGCGGGTCTATGCGTTTGACATGATGTATCTGAGCATAGGAAAATGTGTGTGGATTAGACGCACACATTTTCCTGAGTTTGGTCTACCAACAGTGCATTTAATTACAAATTTTAAAAAAGCCCAAGCGAGCACACACCCACCGTGCAGTTGGTCGAATTGCTGACAGGGATTTATCAGCAAATGTATGTACAAATATAGATACAATTCTCATAGTCCCACTACTCTTATAAGGTCCTGTCTATTAGTCTGTTCGTTAAGACTTTGAATTGCCACCAACAAATTCTCTTTTAGTCTTATGCCTGCACCATTTAAGACGTGTCCTAAATATATTGTATTTCCTTCTTGTGTAACTTGCGCTTCTCATACTGAAGTGTTAAATTCACTTTGCCTAAGACACACAGAACCGTACTCAACCTTATTCATTGCGACCACATATACAAATGTTACTCTAACAACAGATTGTTCTACTCTCACTTCCACACAACATATTCATCAATGTATACATCAATTTCATTCTAAAAACACTGGTGGCAGAAAGCAATCAAAATGGCATGCCACTACATTGAAATAAGCGGAAAAGGGTTTTAATTGCCTTCAGATGTTTTGATCTTTCAAGCAATCAAACATGTTGGTAGGCTAGTGCGGGATCAATTAGGGAGAATAGCCTCATTTTTCCAGGCATGTGAAATGGCTCAGATGTATTAGGTAGGGAATACTGTTCTTCTATGACTTTCTTATTTACATTCCTCAAATCTACAAGCAGCCTCACTGCACAGGCCTTTGTACCACCACAATCAGACATATCCACTCTGCCGCATCCACCTGCTCTATCACTCCTCCTTTTTAACTCTGTTTTAACCTCATCCCTCAGACTCTACCTTCGAAGACACCTGTGCAGTTGCACCTGCAGTATTCCAAGTGCCAGATGGAAATACCAATAAACCATCTGAGGTCCAAATAGCTGGACAGACTCAAATAATATGGCAAAATACTACTTTATTATCAGCTCAAATAAAGCGGGAAACCTGCTGAACAAACAGATTGCAGCTCACTCACTCTCGAAAACATTTGTGTTACACAAAATCTTTATACCTTGATGTACGTCAGCAATGACATCATCCTATGTGGCAAACAGTAAAAACCTATCAAAAGGAAGGATTGGTTAACGGAACATATATACCTATTCCTCATTTAGGTGTTAGTAACACAATTGGCTGCCCTCATCTGGTAGGCATGCCTTGAACTTCCTCTATGTGTAATACAGATTAATATCAGAATAACAGCAGCGGATTGGCTTCTGCAACAATGTATGGTCTATCACTACATATGCCCTCATGATTGGTTGGCATTCTCTTTCAACCTTTCACATTCAGCTTGTTAGCAACACGTTAACCAAATGAAACCGTGGTGCAGGGAACAACATCAGACAACTGCCCACTTGGCCAATTAGCCTACGATTAGGTTAGCATCAGTTTGGACCTAAGCAACGGCATCTTCTTTGTAGTTGACATTGCTGATTGTTCTCTTCTCCCAGACTTTAAGGGGAGTGAAGGTACATTGCTATCTTTGTCTGGACCTTAATGAATAGGCCTTTTTTTCTGGTCTTGCACCACGTGTTAGGAGACCATGATTTTGTCCATTCTGCCCTTTTATTTAGTACTATTTAATTTAATTATACTGGGGGCTATCACTTCTCTTGGCCTCTGGAGACTTGCTTGCTCCATCTTGCATATGTTTTTTGCATATTTAATTGTTCAAAACGTGGCACTTGCAAATGTTCTCTCCTTTACTTAATTTAAGAGAAATATGCCGTGCGTATGTCGCTTATCCTTTTCAACTTCTCTTCTGCTTGCAGTTACTTCTTGTTGTGGCATCCTTGATCCAGAGCCAAACCAATACACTTTGTTCTTTGCACAAAGCTGTTTTCCAGTGTCTGTAAGCTCTGCAGCCTTGGTCTCTGTCCTTTCGGCCACTTGCTTACTATTTATACACAGTCGACGTCCACTTTTCTTCATAGCTGCTTTAACCGTGTTATATTTTATACTGCACCAAGCTTCTATATGTCTCATCTACCTTGTGTTTCTGTGTATGTACATCTACTGTATCTCTTTTCATTTATCTTCTCAGTGTTTATGTCTTTATTTTTTGCATGAATGTACTTCAGTCCATCTACATTCTTTAAGTATTCCTATATCTTTTCAGTGCTTCCTTATGTCTCCTCTTTATAAAGTCTCTTTACTCTTGTCAGAGTTCACTTATAGCCCTTCTATGTTCAATGGTGTATGCAGACATCCTTCTACCACGTCATTACGAGGGTACATTCGATACGGTTGTCTGAGCGCATAAAGTCTCTCATATCTTTGATGCGGTATTGGGATGATGCCTGATGTGATGCCCATGTCTTCTTGTTCTTCAATATGACGGAGGTCAGGGGGCGGTCACTACTGATAACGTGTACATCTGCTTCTCTACACACCAGTATCACATTTTGGTTACATTTCATCTAACTTCAGAAACCTTTTTCAACATTCCTAGTTTATTTTCAAATACATCCAGACACTACAACATTTTGGTGGTGTTGCTTTCACTCTCTTAGTTACTTGTACACTTCTTCCTCCACAAGAAACACTAGTTCATGTATATTGCAGTCAAGAATAATACAGAGTTTCCTTCGTTGCACCCACCCAAAGAGATTTCCCCCAACTCTAGCAACTTACACCTTGATATACCGTGGTCTTCCCTCAAGCGTCACCTTAGCTTTAAACCAGGGTCGGATTGGCCCCTCAGCCTTTCGGGCCGTGGCCAGACCAAAATCGTCCCTGAGGAGTTGGGGCCGGTTTCTGGCCACTCCTGGGCCGGTTTGGAGAAAAAGAAAATGAAAAAATAAATCTTTTTTTTTCAATTATTTTTTTTTTTCAGAAAGCCTTTCATCCTTCTTACGTCGATAAATGAGTACCAACACAGGATGGGTGATATTGTTTGCATATTTGTTCTATAAAAAAGAGCTTAAGCGTAAGTGCTATACCATATCATTATCATTTGGCCTTGGATGTCTGCTTGCATTCACAGTAATTTGACAATATGGATCTATACACACTGATATTAATGATACATATGGTGATCCATTCGTATATGAAATGTATATCACATTAGTGAAATCATAACAATATTTTTCGTAGTGTACTCAGGAACAATGCCATTTGATGCCACTTCCTGTTTTGTCAAGGGGTGAAAGGTCCTGTTTCATTGCTTCCCGGGATGTCACTTTGTGGTGGGGTCAAATGATATCACTTCCGGTGACGTCATCAGAGGTCAAGGTTCGTGAGGCGAGGGTTGGGCCACTTTTTTGAGGCGAGGGGCGGGCCACTTTTTTTTGGGTGACCGGGCCTATTTCTTGTCCCAGTCCGACCCTGCTTTAAACTCTCCTATTTAGTATAGTTTGCTCTCAATATGCATTCAGACTTTGGTTTTAAAGGGCAAGAGTCATCCGTGCAACTTTAACTTCCAGTCCTCTTTATTTACAATCTTGCAATCTGACCATGAGTCAACCAACCAGCAGACCTCCACCTCGTTAATGTGAAAGCTAGCATATGGCTTGCCTTAGAGCATCTGCTCGTACATCTGCAATTGTCAATGCAACATTTGGACATTCTGCCTGATCTGACCCTTTTTGTTTTACAGAGAATCTATCAAAATCTCTGCAACTTCATGCAAAGTGCCGTTCTTCAGTCGTACTCTGTACAGGTGGCGTTAACCCCCAAGCATTCCCTGACATTAGCCAGATAAGATGTGCAGTTGCACCTTTAACATTTCAAACAACCCTTGACATCCATTGGCCACTTTTCAGAGACCTCCTATAATGACTTATGATCAACCAATTTCCTCCCTTCAGTCTTATTCTCGCCAGATTTCTCATTGTTAGTGTCTATAGATGTGTCTTCCCCTGCACCTTTATTATCCTTCTTATGTATATCTTTATGTCTTGTGAAGGCCTCACTACATTTCAGAGAGAGAGTGTTCTATATGTTTGGCAATTTTTAGGACCTCACCCAATGAAGTATTGTCGTCTATCAGAATGTCATCTGTGACACAGTCAATGTTTCAGCCTATGAGGAATTGGGCTCTGGTCGGGTTACGTGTTCATCCTTTCTAAAGTCGCATGCTTGGCTAATGGTTGCAGCTCTGTGACCAATTGTGCAATGTACCCCCCTTCTCTTTCTTCCCATGTTCCAAATCAATGTCTTTCCAACACTATGTTTACTTTGGGGTTCCAGTTTCTATTGCACACTTCATAGCCATTCAGAGTTTCGACATCTTGCCCTTCATCATCTCTTTCCTCAGGCAGATCCGGCGCAACACAGGCGAATACATGCAGCATTGCTGTATCGTTGGAATCCTTCCTTTCAGTCTGCCCATTTATCGTGTGTTATGGCAGGAACTGGCAAGAAGGAGGATGGTTGTGGAATGTGTTCTGTGTCATGCTCTACCCTCTACTGTGCCACTCTTTTAAATGGTACACAGGCGTAGCAATGGTGTGCTTGAACATGTGTGAAACATTATTGGTCGGTTGCTCTAATTCCAATGCTCTTTGTGTTTTTCACATTTTGATCCAATTTTGTATTCAGTCTTTATTTGTATTAATCAGTATTCTTTTCACGTGTGCTTTGGTAATGGTCGGGTGTGCAGATCAGACTAACCTGCTTGAGGCCTCCTCCTCTCCTGCTCTCTCCCCACTCTTCATTGAAGCCAATGCATGAGCTGCTTGGGCATTGTCACTGTGGCATGTTTCCCTTTCTTTGTGATCTTTGTGACGTGCTGTGTTGAAAATATATGCGTGCTGGCCCAAAACAAGCACATGCATGCACCATCGATGGCTGCAACTTTCATCCGTTGAGGTGCACAGGGATACCAAGTATGCACGCAAGCACAAGGTGGTTCCCAGTTTAAATGCATGCAGGACACGGACAACAAAACAAAAATGTGCTCCGCCCCGCCCTTGATCGCCCCATGTGCCCCTGGTGTACCCCTGGTCTGCGAAAGCATCAGCACCCTGTTTAAATAAGCCTGGCGCATTTTATTTCAATAGGGCACCTGTTGCGCCTTCTCCCACCACGCCAGCTCAGGAAAGAGCTTGAAAGACTCCCCCAAATGGTGTGGCCGGGGGCTAATGGTGCCTCAGGAGGTCGCCTGTGTGTCCCTGCCCTAGCCGTCCCTGCTTGCATGCCTTTATTCAGTAGGCAGTTTATCTGCACTACTCCTGAAGCAAAGTTAAAGTGCTTTGAGGTGCTCCCTCCTCTCAATGTGTTCAGTAAGTTGCTGCCAGGGGTGTTGCTAGGTTTGTAAAAGATCTGGGGCTAAGCTAATGTCGGGACTGTCGGGACTCGGACTAGCTAGCCTTTTGGTTGTAACCGCTGAGCTTCTATCCGGGGCTACCACCGAAAGACCTGGGTCTATAGCCCTCTCACTCCCCCACCGCCCCCCAGCAAGGCCTCTGGTTGCTGCTTCTTTAGTAAGCAGGCCCAACAGAGAGAGAGTGTGCTCTACCCGCGCTCCTTCTGGTAATGGGTGTCACGTGCTGATCAGCAATGCTTACACAATTTAAAATGAGTCCGCACAGCTGCCTGTATTTATCCAGGATCCACGCTTGAGTTGTACATTGCCATGTAAAGATCAGCTGACGCACCAAAGAGCTCTTAGTCGCCTCTTGTCTGTGGGGTCCATTGGGTTGTTTACCTTGTCCTACCTTGCCTTCTTTACCATTTTGTACCTTCTTCTCTCCTATATCAGAGAGGAAAGCTGGGGTTTTGCAGTAAGCTGCTACTGAAAGTTAGAGATAAGAACCCAACACCCTCCCAAGTCTTTCCTGTCAACCTTTTAAAGGAGTGAAAGGATGCCGACCATTCTCAGTTGGTTGCCACTTCTACCTGTGAGAATTCTCTGATCCAAGCGACGACCCGAGAGCATGCCTTCTCTGAGGAGTCGGCGAGTAAAAGATGTTTGCATCACATTTTTACAGCACCCAGAATGTCTGTACAGGTTGGTGCTTATCAGCTGCCAAGATCATATTGACAGATCATCAAGGAAGATACGCACACGATGTTGGAGCTCCTTGTCACCCAGAATCCACTGGGCCTCTCACATTGTATTTCTGGGGAAATCAGACTGAAGCTGGCAGATCTGTTTTGTCTCCCGAAAGGGCAAAACAAATCTCTTGCTCCAATGCATACCTGATGTCACAAATCAATGAAATGGTGGAGAGAACTGTCAGACACATTTCATCAATAGATTTGGACAGAGACCATTGGCAAATCCTACTAGCTGCAGAGAAAAGGAATAATGTATCCTCTACACCAGAGAGTGACCTTACATTCACACTACTATCTTTTGGAGCATCAGCTATTTTCTCAAGAGTAATTGGTCAAATGCTGGGGAAGCACCAGTCATACCAGCTGTTACGCTTGGAAGCAGGATTCAGGCGGATCCTCATGACAGGGTCAAGAGTGCCAATGGTGTTAGAGATGGTGAGGTGCAAGTTAGCGAAGACAGAGTCAGAGAGAGAATCAGAAGCAGAGGTCGGAGGGGTGATGAAAGTGGAAGCAAAAGCATTGACTGACACTCGCTTCATTGGTCGGATGACGGCAAAGAAGGCTGGAGTGTGAGGGGAGGTCCAGACAGATGGCTGAGGGACCAAATGGGGGAGGAGAGGAGAGAATGATTGGACCAGGTGAGGGGAGCGGTGGCAGAGTTAGAGAGAGAATGATTTATAGATAAGGGCATCCAGAGTGTATCTGGCATGGGGGGTGGGACCGGAAGGAATAATAGTGAGAGAGAGGGGGCACAGAGGTCAGAGAACTGTAAGGAGGCTGATTCAGGGTAGTCAAGGTGGATGTTGAAGTCACACAGGAGGAGGAGTTTGTAAGAAGAGGTCGGGAGGGAGTAGGCAAGGTCAGCCCATTCAGAGAGCAAGAGAGAGATAGGACTGGGGGTTTGTAGATGGTAAAAAGGGTGAGTGAGGTAGTAGGAGAGACCCCAAGCCTACTGACGAGGAATTTAAAAGAGGAGTAGGATTGAGTGGGTATGATAGATGCAGGGACCCACTCAGAGAAAATCAAATCAGGGCTACTCCACCTCTGTGCCAGTAGGGCCTGGGTTTGGAGAGGATTTTGTAGCCCTCGGGAAGGAGATTGTCAAGAGCTGTGACAGAGCTGGCATTGAACCACATCTTGGTGATGGTGAGGAAGTCGAGATCAAAGTCTTCAAGAAGGAGAGAGATGTCAGATGAGTGTCTGACAGCAGAACGAGTATTCAGAGTAGCCAAGTGAAGCTTATTACCACCTTTAAAAGTTTTCAAGCTCTTTTCTTCTAGACTTTGTGAGAGGGATGGGCTAGGTGATAGAACAGGAGTTAGAATCGAAAAGGGAGACAGAGAGAATCATAAAGCAGGGGGAGGAATAGACTGGGAGGCAACACAGTGCAGAAATAAGCTCACAGGCAGCCTAGCAGCCAAGCAGTTGCAAATGAAGTGGGTGCGTTAAACCAGAAAAGCGCAGGAAGCAGAATTTAAGGACCCAGGCTGGGTAGGTGCTAAAAATGCACCAAAAACAGTCAATGTGCGGGTTTAACAAGAATCAAGTTTCAGGTGAAGAATTAAAGCAGTGGTAGAGAAGGGGAAACAGGCCATAACATTTTGGTATAAAGATTAGAGAGAGGAGAATCATAGACGGATTAGTCCAGTGGATTGTGGGAAGTAAAGGTTCCAGGTGCAGTTTGAGTTTGGAGGATGACAGGCTGAATGTTGTAGAAAGACTAAGGAGCAGCGAGAGGGCTGCCACCTCACTGTGACCCTTTTGCATGACGGTGAGAGGAAGTGGGCAATGTGGGAGGTGAGAGAAAAAATGGAAGGTGCTCAACCCAGCCCCAGGGATGAGAACAGGACTGGAGGCAGTTAGCGGCCGCAGACATGGACTTCTTTACCTTGAGACTGCTGCTTGATAATACCAGGAGAGAGCTCTGGCATAGAGAAGCGTCCTGGCATCCCCAGCTGGACAGGGCCAGTAAGGGCCTTTGTTGGGAGGCCGGCTCCCTGATTGGTCTTTAGTGGCACAGGATGGCCAATCACAGTCACTGCAGGGCGGGCTGGGGAGGCACTTACAAAGCAAAGATGGTGTTGGCCATATACAAATAGTTGAACACACAAGATTCTGAAGCATAACTGGGCTACTGTGACGGAAGTGTGGTCACAGTGCGGCAGAATTGCACAATGTGTTCACAACACGAATGGTGTAGGCCCCGAGGCTAATTAAAAATATTAATGTTGCCAAAAAACTCAAAGAACGAAGGATTCACTTCTAGAAATCACCCCAAGCCCATCACGTCTTACCTGCATTTCAGTGTTGCTGCAATCGGCTGAGAAGAAGCGTTGTGGTAGGGAGGCTCGCCAGAGTTGCTGCGGCTCACTTGCTGCCGGTGAAAAGGGGAAGAAGCAGACCTGGGAGGGCCTAGAGTTTATGCCATGGATCCAATTGTTTTATCATTAGGCTAGCTTCTTTTTATACACTTTTATTTCTTCCCAAGTTAAATCTATTTTCTGATAAGTAGCTATGTTTTCTAAGAACCTCCTTCTTTTGCCGTATGCATTATGGTAGCTAGTTAAAAAAATTCTTTTACAACTGAGGTAAATGTCTCAGAAACTAACTTAATCTTATATGCCCTTTCTAAAATGGTCTCCACAAAGTATAGGTGGTTAGTTAATCTAACATTGGCCAACTTCCATTTATTGACTCCAGAGCAAGGGTTTGATATAAACTGATGGCATTAGTCTCATGTTTCTAAGCGGACCAAGTGTTGCTATCTTTGGAGCTTTTCACTTCCACAGATCCTATGAGTCTCGCAGCATCTGTTGCAATTCCTGCCCCTTTTAATTTGAGTAGAAGCATAGCATAGTCACTTGCTTGGTTCTCTATACTCTCCAAACTTATTACATGTTCGAGAATATGAGTCGATTTAAAGATATAATCTATTGATGAGGATTTGTTACAATGAAATGAAGTGTGGCTTGTGGGGATACTACATAATATTTTTCCAATTAGCCAGATCAGGTCCCACTCTAATGGGGTTTCTGCCCTCATCTAGCCACGAAGATCAGCCGACTTCAAGCCTAGGATAGCAACTAGGATGTTACGTTAAACTGCTGGCCTCATTAAAGCTGACATTGCTGTACAGTGTGAATTTAAATCACCTCCAAGAATAATGTTAATCTCTGAATACTTTGCATTCTAAGTAGCAATCATGTTTGACATGTGCTTAATAATTAATATTGATGCATTGCTATTTGATAGACTATAGACATTCATAACCAACTAGTGTGTCTTTTTGATCAGCCCTTTTAATGTTTAGCTTCATTGCCTAATCATTGCTTTATATTAAATTCTCCCCACAATCCTCCTTGCATTTTCCTTTGCTGATTATGAGACCCCTCTTGGTTTGCATTGCGGACCTTTCATTGCCGGTTTTAAATATGTTATAAAACCATCCAAACCAGGAGCTTCCAATAAACCTACCGCAAGAAGTAAAATGACATCACAATTTACAGGTGTTATATGAGATCATTTGTCTTGTGAGTTCCATGAAAGCAGGTTAAAGCCATTAGTAAAGTAATTAAGCTTGTTGCATTTAGTTTGTCCGAAGGACCCTCACAGGCCGGGCCACACTTTCTTGTGTTTTTACTTTGAGTAGAGATCATATGATATTCTTAGTTTGAAAGGTTATGTTTTCCATGTAGACAGCTTATTTATAAATCCATGGGTAATTGTGTTGGTCACTGCTGTTGATTTGCACTTAGATGTTTACTGCCCCCTTCTAAACCTCCTGTACTAGGACCACCTCATAGGCTTTAACCACCTACAGAGGTAAGATCTGGAGGTTGAAACATTCAACGATATCCTCTGATATTAAAATTCAAAGAGCAGGAATTTCAATAATGACTAAAAGTGCCCATTTCTTATCCAATGGCAGGTGCGCCCATCAGTGAGTAGTTCCTCAAGCCTAATTTGTAATAGCAGATTTATAATGCAATAACTGGCAAAGAATTACAGCTACTTTGCTCCATAATTTGACACTTTTACTAAAGCAATTGTTACCCCATGAAAATGTATTATGGACTCATCGCCCACCTTACAAATCCCAATTACATCACCTGACAGGTGCAAATTCTCTATTGTTGTTTCATCAGTGGGTTCAGATGTAAATTTGGGATGTTTCTATTAATTCTTGGACACTCTTACATTGTTACCATCGTTTTCTTCTTTATCATTTGGGTTGGGAAGTCCTAGTGCACTAATTCGATCCTTATTGCTGTCACATTTTCTTCTGAGTTTACTCCTTTTTATAGTCTGGTTTCTAATATCATCCCCTTTATGCAGCTTGTTTGATGGAGCTCTACTATTCCTTTTCTTCCTAATTGGAGCAAGGGCTGCTCGAAATGGGTGCTGTCCTCCATTTCTAACGTTGTTATGCCCCACTTATTATAATTTCTTTACTTTTCCTAGTGACTTTCTTTTGTTGTATCTCAGCACCGATACTGTCATGTTGAGCTTGTTTCTGGTCTCTTATTTTTCCCCATTCTTGATAAGTAATTCGTTTACGATGTCTTCCCTTACCCTCTTTAGGACATTTCTTATCTTTACCTTTTTCGGGTGGTTCTCAGGGAGATTGCAACTTTGGGAAATGTTAGGCTGCTTCATACAGTTGTCATGCCATGTCCTCTTCTACTACGCTCAGTGAGGCTGATCTTCGCAAAGCTAAAGGAGATCTGTTTGTGTCTTTTCCCTTTTTCTCTTTATTTTCCAGTGGCTCAATAAAAAAAAGAAGTCGAGTGGACAGGATCGCAGCTAATTGCTTTTAGGCTTATTGCTGCGAAATGTATTTATTTATTGTTTATTTTATTTATTGTTTATTTATATAGCACATATACACAGGTTAAGTGATTCAAAGCGCTTCACTGCGTGGAGATAACACGGGAATACAGTAATCATTCTTAGGCCTTGAAGATTTTGAATGATCTAAACAGAAAAACTAGAATACTAGGCCTGACGACATTTCTTCTAGTGCAAGTACATGAAGTGGTACAGTTGAAACCAAGTTTGGGGGGGGCTAGTAAAACGGTGGGGAGATGTGGGGGGTGTACAGGACAGACGACTTACTGGACCTAGTACATTTAAGTCATGCATAGCTACAGACAGAGATGCAGAGGTGAGAGAGGAGGGTGGGGGGACAAAGATTCCGGTCCAGCAGGGCCCTGGGTTAAGTGCAGAGAGGTTGCCCCGATCAAGGAATGTAAGCTGAAAGTGCAGTAATGTTGAACAAAGTGCAGCGGCCCGAAGGCAAGTGCAAAAGACTGGTGGTGGCTCCTGGAACCTGCAGGCTCTGGAGGTGAACCAGGAAACCAGTCAGCAAAAACTGAGTAAGGGAGGAGAAGGAGGGTAAAGAGAAAAGAAAGGAGGTTAGCAGGGGAGAGGGAGAGAGAAAGAGGAAGAGAAAATGAAGGTATTGAGGAGTTTCCAGAACTTAAAGTGCTCAGGCTCAAGACATGAAGAGGCAGGGAGGCTGTTCTAGATGAAGGCACTTGCAGAGGCTAAAGACCTACCCCCAAATCTCTGTTTGTGAATGCGGTTCACCCGCAGAGCGTTGGAGGAGGACGAGCGGAGGACTCTAGAGGGAGAGTATTTAGGAAGAGAGCATTGTAGATAGTGTGGGCCCCAGCCCCAGAAAGCCTTGTGGATTATGCAGAGGGTATTGAACTTGATCCTTGCAGCCATGGGGAGCCAGTGGAGGTATTTGAGCACTGGAAAGATGCGGTCCCAGGGCTTGAGGCCAAGGATAAGTCTTGCGGTTATGTTCTGGATGAGTTGTAGAGGACGGAGAGTAGAAGTAGGAGGATTGAGAAAGAGGCTGTTGCAATAGTCCAACCTAGAGAGAACTAGGGCTCTCGATGTGATGAGCCTCGAAGGGAAAGTGAGGAAAGGTAGAATACCTCTGAGGAGGTGCAGTTGGTAGTTGGATTTTTGGAGATGTCTGAGATGTGAGAAGAGGAGAGAGTGGAGTCGAAGATGACCTCAAGTAGTCCAGCCTAGAGAGAACCAGGGATCTCAAATGATATGTTTCAGAGAGGTTGTTATTTGAAGTGGTGCGTTGGAAACGATGAGTGATTTATAGTACTTCTTTATTGTCATAAGATGCGCTTTATCAGCCCAACCATCTGCTTACAGTATCCACAACTATTTCTCACCTCTCTTCCACAATCTTTCCCCACGTTCGCTGCCTCTCTTCCTTCCACATTCCACAGTCTTGCCTCTCCTTGCTGCAGACCACACCATTCAATGCCATTTCTGCATTTCACTTCATTTCATGCAGTATGTTTTCAACCAGTCTTGCTAAAGAGTGAATCATTAAATGCAATGCTTTTAAAGTAGTCAGTGCAGGGACCGCTGTTTACTCTGAGACTCCTTGATTGAAGTCAACATGTGGGCTATTCAGATGCTCCAGGTGTGCAGGCTCAGCAATTGTGTGTGGAGGATACACAATAAGGTTTCTTGCTGTGTTCATCTGAGGTTCCTCCGGGTTAATTGTTCTCCTTTTCTAAACTCTCACCTGTTCTAAGGAAGCACTGTAATTAATGTAGTCGAATTGATCATCTCATTGTAGGCAGGTGCGGCTAATAAGTGACAAATGACACTTTCTTGTATCTGCAATGGCAGGGCTTTTACTCCCCTCTTCAGAGCACCACATCAGGTACCCCTTCACGCTAGGACCCCTTCTCTTTTCAAGTGGAGTAAGCTGTAATTTTACAAGCTGTCATGGCGTGCACACCCCCTATTGAATCAATGTGGGTGTACATATCTCTAGCAACCATGTCTCCCATTGAGACAAACTGCTAATTTATTACGCAGTTTTTTTGAGAACTTGAGTGAACACGTTCAGTCAATTGTTCTAAGCAAAGTGGTGAAAAGAGACACCTTTTGCAAATTATTAGCCTTACATCTTAAATCATATTTGTCAGAACCTCATTGAGAGCTAGGCTGCCATATTGCAATTTTAGCTGGACAGAAAGGCATGCACAAAAGATAAATCTGGGGCAGCTCAGGCATTGACATGTATTGGTGGAGGTTCACTAATGAATCTGGCTCTTTGCGCATGGCCAAGGACCAAGCTTCTGTTGTAGTGGGAAGCGTAGATACTGCAACAAACAAACCAAAAGTAGACAAAAGCATCTGTGGCCTACTCCAGCTACTACATACTGCTGTTGATTGTGGGCCACCTTTCTCCGCTTTTCTCTGTGTTCGCCAGATCCCAGCTTCTTAACGAGGGGCATGGACGCCACACTGCACTGGGTGTGGCAGAATTCTGGGTCTTAGAGCTTTCCACTTTTCATTGACTGTTCATGACTATGGGCTCCTTTTCTCCACTTTGCTGCATGTTCTCCAGGGCCATCTTCATAAGGAGGAACTTGTGAGTCATAGCGATTGCTACTTTGCATCCAGTATTCAAATAACATTTGAACTTCTAGATGTGCCCTGTCAATGTTCACAAGCATGTTATCGCTGCCACATCCTCAACCCTGCCCGGAAAGCCTCTGTTTGCTCTTAAGGCCTTTTTCGTCAAGTGCTTCAGATGTTTGACTGCTCAAGGCTTCCTCCTCCTGGTCAGAGTTCATTAAGACAATTCCTTCTTCTTCTTCTTTAGAAATGGAATGATGGCCGCCATTATGAGTCAAGAAGAGATTGCTTGGGTTGTCTTATGTTTATTGTTTCCTTATTTCATCCATGTACTTGTGAAGTATCGGCAGACGCAGGTAGTAGGTGAACAGCTTTATTTAACTAAGTCTCAGTTAATAAAGCCCACCAACAGAGTGTCCTCCACTCCACAGCTCTGCCTTCTCCACGGTCCTTCTGATCCCTATCACAATCTGCTTCTAGAACCATACTTGAACCTCCACATTCCATACCTAGTCTCACGCAGTGACATCAAGCACACCACACCCCCTATCCCTAACAAACAAATAAAACAACTACACAAAGATAAGCACATAAACATAACTCACCGTCTTACTCATCATCTTCACAAAGACTGACCACATATTCTTTGAACCTTTCAGGTTCTCTCACCTACCTGTAGGACCTTCTATCAACCAACTACTTTCTACTGTTTTCATCTCAACATGAGACCAAAAGCACTCTTTGATCCCTTCCACAAGCCCCTGACTTCACAATCCTATTCAGATTCCATGTTCTTCCATCTCCTGTCATAACAGAATTGTGTGAAGTCTTTTTGAAACTACACAGCGTTGACCACTTTAAAGACCCTGGTCTTAAAGGTACTGCCAGTTTCATTCTCACAAGATCACCCACATGTACAGAACATTCCTTAACCCCTTTCCTCTCATCATATTTGGCTTTGTTAGCAAGTTGTCTCTCTCTGACACGTGACCTAGCCTGCTGCACACTCTCCCATGTCCACCTCACTCTCTTCATCCACAGGGACACAACTTGCAATTCGGCTTCCTTCCTCTGCTCAATTAAAACAGTGACACCCCAATTTCCCCATGTGGAGAGAACCAATGGGCTTCAATCCTACTCATAACTATCTCTTCCCAATCCTGCTATTTGGCCTATGCCCATCTTATCCAGTCCTTTATCACTTTGTTAAAACATTTGGCAACTCCATTAGCCTGGGAATTATATATTGCTGTAAACCTATGCACACCCTCATTCTCATAAGAGTACTCCCACATCTCTTTGGATTTAAACTGGTCACCATTGTCTGTAATCACTTCACATGGGTACTCTTCCCGCTTGAGCACTTATTCCATAAACTCAATTACATCCTGTCTGGTGATGCTCTGGGTGATTTTCACCCCCACCCCTTTTGACAAGACATCAACCGACACAATGCAATATTCATGCACTCCTTTGCTCCAAATAGGTCCTACAAAGTCCATGCCCAACTTTTGCCAAGGCATTTTAGGCAAGGGAACCAAAGTCATAGGACTCTCTCTTGGCCACAAATGTTTATCACTCAAAAGGCAAGAAACACAATTTCTCACTACTCTTTCCACCACCAGGTCGCACATTGCCCACCAAAAATCTGACTGTACAGCCTGCTTTGTTTTAGTAATACCCTGATGACCCTCAAGGGCTAGCTCCACAATTTCTTTCCTCACTCCGCTGGGAGGGATGATCTTGTCACCTCTCATAACATATTCACCATTCACAGGCAGGTCAATGCTCAAATTCAACAAGCCTTCTAACTCTGTTAACATTAAACTCTTCTTCATGTTCATGTCATGGTGATGAAGTCAGGGGCACAGGCATGCAGGGGTCGCATGCACAGGAGACCTGGGTGGACACTGTCCTGCCGCCTTTGGTGCCAGGCTCATGAACAAAAGTAAACAAGAACATCCATTTAACACCAAAAAGCTTTTATTATGGACATAGCACTTAAGATGCATTAACCTTGAACATTCCATCTATTAAGCACCCCCAAGTGTATTCTTGGGTGTGGCTGCTAACGGATTGCCTTCACACGTGCTCACTCTCTAGGAGGGGCAGGGCGTGGCTGGTAAACCGGCCCTAATGGGCGTGCCCACGATCACAGCTATATAAGCTGCCCCGATCCTCATGACAGGCTCTTCAAGTTATTCTGCACTTTCAAGCAGCGTAACGCTCACAGTCGCCTGAGGTCAGACTTACCTTTGAAGATCCTGCTTCCTGGACATCCTGCCAGCATAATTACGAACTGGGGGAAGCTGTTGTTACCTGTACATCTCTTCGGCGAACCGAGTATTCATCTTTATACTTTCTGGAATGCCAAAATCTTCATCTTGGCACCGCAGCACGACAAGCTCCGTCGTCGACAGCAGCGCTGTAAGGAAAAACAGAAGACAAGGTTAGACATTGAGAAAAAAGTCAGTTTAAGGTTGTGCTTCACCATACTTCACGCTTTTCCTTAAACCATCATTTACCTGCTGTCGAACATTACGGTAGCATCCATGAAGGGGATGATACAAGTTTAGGGAGGGCTGAAACCGTGCCCCAAGGCCTCCGCAGAGACTAGGTGAGCGTAACAGATTACACCTTTTTCCTTGGGGTTTTCACTCACATTTCACAGTAAAACACACTGGCCCATGCCATCATCCCACTCCACTTTTTCAACCATTTTCTGTTCAATGTTCGATACACATTCATGTTCACATGCTCCATCCTCATCTTCCTCACACGTGACCAAATAGGATAAACAATCCGCAGGAATGTTTCTTTTCCCAGACACATATTCAATTTCAAAGCGATACTCCTGGAGTGCCGCAACCCATCTTCTTATTCTGGATGACAGACCCTCTAACCCCTTTTTTTGCAGAGTTTCATTTAGGGGCTTATGATCAGTCTGTATCGTGAAACATGAGTCCCATAAAAAATGTCCTACATTTCTCAACAGCCCATTTAAGGGCCAACAGCTAATTTTCGATGGTGGAATAGTTAAGTTCTGCTCCTTTAAGTCGACAGGATGAAAACGCTACGACCTACTCCTTATTTCCTTTTATTTGTGCAAAGAGAGTTCAAGATCTTGTGTTGCTTGCTTCTGTGAAGATTATAGCATTCCTGCCCATTTTAAAGTTCTTTAGAGACGGTGTACCTTCCAATGCCAATTGAATGTTTTTAAACTCTGCAGCACACTGCACACTCCATTCATATGGAGCCCGATTCTTTAGAAGAGACCTCATGTTACCAGTTTTGTCTTCAAAGTTTGGTATGGATTTCGACTAGTACTCGGCTATGCCAAGAAAGGAGGGTAGCCTTTCCCTGTCACCTGGTTCTACCGCCCTTCTAATGTTCTCTACTAACGTCTCCTTCACTTAATTCCTCTCGAGGACACTGTATGACCTAGATACTCAATTTCCCTCAGATTGAATTTCATTTGTCTTTACTTATTGTAAGGCCCCTTTTATCAGCATGTCCACCACTTTGTTAAGCCTCCGATAATGTGTTTGTTAATGAGATCCAAACACCAATACATCGTCCTGGAAACATATCACTCCTTGTTCATCCTTGAATATCTCATGCATGATTATTTGAAAGATAGATGCAGATGATACTAGACTGAACATCATTCTTACAAACTGAAAAGGACCTTCTGGTGTTATAAAGACATCATCTCCTTAGACCCAGGGTGTAGTTTTATTGGGTGATATGCTGAGCTGAGGGCAAGGACAGAAAACATGCATGCCTTTATCAAGGTAGAGAGAGTTTTCGTTATATTGAGAAGTGGATGGCGATCTAGTATGACACACCTATTGAGAGTTTGAAGATCTAGACAGAGCCCAGCTTACTGTTGGGCTTTGCTACAACTACAAGAGGTGACACCTACTCTGATGATTCGGTCCTCTCAATGATTCCATCTTGCTCCAGTTTTAGTAGGTCCCTCTTCACCTAATCTCTTAAGGCCATAGTGATGGCCCTCACTTTATGCACCACAGGCTTTGATCCTCACACCAGACGTATCTTATGTACAAAGCCATTAAGGCAGCCTACTTTTCCGTGACAGTTGTGTGTGTGACGTATCACTATCACAAAGTAGTACACATTCCTCATCATTGGGATTCAATCTGATTTTTTACTTTTTTTGTTGCAGCCAACTCAAGAAGGGAGTGACCCTTTTTTATGAGACATATACTTTGCCGGCTGCAGCTCTCCCTTTGAAGTGGAAGTCTCCTTTAAACCAGAATGTGTCATAATGTATACACAGGAGGCATCAGACACTCAATAAGTATTGAAACGCTCAATAAGTATGTCAGCAGTTGAAGTTGAACAATGAGTGGCCATTAATTGGAAATCATATGCGGACATCGATGAGAAGCAGCTCACTTTCTTAAAAGGAAGGAGCAAGGGAATAATCCATAACACTTTAAATTGAGCATTTGCATTACTACATGTCTCAGGACTTTAAACTCAATAAACCCAATTTTGAAAAATGCCACAGCAAGGCCGAAACCTGTGTCACAATATGGGCATATAATAATGGGCATTTATTAGTATCCAATAAATGGCCACTCATTGTTCAACTTCAACTGTTACTGAGCGTTTCAATACTTATTGAGTGTCTGCTGCATCCTGGGGATACATTACGACAAATTCTGACTTTTGTAAGGGTTGGGTATTCCTTAAGCGATCCTTGGAGGAGCGACAGACAAAACTACCATTGATTAGTTCCTTTGGAAATAAGGTTTTTTGAAGGTGCAGTGTGACACGAAAGACCCGTGTTTCTGATTGACTCTCCCTTAAACCACCCTAACACTTTGATATTAGCACCACCATAAGCCAGAGGCTTTATGTCGACTTCCATTAACGGTTTATCCGGGAAGACTTCATCAAATATTTTCTTTGGAACAAGGGTGTATTTCGCTCATGAGTCTATCATATTCACTTGAAGGCCATCAATCAGTACAAGATCTCTAGCTCCATCCAATTCTTCATCTTCTTCATCCACTACAGCAAGAACCACTTCTTCCACATGCTCATACCACTCTTCTATCATATTTGTGCTGTGTGACTTGCAACATCTCATCAGATGTCCCTTTCATTTGCACTTTGTGCATTTAACTTCCAGGACTGGACCGGAAGGGCTGTTAGCGAGATGGCCAACAGCATCACACCTATAACATCTTTTCCGAGAGACACTTTTAGATGACTTAGTGGAGTTTGTGATCTTTGGTTTAGTCGCCAGCTTACTACTATAAACAGCCTCAATCGCCTCATTCCTACCATCGAGTTGCTTGCATTGTTGAAGGGTTTTTCACAAAGTTTTTTTTATGCTCCCCTTCCTGAGCTATCCGCAACACTTCCTCCAAGGTTGGATCTCCTTTTTCCCCACAAAATTTCTCTAATCTTAGCATTTCAGCATTCCAGCATAAACCGATCCTTAGAGGTTCATCAGTTTGTTGGCCAAAATTGACAGTTCTCGCTAATGCTCTCAGGGAAGTGATGAATGTTTGTACTGTTTCTTCTTCCTTTTTTGTCCTTTTCCCAAATTTGTAACACTCCAATATTTTACTGAGCTTTGTCTCATTGTGTTTGTCCAACTTGCTGATACATTGCTCAAACTCATTAAGCTTGACTGCCTCTTCATTACAAAGTTCAGGTTGGTTGTCAAATTTCTCCTGTACTGGAGTCCCTAGGCAGTGCATTAGCAGGAATTTATTTATTTCAGCACTAAAATGTGTTCCACATACAGCTGCTGCATATTGTTCAATGGATTTCTTCCAACATTTTCAAGGAACTGGGGGCTCCCCAGGATTGGGAAGAAATGTGAGTGGGGAGCATTTTTTTCATCAATTCTATACTGCTGTAATCTCCGGTCACAATCCTGAAAATACTCCAGACAGTATTGTGCCCTCCTATGGTTTTTGTGTTTAATAATTGACGGGAATGTTGTATATACCAAAAGAGCACGCCTCATTAATATGTTTGCAACATCCTTCTTTAATCCTGACAGTGCAATGTTCCACAGCAACACTTTCGTACCCTTCCCTTATTGTTTAACGTCTTTAATCCACTTGTATTCAATTGTCCTGCTCATTAATATGTTTGCAACATCATGCTTTAATCTTGGCAGTGCAATGTTCCAAAGTGCCACTTTCGTCCACTTTCCTTATTGTTTAACGTCTTTAATAAACTTGTATTCAATTGTCCTGCACACGCAGTACTCGCGCACCAGTACAGTGCGCCGCAGTGCAGGCCTCACTGTTTATTTCTGGTTGATAGCCAACCCTGGATCCACGGAGATAGAGCGTGGGAACGCCGGGAGGTTCCTTACGCTAAAGCTCATTGCGTGGCTTGAGCACAGTTCGCAACTCATTGGGGACAACTTTTCTTTACAAATTTATAAATATATATATATATATACATATATATATATAAATATATATATATATATATATATATATATATATATATATATATATATATATATATATATATTTGGAAAGGTCTCTGTACAGAAGTACAAAGAAAGTGGATGGCACTCCAGGAAGAAGTTTGGGGCTAGTAGTCTTCTCCAAACATAGAAACAGGAAGCCAGGGTGTTGCAGGCACAAAAAGTAGCTTTAATTAATATCATGTCCAGGACAGAGATAGAAACACGAAAAACAACGACGCGTTTCGCGGCAACAAACCGCTTTTTTATATTCTTTTGTTTTATTGCATGCCCGTGGACGTAAGGGCACAAAGAAACAGAAGACATTGCTTACCTACGTGGTTGGATGTACACGGGACGCGATGCGGCATCTCAACTCAAGCAGCGTCTTAATTCATGCGTAGAATCGTGCCAGTGGACGCTAGTCGCCAAAACTGAAGTATCAGGCAGATGCAGTTTGTAGGTGAGACGGCTTTATTTAACTTAGTTTCCATTAATACAGCCCACCAGCAGAGCATCCTCCTCTCCACAGACGGCCTTCTCAACAGTCCCTCTGCTCCCTTTCCAGACTCTGCTTCTAGAACCACACTTGAACCTACACATTTCATACCTAGTCTAACGCAGTGACATCAAGCCCACACTACAACTTGTCTATGTAGATACACTTGCTTACACGGCAGCTATATGCAGTTCAAGATTGCCACTAGGTCCTCAGGCCTTCTTGCTCCCTTTCCTCCGGCTTAATCCCGACTCTTGCTCGTATCTCGCTGTCCAAGATCTTGAAGGCATTAACATACTCCACATTCCAAATCTTTTCTTTCACCGTCTGTATAGTGTGTGCAGTGATCTCAAGGGCTTTGTAATCCCCATTTGCTTCTTTTCTTTTTGCCCCTTCGCCCACTCCTTTACTGTTCTGAATGTCTTTATTAACCCTTTTATCCATCCCTTGTCTATTTTCCCTATTGGTGCCAATTTGGACTCTGCTGGCATCTCACTCTGAGCCTGCACATTCATGTCCAATTTCTCTTTTGCGCTTGAACACCACTAACTCTGTCTTGTTCACCCTGTGTCACTAACTTCTTCCCGCCACCCCCACGCTTATTTGCGTTTTCAAAGAGTGCTCCCTGTTCAAACCATGGTCACCTTCTTTTCTCATGCCAAAACAAAGCCATCTCCCCTGCAACCATCTGGGGGATGCTGGGGCCCTTTTTGCTGTACTCCTTCTCTTACAAATGTCTCCTACGACCAGAGACATCAAAACCAACTCTCTTCTTCCATTAGTCATACCTCCTTTTTCTTTCTCATGCTTCTCACCTGACCATTACCCCTTGCCTGCCCCAAATCCTGATATGGTGTCATGCTACATTACTCTGTTTTTATCCACAGATGAGCAGTTTTCTCCCAGCTCTCTTCTTTTCCCTAACATCCACCATCTAAAATATCCCCTCTCTGAGGCCCATCTCCTTTACCTGCACAGTCTCTACCCCTGTGGCCCATTATCTGGTAGTAGCATCTGAGGCTACAGCGTTGGCTGCCATCCTGCTATTTTGAGGCCGCATCCACTCTCCACCTGACTGCCTCGAGATCTTGGCTGAGCAGCGTGCAGCTAGCACCCTTGCTTTCTCTTATCATGCTCCCCCATGCCTCTTACTGCCCAAGGTAGCTTGGTAGCATCTTTCCTTTCTACCCATTGTGACCCCTGCACCTCTGCCAGCTTGACTAGCTTACAGGCTGTGTATGACAACTACTGTTAGGACCCCAAGTGAGGTCCCCCGGCTCACTACCGCCCCATCCCCTAACCACCTCAACGCCTGCAACACTCAACAAGAACCCCCCCTTCTCCACTCCACTTATGACCCTCAAAGCTTCCCTAAACATGTCTCCAGATACCTAAACACCCACTGCTGCCATTCACTCACCAGCACCCTCCATGGCAATTAATGTCTTTGCTCACCTACACAAAAAGGTTACCTAAACCTAGTGCACAGCATGATTCTCACATAGGGGTGTTGCTAGGTCTGAAAAAGATCTGGGGCTATGCTAATGTCGGGACTGTCAGGGCTCGGGGCTAGCTAGCCTTTTGGTTGTAGCTCCTGAGCTTCTATCTGGCAATACAACCACAAGAGCTGGGGCTATAGCCCCCTCAGCACCCCTAAGCAACACCTCCTCACACAACGCACCTCTGCACCACCTACCAAAGGACACCCACCTGCTTACTTTCCAACCCTACAGATGTAGGCAGCTTGATACTACTACTCAAGTAGTCCTACCGCCTCCAGATTTCACTACTAGACCCTACTGCTTTCATGGCATAGACAAGGATAACTCATAAGTACCTACATTTATACTCAAAGCTGAATAGCCTGGGGTCCGCATTTACAATACTGAGATCTAGGTAGATTAAAGAAGTTTACATGGGAATGACATATTAATTGACACATTTTTTGCACTGTTTTCTTCTGCCACTCCTCGCTCTGATAGCAGTTATCTGGGTTTTACTCACCGGTTTTGTTTCAGTAGCCGGTATTAAGAAGAATTTTGATTATTTGAAGGTATATTTGGCAGGCGAAATAGAGTGAGTTTGGATTGACGTTTTCTTCCGATGATTGGTTTATTTTTGATCAGAAAGTGTCTCTGATCCAACTGTCATGCCATTGAGTCAAAGGTTGTGTGATGTCATCATTATGCTAATTATTATTTTTGAAGCTTGACAAATCCTACCTTTTGTTGGTCAAAGAAAGTTGGCAAGCAACCTGGGGTACCTACCACTAGTCACTCTGACTATCTGAACACCCCCAGCTCTCCTTCCTGTCCCTCTGGCACACCCCCCATTCCCCAAACAGCCACCAAAGATACAGCAAACACTTGTCGTGAGGAAGGTCAGGAGTGTGAAGGCTGGAGCGACAGGACACTGGGCAACTGTGCTGACAGCCGGGAGCGTGCCTGTTAGGAGAATGGAGAGGAGAGGGGGCCACGCAAAGAGTGGCATGAGTTTTTAGGGAAAATGGGCTGGGAGAGTGGCTGCGATGTCTACTGATGGGGAGAGCTGTTTCTTCTACCTGACAAGGGTCGGTGCTGGGGCAAGCCCAATTTCAGGCCTAGGAGATGCTGGCTAACCTGTTGCAGGCGTGTATAGAGGGGTGGGGGGAAGGGGGTGGAGGCGTCGTTATAGAATGGGGCAGTCTTCAGCGGGCAGGTCAGTGGTCGGTGCTTTAATGAATATTGTATCGGGGACAGAGGAGCGGAGACATAAAAATCGTCTTAATAAATACATTATTTAAAAATTTATGTGTCTAAATAAATATTGTAGAGAGAGCACTTTAGCTCAATTACAGGAGGCAAGATATCCGCTGGCACCTTTCTTGCATGCCTGGGAAAAGTGGCATGGGAATGTATAACAAGGAGTGCTTTAGCCTTTTTCGCTTGGCACTGGGGTTAGGGTGCGGGGGGATGGTATGGGCAGTATTTCAGGGATAGGGGGATACTGGTCTATGGTAGGTGGGGGAGTGGCCCCAGCAGCACTTAGGGAAGCCATGCATCCAATAAGTCAGGTGGGGGGCAAGGACAGCTGGCAGAGTCGGCACCAGGTGTAAAGGTAGACAGTAGGGGTGAGGAGAGTGTGGTGCGGCCACTGAGGCGGACGACTCGGACAGATCCTTCATGGTGCTGGTGGAATGTAATTCACGTCTGGGGACTGGGGCACACTCGGGCAAGGCAGTGAAGGGTGGGGCGGACAGGGGGCGAGCAGAGGGGATGTATCATGGTGGTTGGGGTACAAGTGGGATGGAGCAGGGAAGGATAAGGGGGGATAGAGTTTTATGAGTAGATGAAGTGGTGAGTGATGGTCCCATGGGTACCTGGGGGCCACAGGGGAGGTGTGCAAAGGGGACATCGTAAGGGGACAGAGAGAGTAGAGCGGTGCCCAGGGGTTAAAGGGCTGTCAAGAAAGGAGAGATAAGGGACCATCCACAGTGCCAATGAAGAGGAGGATGGTGGTGAAGGCAAGCAGCCAGGGTTAAATGGAAGGAAGACACCACGGAACAGTTGGGTGGCTTCAAGGCTACCCCAAAGGAGCAGTGAAAGAACCAGAGATGCTGGCAGTATTCCTCTTCCCAGAGGGGCACTCTCCATGAGAATGGAGCCGAGTGGCCTCCTAGTGGACAACCTGGAGGAGCCTGATACCATTGGTGCAGGAGGTTGGAAATGGTGCCCGGCTCAGGAAGGGAATGGCATGGAAGGAGATGCTTTCGACTCCTCTCTGACTCTGCTCTGGCTAACCTCCATCTCTCTTTCTCAAATACTCTGGACATCCTTGCCTCTGTCATACGGATCTGCGTGAATCCTGCCTTCAAATGCAACTCTTGGTATGACTCTGACTTGGCAGCTTTGGAACGTAGTTTCTCAACCGCCATATGAGAAATCGTTGTATATCCGGTTTAGGATGGGAATGGGAATGCTGCATCTGGCGTTATTTACCAAATCTTGGGCCAGGACTGCTCGGGAATGTGCCCACTATGTAGCCTGGGTATGGAAACTCTTGTTCACTTCCTATTTATTTGTAGCAAATTGAAACAATTGAGAATCCGATATTTACGACCCCTCTTTAAGATAGCTGGTCTTTGATCGACTTTCAAAGCTTTGTAGTTCTGTAGGTCTTTTAATGAGCATCATATTGTGTTTCCAGTCGCGGAATATGTTCATAGGTCATGTTTGCTTATGATGAAGATATTTGACAAGGATATTATAGTTGGAGACTTATAATTTCAATGTCCGAATTCCCTGAGGGTAAGAGTTTACCCTCATCATTATTTTACTCTTTGCTTCTGGCAAAGAGCCTGGAACTATTCCTCTGTTTGAACTTGAAAATGCTTGATTTGGTAAGATGAATGATGGTTTGATCTAAATGTACTTATTGTATATCTGTTTTTATGTGTACTTTATGTTTTTATTCTAAATAAAGTATTGAAATGAAAGGTAACAAAAGCTGTGCTGGAGTCGCCATTTCTCATGGTTGCTCTGCCCAAGCAGTCCTAGCAGTCTGTCTCACAGTGCCGAATCCGAGGCCTATTCCCTGTATAGTGGGAACTACTGAGCCCATGACGTCACCTTATATGCCCACAGTACTGTGTCGAAGGCCCCTTCCTGGAGCATATGAATGACCGTGCTGTGTTTGAGATATCCCTCAATCACTTCGACACAAAAAACGCGATGAGATAATCAAATAGGTTGCTTATAAAACTAAAAACTTCGTTACTTGTGTGTTTTTTTTCTAGAAATCCGTACACTGCAAATAATGTGTTATCATCATCCCATTCAACTCTTTTCATTTCATTTTAACCACTGACCCCCATAGCGCATGCAAATCTTGGCAGTTAGTGCATTGACCCACTTATTTATCTTAGCTACATTTAAATTGCTTCACAGAAATGATTGCGGCAGCCAGGGTGAATTGTAAATGCTGAGTACATTCTGAGTCACATAGAAAAGGGTGCTCCCAGACAGGAGCTGCATTGCCAGTGTGAGATCATATGCCAGGACTGATGTGCTAGGGCAAAGCTCCGTACCGTACCATATCGTGGATTGGTGTGTCATGAGGTGCTGTAGTCCAGACTTGACGTAAATTGCCAAAGCTGAATGTAAGTTCAAGTTTTCGGATAGCAAGCGGTTAAGGTCTGGAGTCAGGGCTCTGTGGCATTGGCAAACTTGCAAGGGGTTAATCGCCACTGAACAATCCATAAGAGCCGCGCATACAGCTTATAATAGCAAGGCTTGTGCTGAGCTTTGTAGAGGTCGCCATCTTGAACCTTTCAGTGGGTCAAGTCCATTCCTTCAAATAGAGCAATCGAAAGGCCTACAATGGCTGATCCTTATCACGAGAACAAGAACATATTCTCGAGCTGTGATCATCCCAGTGACCCTTCAGAGTTACCAGGGGATGGGGGAGAATTTAAGTGCAGTCTTTTCTTCCAGAAAAGAAACTTTCGATCTGGCGAACAAAACCAGTGGGGAAGAGAAAGAGCGGACGCCCCGTCCTCTCAATGGGCGATTCAGGCTCTCACAGGGGCGTCCAATGGCAACATTAGTCACGCTCCTGCTCCCAGAGGAGAATGGGAGGGTGCGGGTGAGAGAAAAGAGGCCACCGGCAGTGGGGAGCTGAGGGTGTCCCGGGGAGACCGTGGGGGCCAGAGAAAAAGAGCTACAAAAGGTTGAAAAGAAGCTGGGATACCGTTCAGAAAATAAACATGTATAAAATACAGAGCTAATGGCTCTGGTCTTGTCTCCCAGCCTCATCGCTCCAAGTTTCACCCCCATGGAATGCTAAGCAGTGGACACACAATCAGCTCCATTTTGTGAGAATAGAGGTCCGAGTATGGGGGAGCACATGAATATTCACCAGGGAGCAGTGCCGACTCCGCCCCTCCTTTGTGCGCCATTATCAATTACCCGTGGTTGAAAGGTAGTGGAGGGTGAGCGACTTTCCACATGCGTTGTCCCAAATAATCACCTAGAGGGTCTGGGGAGGACAGGGGGAAGCAAATATGTGCGTATTATTGATGAACTGTAGAGGGGTGACATGGGAATGGGGCGGGTGATATGGGAAGAGAACAGGGAGGAGAGGCAGGCCCCTCCAGTGATGGTGGTCGCGCTCTACAAAGGCCTCTCCTGAAATCATCAACGCCCTCAGTGGGGGAGACTGGGCACCAGATCCTGCTATGCTTCTTCCAAGAGGCGCGAAGTTGCAAAGGTGCCCTGGTGGCTCGCTGGGTTATTACCTCCCTCTGCAGGCAATGTTTCCACCATGGCACCCTGGCTCTTTCATTAAGCTCATGTCCGCGTATACTGACGGGATGCAAAGCTTGGGGAACAAGCTTCTGTTTTGGTGAACTCTACAATGTATAAACAACATGGAAGCTTCCATTACTTTCTGCTATAGCGGCCCAGGCGTATCCCACTCACCACCTATCTGGAGCTCATATTGATGCACCCCATTGAACTCTAGGGCTGCCATTTTGATTTGTACAAAAAAACCATGTAAAGTGTTTTTCGTTCTCCAATATGCAATATGTATGGAATAACGAGAATGGACCCCATTCTAAATGTTCCCCGTCATTTTTAACAGCTACCTAAGTTTCCCTTCTCAGCTTCCTCAACGCCCACTAAATATGGTTTGAAATGCATAAGAATTGCAACACCGCTGTCGGTGTGTGTGGCCGAGTTTCACATGTGAAGTAGAGAATATACTTTTTTTGTTCCACCCGTGAAAATTGCTTTTTATTTAGATTCACTCTTATAATATGTCAATGCAGGTACACCGTACACTTGCAGTGCACATTACGGAACTCCAAGGTCAACGCAAGGTGCTTTGGAACTACTGTGGTGGTGATTTTCACAGTATAAAAGCAAATTTCCATAACTCGTGCCCCACTCCTACAAGTGAATTGTATGGATGGTTGGTGGGGTCACTGATTCTTATAGTTTCCTTCTTTGGTCACAGAGTATGCACCATGGAGTTTGGAGTATCCTCATGGGTCAACGTTGGAGTTTTCAAAGGGCTATCTGCTCTTCTGAGGGGGAGCTGCCATTGGCCTGTTTTGGCAGAGCGTGTTTCGAAGGAGAGTGAGCTGAACGTTTCTACGTGTCCAATGCAATTACAGTTTCACTCTCCAGGACAGCACACATGCAGGACTACAGTGGTGGACGGTTTCTGCCCGATGCCGGCACCGAATGGCCGGAGGACAGAGAATAGGATGAAAGATGGGCCGGGTACACAGTGTGTTGACCTGCTGTGAAAGTGGAGAGTGTGGCGAGAGTGGCCAGACATAGGTGAGGGAGATCCTGTTCAGAACTCAGACACAAGGACCAATAATGGCTTTCGAACACTTGACAAACCCTGCAGAGACAGAGACGCTATCCCTGTGGAGGATTGAGCCTGAGTAGGGGAAACCCGGTTCAAGCGAAACCGGAATGAGTTGAGTCTCGTCCAGCGCGTGAAGTGACCAACTTGACAAACTGAGAGATAGTAGATGAACAGTGAGGGTTCCGTATGCGCTTAAGTGGCATTTACATAGCGTTCGGCATCGATGTAAAGTATGCTTTGCAGTGTCGATTAAGTTTCACTAGGCTGACACGGGGCCTTTGTTGTGCTTATCCGTGACTTCTCAAGAGGACCATGGTTTGCTTGTTTCTTGACGTTGGGGCTCAGGAGCATAGAGATACTCACACAAGGAAACGCTGGATTGCCTTATAGTGTCTGCATCTTACTAAATGCAAGACTATTCTGTCTGATATTAGTTAAAGGCAAGTGGGATATTGGGTCCTTGTGCGGGAAAGTAAGGCAAGTGTAATGCCTACATTCAAAAGTTTATTTTGCATCCCACTCCTTTCTGGAAAAAAGATTGTGCTTTGATTTTGTTGCACTATGCACAATGTAGCATCTGGCACCAAGGTGCCCCAGGTCTACCCAGGTTTGCAATTGAAGTTGGCGGAGGCACTGAGCTAATGGGGTTTTCATGCTATGACTACTGGAGGGTATGGAGTGATTTGCATACTTGGGGACAAGGGACTCGGTCCCTCCGCTGTGTATTTCATGGGCTAGTGTGCATGTATCCAGAGGCTTGCCTAGATTAGTAAGTGGATTTAGTCAAGATCAGGGTCTCCAACCTTTACGTTTGCATGAGCTACTTGTAGTTAATCGCCAGTAGGCGGGAGCAACCATGGCGGTGATGTTCATGAGCGAGAATTTGAACTGAGATTTTTTGGGGCGGTTTATTTACTCTTTATATAGAAATGCATTTCCCATTATATTATTACATTCCAAAAATCCTAATTTTATTATTTTACATGAGTAGCTGTCTCATACAAAATGCCAGGCATATTAGGATGGAGGAAACCAATCGGGACATTCAGTGTGAAGGCTGACACTGCATGCCTCTACCAGTGCTCTGTAATCTGGTGTGTTGCTTGAGACAACACCTCAGATGAAGTCACTCAGATGCTGTCAGATGTGTTCAAAATGAAAGTTAGGATTTCTGGAAGTTTGTCTTAACAATGCAGGTTCACTGAGGCAGGTAATGGCACTGGCTGATGGGTGCAAACACTGTGACTGCGCGTCTGACACGGCAGGCGTAGTTTCGGGGCAGTTTTTCCAATCTCTTGCAACAGACTTAGCCAGGAGAGTCACTGCTCTCTTCACAATTGCATCATCTGTACAAGTACCTTTGTTTTTTGTGAATTGACTAGCAACTTTGTAGGATACCTCTGCTGCTGCCTTTAGTTGACCTTCTTTTTGGGATTGCAAATAGCTTCCTCTAAGAACATTATTTTCATAATGTGTGTGCATTATTGCCAAGTGCCGCTCAACGTCACTACTCTTTATTCCACTGTAATGTAGGCGCTGTCAGTTAAAGACACACTTTCCATTTATGCTTGAAGAAAAACAAATCTGTCTCCTACTCTGGATGGAAATGGCACATATTTTCCCTTTAGTTGGACGGTGTGCCGGACTCTGTATCCCTGGTATCAACAAGGGTGGTTAATACCTTTCCCTTGGTACTGCACATGGGAGCACAATATGAGGGGGATGTCAGTCAATGTATCACGGGACTAGAAACATTCAGCCTAGGCAGTTATGCTTTCTCAACGAATAAAAGCTACGGACACTTTAGCACTTTCCCAGTTCATGCATATTGCTCATATGCTAGGTCAAACATATTCACCCAAAGCCTCATTTGCTGACTAACCTTAAAAAATGTTCATGTGAAAATAATGGGTAAGATTAGAAAAACATTAACATGTGGAAATGATCTGATCAATGTAACCCACAAGATATTAACAAAAAGTTTAAATCACAGGGCTAAAATATCATTCTTCTTTATAGAGATGTATGAAGTGTGCAAAAATCACATTACCCAACCGGACAATGGCCCTCATTACGAGTCCAGTGGTCACGCTGCCGGTGCTACCGGCGGGAAGCCGCCGTTCTCGTAATATTTTACCGGCGCCTGACTTCCCGGTGCTACCGGGAGATTACAACTCTGGCAGCCCGGGAAGTCAGGCACCAGTAAAATGTAAGTCCTCATTCACGTAGAGTCCCACCCTTCCAATCACTCAACTGACATGCAAATACTGACACCCCATCACGATTACAATTTCCTAAAAATGTATGCATACGAATACAGATGCTAACAATGAAATGCTTTACATTAGTATTTGCTGGTCCTTTGTTAACTGTGCAGCCGCTGACACTGTTGTTAGCGCCATGGTTCATGCCGGTAATTTACCGGTACCGCCTTGGAGGAAAGGGGAATTACCGCCCTATTCCAAGGTTGGCGGGCCGGTAATTCCCCCTTCCACCATTGCCCTTCCCCATTCACATTTTTGCCCCATAGGGCATAATGGGAATGGGGAAGGCGCTAATTATGGTACAGCAAATTGCGGTACCGTAATTAGCACCCTGGTCCCTTTGCGGGTTGGATTTTTAATGCCTGCAAAAAGCAGGCGTTAAATTCTCCAACCCGCAAAGGGACCTCGTAGTAAGGCGGTAAGGATTTACCGGTACCGGTAAAATACCGGTCCCGGTAAACCATTACTGCCTACCGTGTAATGAGGCCCATTGTATATCTCTCCTGGGAATCTAAGGAAATTAGTGCATGTTGTGATCTGGTTTCATAAACAAACCTTTAAACCAGGTATTTCTTTAGTGTGTTTATTCACAATCGCTCTGGTTTGTTCTAACTTCAGATAATGGTTAGTTACGTGCATAGCGTAATGGCAGTGCAAAAAGCGCGGAGCAAGGTGGTTGTTTTGCCCTGTCCATGCTTTAATGTTCTTCACACACTTACGGCCTGATTCATGGAAGCGTTTTATAATGGCGCAATCCCATAGGAAAACGTTCTGTGAATCAGGCCCCAAATGTCCGCACATGTTCCTCTCACGGGACGAGCAGGACCTATCTATGCGTGCACAGCCTGTACAAGCTAGCCCGCTACCTATCTCTCGTTATACAGTCAAAGAAATGAACACATTCATAGCCTCTCTACTTCCTTGGCATATTCTTGGGCCGCCCGCTGGTTTGAATGTGAGATGTTGCAGATGACGCAGTTCTTCTTTATGAGTCTCATGCGTTGATCCTCTTGCGTCTCTGAGGGTGTCCTCATGATGGGTTTCATGTCGTGATTACTCGCCGTTTTCTGTCGGAGCAGCTAAAAACTTCATGTCTTGCGGCCACTCATCAGATGGCATCCAAGACTCTGCTGCATCGTCTATTAGGGAATCTCGATCCTTTGGCAGGGCTCCAGTATTACCTCTTGTGTGATCTTGGCTACAGAAGGTGCCCCTGGCAGGAAGACTGAGGTAGATCTATCACTTATGGTGAAATGTGTTCAAGCATGGCGGCCTTCCCATTTGTAAGACAACATTTCCACTCAAACGAATTCATCTTCAGAGAAGCAGCATTTATTCAAAACGCGAACTTTCATTTACTTTTTCAATGAATTTACATTTAATTTAATAGATAAGACAAAATAAACAAAGAAACAAAAATATAGAAATCAGTCAAGATCATAATCATAACCTAATCAATATAGCCTGTTGCAAAGTTGGCTATAGCAAATTCCCAATTGAAAAACCTACATGTGTATTCCCTGGTATATATGCTTAATGCCTAAAGGTGAAGAAACAAGGAAAAAGACAAGGAAGACCTTTCAATGTGTACTTGGAAATAAGAAGTTCATTACTATTCTGATGCTTGTCTTTCAGAACTGCTAAACATAATTCAGCAATGAGTATGCATAATAAATGAAAATGAAGTAGAACCTAGGGAGATAACCTAATTGTCTCCTTTGTCATACTACACACAGTACTGTGATCTTGTCCACACTGCTTATGGCTATCCTTTCAGCATTCTAAGTGTGTCCATCTTCAGCTGTCGCATCATTCTGTACCACTCAGGTGACTTTCACGGTTGACCCGTATCTGGAATTGGTGTCTTTGTGGCATTTTGATTTTTACCATGTGCCGAACTTGGATGGAGACTGTTTTGGCCGCAGCACATTTGTCACAAAGTTTCTTACTGTCATGTTGAGCAGGTTTGACTCTTTTCATTCAAAAAGTCTAATGACTGGCGGTGCTTACCCAATTTAGGTAAATGGACACGCTCCTGTGTCTATTACTGCTGCCTCACAACCATCTTGCCTTGGTGTTGCTGCCAACTATGAAGCGATTTCCCCCTTCGGCTTGCTATTGGCCTATGGGTGATACAGAGCAGCCTTGATGTGTTTAATACAGAGCAGCCTTGATGTGTTTAATATGTTTCCAGTTGAGGAACCCCGCCATTCTTCTCAGGATCAACTGCAAACAATTGACAATGAACAATTCTTCAGGGCAGCTGTAGGGCAGCTGTCTCTTCAGACTCTCTTTGAGTGTCTGTGGAAATGTCCGGAACAAAGACAAAATCAATCCACTTGGATGAGGACTAGAGAAGGACTATTCTGTATCTGCTCTCCCAACAGATGTTGTCCATTGGGCCTATAAAATCCAGGTCTACCGTGGCTCATACTGTTGCCCCGCATTCTATGTTATGCAGGAGTGCTTGCCACCATATGAAGTCGTTTATCACTGTTCGCACAATCAACACATTTCCTGACCCCAGGCTCTATATAAGCATCTATGCTAGGCCATCAATAGGTGTCTCTCATTTTCCTTTGTGCACCACATGAATTTTTGCAGTTCTGGAATGGAGGTACGGGCGGTATTCCATTATCATTTGTAAATCTTATGGGCCTCATCACGAGTTGGTCGGTATCCCGACGGTTATATATATATACCATCTTGCTTTAAGAATTTACATGTATCTTTCCAGTGGAAAGGTCCTGCAGTGGAAAGTTTGGATAAGCCCTTGACTAATGTGCAATTCTGCTGCTGTACGCTTTCACCATAAATGAGGATGTCAACTTTAAAATATACCACTCGGGCCACATCTCTGAGTAGGTAGTCCATCATCCTCTGCAACCCTGCATTGTCTGTATTTGGAGCTGGCCTATGAATTGAGGAGAATTGGTTGGAACTGGCTCGTTTCCATTGTTATAATCTGGTTCCATAAACCTATAAGCCACGCGACTCATTAGCATGCTGATTTCCAATCACCTCGGTTTGTTCCTACTCCCCATATTTGTTAGGTAGTTATCAGTGCAGGGAGTGTGCCGGAGCAGCATGGATCGGGGCTCGGGTACAACATTTCTTGCTGGAGAGGCGCTCAGGCAAAACATGTTTTGCCTCCGTCCCCAGTCTCGGGGGCTTGCCCACAGCACTGATGCTTTAACAAGCAGGTTTCAGAAGACTCTGGTCACTGACGATTCTTCTGTAAGCAGTCTGCTTGACAAAGCGTGGGTTGCTTGTGCCAGACAAAGCAGTTTCAGAACAGGATACTCACAGCAAAACCTGCCCTGAAGCCAAATTATTAGATTGGCAACCCCCCGTTTCAACAACCGAACACTTTCAGTTGACTCTGCATGGGGCTACGAATACAGAAACAGCCAAAGCCTTAGCTATTTATTGTAGCTTACCAGACTGGACTATATGTCCTGCATTGTAGAGACATGTTTTTCTTAGGATGAGTAATGTGAACAATTAAAACTGCAGACCCAAACTTCCATTATTATCTCAAAAGGCTTTCTTAATGAATCACAAATGCCATGTTTCAAAATTACAATTCTGGACATACTTATGTTCCCATAATGCTCTTTGCTTTTATGCAAATCACCAGGATTGGGTTCGATGAAGAGATACTGTATTGCATGACCAGGCCTGTGACCAGGCCCTTTGGCCCCACCCACTCCTCCCCCACGGCCCCGCCCGTCCAATGAGGAGAGGGATACCCCAATACATTTTTCCCATTTCCAGCAATGAAAGTTATTTTCATAACATAACGGCCTTGCGTAAAACGCAGAGGCAGGTGTTTATTTTGCCACATCCGACAGAGTAACAGTCGAAATGCACCAAATGCCTGTGGATGCGCTATTCAGGAGGGGAGGTCCTCTCTGTCAGGTGGCTACAGTGCACGCCACATCTTTCCCACGCCACATCTTTCCCACCGGAGAGCGATGCAGCCATGCTCCTTCGTTCTGGTAAAATGGTGCCAGAGGAGATGAGAGTCCACCTGACATGCCTGGGTGGGGCTGGTGTGAGGGCTCCAGGATAGAACATTGGGCGGCTGAAGATGAGAGAAACTGACGAGAAGCTGCAATGCCAGCATAAAGGAGAGGCTAGTGGGGACTTAACTGTGGCAGCCGCAGCATCAGTGGCTCCTGGTGCAGACCTGGCAGACATCAGGGCTCTTTGGCCCCTGCCTGAGCCACCTTTGCAGAGATCCGGGCATCCCCATTGGTTGGACTTTCTGCTATAGCACAAAGAGAGAAAGGTGAGTTGTTGAAACCTTGACCGCTCACGCTCAGGGCTAGAGGAGTTGACGTGGGCCCTCTCCAGATGATGACGGTGTTGCCACAGCTTTAAAAGTTACTAAAGTCTCTAAAAATCTGGACGCTAAATATATCAAAGGCCCACAAAAACATTAATTTTCTGCCATATAAAAAGCGTCAAACTACATTTTTAGCTGAATTAACCCAGAGTGTGTTTTTAGAAATTGTATGCTAATTGTATTTTAACTTGATTTGAAACAAGTATTTTAGATTCTGCTTTTATCTGATTATAATAATACTTACTTAATTTGCATTGCTGTTTCCTTTTGATTAAGTCACTGTGCTCAGTTAGTTCCTTAGTTAGAGTCAGCACTGCTTGTGGCCCAAGGAAACTACAATATCCAGAATTATTGTAGCTCTTCTGCAGTACTTCTGGTGACCATAAGCGCATTAACACTGGTGCATCACGTCAAGCTGGTCTGTGCCAGTATTTAAGGGAGATCTCTCGCCATTCATTCATTTCTGCTATATATAAAATGTGTTACGCTAAATTCTTTTGCTGAATTAACCCAGATTGTGTATTTTAGATTCTGTTTTTATCTGATTCCAATTGTATTTACTTAATTCTCATTGCCGTTTCCCTTGGATTCATTCACCCTGCTCAGTTTGTTCCTTAACTAGAGTCAGCACTGCTTGTGGCCCAAGGAAACTACAATACATCAGGCCAGATATTAAAAACCTATCAAGGGAACGTATTGAAAACCATTCCTAACATTGCCCCATTCAAGACGAGACAGGTGCCCGATTAGAAAGAGTAATGTTTGGTTCTCACCTGAGCTACAAAGGCTCAAGCTATGCACAAGGAAACATTTTTATATTTGGAAAAACACAAACATGGATATAGATAAAGTGACGTGTAGCATTGCGGCAAAAAACTATAAACTAGCAGTTGTAAAGGCCAACAAATCTATGTATGAAGCATGAATAACGGATGCGCAACATTATTCCAAAGAACTTTTTAAGATCCTTAGGGAGCTGGAAAATCCTTGTTCCAATAATAATAAGGAGCTATCTGAGGATGCCACGTGATGCACAACCATACAAGAGGATAGGTTGCGCACACTCGATAAGATTAAACAAAGCATAGTGCTTGCTCCAGCGGAATAGGCATCTCCGCTAGATGGCCAGGAAAGGAGCTCATTGGGTATTGGTGAAAGTGAGCAAACAGAGACAGATACTCGTTTTAGATTTAGACCCATTATTGAAGATGAATTGGTAGCTATTATCAGTAAGCTTAAACCCACTAATTTTAAGGGTGACATATGCCCGGCCATTACTGCGAAAGCATGCTCATCTTCACTGATACGCATTCTCACAAAATGTGTTCACGCATAATTTGGGAAAATCATGTGCCAGAGGAATTGAAGGGTGCGTGGATCACACTGCTGCTAAAAGAAACCTGGACTGGATCCCAATACACCAACAACTATAGACCTATTACTAACACCTCCATCCTCCTAAAAATACTAGATAGGGTGGCCTATGAACAAATTCTCAAACACTTGATCAATTCTAATATTTTGAACAAGTGGCAATCGGGCTTTAGACCAGGCCAAGACAGCCCTCTTAGATCTCAGGTCCAGCATACTGCAAAATATAGGTAAGGGGCAAACAGTCTTACTAATGCTCCTGGACATGTCTGCTGCATTTGATGTTGGTGGAACACACAATACATATCAAAAGACTTAAGAGTGTATCAAACTTCAGTGACAATGCAGCAGCTTGGGTTAAATCGTTTGTAGAGAACTGACTAATTAGGGTGTGCAGTAGTACAGCAGAAGCCAGTCCAGCTTGACTTCAATATGGCGTCCCTCAGGGAGCATGCCTCTCACCAGCCTTATACAATATCTTTGCTGTTCCATTAATCCGTCACTTGAGAATAGGGGGATGCGTTTTACCAACTATGCAGATGACACACAATGCGGCATCCCCATATCAGGAGCCTACGAAGAAGTTACACAGATCATAAATGATGTTTATGGAATGATTCAGGAGTGGATGCTGGAAAGTGGACTTGCTCTCAACAGTAAAAAGACAGCACTTATGGTAGTGGGTACAAACATTCAAGTAAAAAAGCTGGGAGCAGAATACTTGTACTTTCAGGTAGCTGGATATAAAATTGCAATCAAACAAAAAAATGAAAACGCTAGGAGTCTATCCCGATCAGAATCCAAGCATGCGAGCCCAGGTCAATGGCCTGGTGTCATCTGGAGCCTATTGCATAAGGCCGCTATCACAGATTCAATCCTATCTCACAGTAAAAAGCTGCGAGGCAGTGGCTAGGGCCATTGTTGGCTCGAAGATCGACTACCGCAGCAGTCTCCTAGTTTGGATCGCTACGGGTGACTGTGCCAGACACCAAATAATCCAGAACAGTGCAGTAGTGGGATTAAAATAAATGTGATCATATATCAGAGTCAAGGGAAAAGCTCAATTGGCTTCTTATAGAGCCCAGAATAGAATATCGCCTGCTGATAGTAACCTTTAAATGTCTGGCTGGGCTTAATCTGCAATATCTTGGGGAAACCATCGAGTTCAAGCCTGATCTGAAATCTCTTAGATCCTACAATACTAATTTGCTACAAGCTGACTCAGGTCAGCATAGGTGAATTTCATGTAGCAGCACCCAGAGCATGGAATTGTATCCCGCCAGACCTGAGGGAAACCAAAACCCTCACTGAGTTCCAAAAGAAACGTAGGATTTATTTATTCAAATAAGGGCCCACCTCTGTCACGTTTGACTCATGGTGGCCCCCGTTTGGTGTTTGTCTTAGTGTATATTAGTCTCCTTACATGATATCTTATAGCGCCCCTATGCCTCCGGCCATTGGTTTGCGTGTTATAAATATAAAAATGTAAATGTAATAATGGGCGGAGTAAAGAGAAATACTATTGTTAACTAGTAGGTGATTATTGGTCGGCCGAATCAAACCCAGTTGTTTCGGCTGCTCGCTTCCCAGGTGGGTGTTCTAACCTCAAACCTCTCTTCCACCGACTCTCTGGCAATGACACATGCCGAAGAGCACATGAAGCTACGGTCACTACTGCCCTTATACTGTAGCCTACGCCTCCTCCTTAGACTGAACACAATTCTCATAGCACAGTTGACTGACAAAAGCAGCAGAGGATCTGTGATTATCCAAGGCTTCATACCGCCTTGATATCCTTCACAGAATGGGATGGGATGAGATGACCAGCGACTGGACACACTCGAGCTATTGCAGCTGGGAGGGGGGCGTATGGAGGAAGGAGAACGGGCACAAGAGCAAAATTCGAACACACTACGACCAGGAGTTTATCAGAAGGCGACATTGGGATGGGGCACAGTCATTGCTATAGCAACAGTGCTGTTCTGTACACTGCTGTAACATTTTCCAAATGATGACTCCAGAACAGATTTAGATCTCTCTCTTGCCTTTCAAGGATGACACAATCTTTCTCTGTAACTACGCAGTCATCGGGCCTCATTACAAGTTTGCTGGTCCGGCAATGACGTACCGGTAAGTTAGCCGGTACCGTAGTTCCCCGACCGGCAAACTACGAGTTTTGCTCGCGGGTGCCTTTCTGCCCACCAGGTCTGACCTGGCGGGCGGAGTGGCACCCGCGAGCACAGCGTGTCGGATGCACCAGCACCATTCTGAATGGTGCCGGTGAATCCGACCTCCCCATTTGTTTCCGGCGCCTGCGAATGGGCAAATATTGGGTGTGGCGGGGGGGCCGGATTGCCCCGGTAATTGCCCATTCCCGGGTGCCGGAAAAAATTACCGGCAAGGCTACCGCCAAACTTGTAATATGGCCCATTATCCCTTACAGCTTTTCTCATCCAGGTCAGCGTCACCACTCCATTTTCTATGTAGTCAGAAGTTACTCTTAGAGCCCCGACGGTCAATCAGTGGCTTCTTTTGGGATATTACTGTATTGTACTCTGGGACTATCTGGACCACCACAGCCCCTAATCTGCAACTCTCTGTTGCTTGTCTTTAATTTATCAACGACACATGATGTATTTGTCACATTTTCAAGTCACAGCTACAAATCTGCATTCTTCCTTGGCTCTCCTTGTTATTGCCACTGCTCTCGGCTTTTGAAGTGTTAGGATCACCACTCCCAAACTGTAAGGTCTTTATGGTTCTCTTTGCTTTATCAGCTTTCCTATGTTGGTCTTGGGAGTCATAAAACTACAATTCCCTGTAGGCAATTGGCTTTGGTGCTCTTGGCTTTTGCCAGTGCCACTGTCCTACTCTTTTGGTGTGTTAGACAACAACCCTCACATTGAAATGAGTATTTAGTTCTCTTGGGCTCACCAGTACCATTGCTCTAGGCTTTTGGAGAGTTAAATCACAACTCTCATATGACAATTCTTTTTTGGTTCTCTTGGATTTGTCAGCAATAGTGCACTCTGCTTCTGATGCAATAGAACTATATCTCCCACAAAGCAATTCTTCTTTGGCTCTCTTGACTTTATCTATGTGAGTGCATAAGGCTGTTGGTGTGTTAGAACTACAACTCCCATAATGCAATCCTTCATCTGACACAGTAGCCAGAGAAGAATGCAAGTCAAATGTCAAGACTGGAGCATCAACGTATCTAAAGGCACAGACACACGGAGTGCTTTAGACTTAGCTTTCACATTTATTTGCAATGAGCAATTGGTTAATGCCTAATTGAGTACTACCTTATCATAATTGTACTGTCTTCGCTATATAGATAAGACACCTAATGGGGGTTTTATACCAAGTTCACAGTTTAAGGAATGTTTAAGGAATGTAATATTATGTTGTTTAATTTCATTGTGTCTTCTTCCCCCTCCCTTACCACTGTCCTCGTGTTTCCCCACACATTCATTGATACACGTCCAACTCTTGGCTCTGACACATATATCAGCTGGGTTGGGAAACCCAGTTCTCTCCCTTGTTAACAAGGAGCATTTCTTAGAAGACTAAGCTGGAGTAAGCCTTCAGGTTTCTATGGCCTGCTCCTCTCAAGTCAGTCATGCAACCACACACCAACCATTTCTAGCACTATGTATTGTCTGGTCTAAATACTGCTGTCACCACTAAGGGCCTCATTACACGGATGGCGGTGGACCAAGGTGCTATTAGCACCTTGGTCCATGCCAGTAAAATACCGGCACGGCCTTGGTGGAAAGGGGAATTACCGCCCTATTCCAAGGTTGGTGGGGCGGTAATTCCCCCTTCCCCCATTGCCTTTCCCCATTCCCATTTTTGCCCCATAGGGCATAATGGGAATGGGGAAGGTGCTAATTACGGCACCGCAAATTGCGGTACCGTAAATAGCTCCCTGGTCCCTTTGCGGGTTGGTTTTTAACGCCTGCAAAAAGCAAGCGTTAAATTCCCCAACTCCTAAAGGGACCTCGTAGTAAGGCGGTAAGGGGGTACCGGTAAAATACCGGTACACCCTTACCGCCTACCGTGTAATGAGGCCCTAAGCCTTGCTATTAAAGCATGCAGCACATTCCTAAAGGGTTCTCTCATGCTCACCAATAACTAATCACTGTTAAGAAACAACATGCATCCCAGCTTCCACAACCACAATCCCTGCTCCTCCTTCGTTGTGTTTTTCCCCCACTAAGTTGTTTGTCTATTGACTAATCCACCTTTCCCATCATCTCTCCCCGCCCCCTTCTTTCATATTCACAGACCAAGATCTGGAGGCACTCTGGTGGAGTCACAATACACTACCTCTTTGACATGGCCAGGCTCTGTAAGACAACTACAGTGGTGATGGGTGCAGCAAAAATATTGAATAGCATAACATAACATAGCATAACACAGCAAAACAAGGTCTGGCACACATCAGACAGTGGCCTAGCAAGGAGGAGCTTTGGTAAGCCAGAGAGTTGGAGTCACCAGAGCCTTCTGGAAGCTTTCGCTCAGATGCAGGGGAGACTGGCTGCGACAGGATCTCCCCCAGACCTTAACCAGGGTCAGGAAGCCTGGAGGACACTTTGTTGTAAAGTTACAGAGAGGTTTTTTCAGATCCTGGCAGCAGAAGCCTATTGCCACAGAGGAAAATCCAGAGCCTGCTGGGGACTCAAGCTCAGGAGGGTACCCTCTGGTTGGTGGATGACAATAACTTCCACATTACAACAACCATGTAAGCGGAGGGGGGTTGGGGCAAGGGGGTAGAATGCTTGCTAGTAACAATAGCGTAATAAAATAGTAAAATAACAAATAACAAAAAGTAAAATAACAAAACTCTTTAGTCAAAATTCATGCTGGTAAGGTATCCCCTAAGGCAAGGGGGATTTAATAGGTTGTTGCTAGTAAGCATTGTTGATACACATGAAGAAAGGAAGTTGACAGGAGGGTGACCATTTCTATATCAAACAGAGACTACAGAGAAGCAAATAATTCAGCTGGGCACTATTTCCCTAGGACTGTAAGTGTTCTAAAGAGGCAAGGTGGGCACAGTATCCCTGGGACATTGGGGGCAATTTGAGGATATTGGCATGGGAGCAAAGGAGCATGCTGGTTGCTATATTTTGGACACATTGTGGGTCAAGTTGAGGATCCTGGACAAGGACTCCATGTCCTTTAGAGGAGGCTTTTTCACCTGATCATGTCTCCTTACAGACACTTTCAATATCGTTTGTGTTCTAGCTGCATTCCACAGGTCTGTGGGGGGTTTGTTAAATTACCTTTTAATGATCACAAAGTTGATATTCGTCCTTTTTTGGTCAATGTGCTGTTGTCTTTTTTTCTTTTGTGTTGATTTCATATACTAAAGAGGGTGATATGAAATTTTCCTGTGAGCTGTTATACATGATATGATATCCACGCGAGAGGCATCTTTTTCCCTCAACAAACAAAATTCATTCACATGATCACTTTTGAGCAATATAATTAGACTCCTGACGAGAATACAATCACCATAAGCAGCACATTTCATTTCATATACACATGTGAAGTCAAAGTAAATTCATCTCAGTGTAAAAATGCAGCTATTTAAGCCCTGAAGAAGTATGGTTGACGAAACATGTGTCAGCCACGGTTTATAGTCAAAATGTCGAAAAAAAAATGTCGACACGCAAAAAAGTCGAAAAAAAAATGTCGAAAACAATAATGTCGACATCCTATGCATACAATGGAGGAAGTCAATTTTTCAAAAAAAAAATGTCGACAAAAAAATGGTCGATTATCATAGACAATAACCCGAAATAATTATTGGGGCCCCCCCCCCCCAACCCCCCAACCTCACCCTACATCACGAACCATCCCAGCACCCCCTCCCCTTCCCTTCGTCCGTAATCACCCACTTGTCTGTTACACTAGATAAAGATAGGTTACGAAATAGTTAACACACTAGATGACATTCCTGAGTAAAGCACCTTGTTTTTGATAGCAGGAAACCAGTAACGGCTGTGGAAAACCGTCATTACCTGACAGAACATCTCTTGAGAGGTTACTTCAGGCAATTGATTACACTTCTTTCGTACTTATAACAGGAGAAAAGGTAAGACGCACTACCATTATAAAAAATAACGTGTACAATAAAACACATAGTATAAAATACCACAAAAAAACTAATTTTATGTATCATTTCAGGTGATAAAATGGAAAACAAAGTAGAATTTATAGAAAGCCAAAAGGGAGGAAAGCAGTTAATTTGGAATGGATACATATTCTATAAAGAGCTTCAGCGAAAAGAGAGAATTTACTGGCGCTGCACAGAATATGCGAAAAATAAATGTACAGCCCGCGCAGTAACAGTGGGAACAGAAGTAAAGGGAAAAGCTGAACACAATCATATGCCTGATCAGACAAATATAATAATCAGGAAGACATTAACGGAACTAAAAAGAAAAGCAATAGAACATGAGGGGGAAACTAGTGGATCTGTACTCAGAGAAGTTTGTGGCCAATTACCAACACATGTAACAGCGCAATTACCAGCTGAAAAATTAATGCAGCGCACTATTAACCGAGCCAAACATACTAGTGAAAACCTACCCCCTCCACCTACATCCTTTGAAAATATAACTATTCCGGATATTTTTAAGGTTACAGCACGAGGAGAACATTTTTACTGTGGCTCAATTGGAATAAACAATGACAAAATCTTGGTGTTCGCTACCGCACAAAACTTTCAACATCTAAGTCAAAGCAAAAATTGGCAGAGTGACGCCACTTTTAAGGTATGCCCTCACCCGTTTTTTCAATTTTATACCGTACATGGAACAATCAATGACAAAATATTACCACTGATTTACTTTTTGATGCCAAAAAAAACAGAGGACGCATACAAAATCATATACAATAAAATTAAGGAAACTACACCAGATTCGCAACCAGAGACAATAATCATGGATTATGAAACAGCACAAATCAAGGGTTTTTCTAGCGTGTACAAAGAAACTAGAATAAAAGGATGTTTTTTTCATTTCACACAAAGTGTTTGGAGAAAAATACAAAAATTAGGTTTGGGATCAAAATATACGGAGGACAGTTACTTTCAGATTAACGTTAAGAAACTTTTTGCATTGGCTTTTGTACCGGAAAATCATGTTATTACTTATTACGAACATTTAATTGAAAGTCAGTACTATAAAAATCATGAGGATGAATGTACAAATTTACTGGACTACTTCGAAAATACCTGGATAGGCCAATTAACTAGGAGTGGCAACAGACGCAGACCGAAATACGCAATTGAATTGTGGAACTGCTACCAGTCTACCATGGACAACAAACCAAGAACAAATAACGCGTTAGAAGGCTGGCATAGCCGCATAAATAAAAATTTCAACACCCTACATCCAAATTTATGGCATTTCTTAAGAGACTTAAAATTAGAGGAACAACACCAGGAATTGAGAATTTCACAAACAATTTCTTTGGCAAATCAAGCACCGAAAACAAAAAAATACAGAGACTATGATAATAAATTAGTGCAACTAGTACAAGCATTCACAATAGAAAACAAGGACATTTACTTAGATTCTATTGCATTTAACTTAAAATGTTAAGAAGAACACTTACAGTTTATGGTCGTCAAAAATCAGTGTTGAAAAAGTTGAAAAATCCCAAAAAAAACCATAAATCCAGGTGCAAAAGGACATTGCATTAACCATGAAAAAGTACCGATAGGTGAAAAATCCCAAAAAAAAACATAAATCCAGGTGCAAAAGGACATTGCATTAACCATGAAAAAGTGCCGATTCCAGGCTAAAATCCACAGCTTGAGTAAAAAAAAGTATCCAAAGTCCACGTAAAGTATCCAAAATCCACATTAATCCAAGATCCAAAAATCCGTTCCAGGTAAACTCGCTGCTCCATGAAAAAAAGACTACCAAGAAAGCCATATCCCAAAAAAATGAAAACATCCAGGAATGCAAAATCCAACATCCATACGGCAAAATCCATGGAATCCAAGTAGACCCGGTCCATCCGATGAAAAACCAAGAAAAAAATTATGAAAACCCCAAAAAAAAAAACAATCCAAGGACCGAACGGACGAAGACGCGACCGCGGTAGAAACAAGTCGATAGTGAGCTTTAAAAATGGCGCTCACGTTTGCGTTGTACTACGTACCGTGCGTAGAAAGTTAAAACAAATATACGTTAATAATTATAAACATACATTTTTAACTCGCTAGCGCCATCTACTGGTTGTTTAGTATATAACATGTTGAACTGAATTACAAACAGTTGTTGCATTTATTTATTTATTTAACTGAAAAGAAGCATTGTTATGTTTATTTATTTATTTAATACAATACGTTGCACAGTTATGTTGCATTAAGTATTACCTATAAATACTTTTTTAGATTTAATAAACATAAAGATGAAACTAAATTACCGTCCGAGTTGTTTATTTTATATAGAATGTATTTATGTATTTATTTATGAGTCGAAAAATTAATGTCGAAAATATATAATGTCGACATTTTTGTATGTCGACATTATAGATTTTCGACATTAATTTGTCGACATTTTGACTGTCGACATTATTGATGTCGACATTATGACTGCACACCGTCAGCCACATATTCAATTATTTTGTAATCTGAGGATTGATTGATCCTCAGCAACAGGAGTTATGAATATCATATATGTATATTGACTCTAATCTGCATTAATTTTTTGATACAGAATCAATGTAATAAAACAAAGGGTGCAGAACAACAAACAAGGTTTAGGCTGATGGTAGTGATCTATGTCCTCACCTAGTTCCTCTGGACTAATATCACCCTATGCACCCTGTGTGTTCAAGATACTCCTGTGCATCGTGGATAGGACATGTCCGTGCACACAGAAGGACTCTGCTGAATGATAAGGAAACAAATAGTGGCGAAAAGATGGACAGTGTCTCACTTAGCGGTATTACCTGCATTTTAGGAAGATTTTTGAGCCAAAATAGTGCTGATGAAGGGCCTTTTTGGGCAGGAGAAAAAGAGCAATATGTTCATATATAATAGGAACACCTGCCACTATTTCTGATTGCACAATCTGGCCATTTACACAGCCAATGGAAGGTTGGCAAGCTATTGATAATACTTTCACAAAAAAGATTCAAGGCTGTTGGAGGCCTTTGTAGCAAAATAGACAAAATCAAGATCACTCACACAACATGTCTTGAGTAGTCCACTCCCGACTTGAGGGCTCCCCTAACAACGCTGGGTATTCCCAAAAGTACTCTTGGATTAGATTTTTCACCGTCTGTCTGATGTTTCCCACCTAGTGCGAGGAGCTTGCACCAGGAGATCTGATTACATCCATTAAGACCTCCCTCTATGTAATAAGAGGCACGGATCTCCAGATTCCAGTTCAGCACTGAGTTGCCCTACCATGCCTTCATCAGCTATACTCATTCACCCTTATTCAAAACATAGCCACCCATTAGTAGAGCCTTGGGAAGGGCTGGCCGTTTCCTAATGAAATTGTTCTCACTATTAGGCACTCTATGTTATTGTGGTCCCATAGTACCATACAATATTGGGCTGCAGGACACATTTGAGCCCTATAACCCTCCATAGTTGAAGACACAACACGGCCACCAAACCACTTTGAAAAATGTATCATTGCCTGCCTCATCTACTAAGATGAGTTTGCTTTTTTTTTTTAATTAGGCTCATCAAACTCCATTGTTACTGAAGCAAATCACAAAATGACCAGAATGTTTAACATTTTCAATTTTTTCCTCCAAAAGGTACGAAGTAAGAATCAATGGTTTACATGCATAGCTTTTTTTTTTACATTAGTGATCTTCATTTGATAGATTTCATGGGTTTAACTTAGTTGTTTTTGCAAACCCCTCAGGGTCTTCAAGATTAACCCAGCATCGTCACAAAGAAGGATTTCTCTAGATTTTCACTGTGGATGCTTGACTCGCCTACTTTCAATTTTCTCAGCTACATTGTTAATGAATAAAGAAAAAAGTAGGGGGTGGTGACACATCCCATGCTGCTGCCCCTTGGAACTGCGGAAGATCTCGATGCTTCCAAAATTTGCAGTTTATAGTGTTGTGATGTTACTTAAGGCATAACCATGTGTTGGCTTAGAACACTGTGAGAGCGCGTGGAATGTTTGCATATGAGCTCCGCTCCAGAATTCCAATGCGGTCAGTTGAGCCTGGGTGATGGGACCCGGTGGTCTTTCACACTTAACAGCTTATGTAACTTATAATAAAGAACTTACTAAATAAGCCTAAGAAGTATACAGAAGTTGCATTATAACATTGGCGACGAGGATCTTCAAGAACCCAAGAGAGGAAGAAGGCTGAGCTGTGGTGGGGGAGCAGCAGAAGAAGCAGAGAGACCACTGCCCCCAGTCATCCATGAAGTAAGTCCCATCACCCAGGGGGCCCAGGAGCGCAGGCGGGTTAAAAGGAGAAGATAAAGGGGTGTGAAATAAGGAACCAGTAAAGCCCCAAAAGTTTGTTTTAACCCCAAAAGTGATGCGCTGGCCCCACAAGGTTGAAGTATAGAGCTTGTGGCTGACTTCAAAGCGGATGTGAAGTAAAGCGTAAGACTTTTGGAAGTAAACAAACTCCTGTTGGACCATAAGGAGAAATAAAGGGACCCCTGGGCGGGAATTCCAGCTATGTGGAAGAAGGATGTTGGAACAAAGAGTTTAATGGACTGAGGCTGTGTAGAAAGCTCTGTCGCCTCTACTAGAAATTGTCCCGTAATTGCAGGAAGTTGGAGTTTGAATGAGTATGAGTTTAAAACCCAGCGCTGCAGGTAACACAAAGCGAAATGCAGACCTCGCACTGCATGTGTCGTGGATGAAGAAATAAAAAAGCCCCGGCAGCGTCATGGGATAACAAAAGAGCATGCTGGTGTGAAGTATAGGTTTGTGCAGCGCTAAGGATGTGATCAACATATGCTGCCTTTTTGGCTCATAAAGTTACCTGGAATGTGTTGGTGACATGGGATGGGACGAGGTGCTGCTGCATCGTAGGCCGTGTGACGGTTGGCCTGTAGAGCTCAGCGCCTCACTGTTCCTGAGGTGCGACCGATGACGTCACCAGCGATACAGTGGGAGTTGGTGAAGCTGCGAAGTTCCACACGTCACGGAAGATGATGGTCCGTAGGGCAAATCAATCCGGGAAATATGTACAGCGCGATGGGGGCTGGAGTGAGTCGTCCAGTTAGATGAAAGAACCTTCTTTAGCGTGCATTATCAGACATACGAACCCGGAAAATGATGTGATCCCCAACTCAGTTCCTATCCGAGCAATGTATTGTGCGGCGGATGAAGGGGGTGAGCACCTCGGAGCACCTATTTGTGTCAATGGACTTGAATGCCCATTTAGTTGCATGTCTAGACCAACGATATGTCTGGGGTGAACAAGTGTAGTGAAGAACCAAGCGTAGAAGTCACGAAGCGTATTGGAAATGGAACGGTTTGCAGCTACGAAGAAGCATGGAATATGAAGTCAGGAAAGCGGTTTGGCATTCCGGATAATAGCAGAAAGCGGTGAGAGTGAAAAGTTCGTCACCGAAGCGTGATACGGTTCGGGCGCATTTCCAGCGGCAAAGAACAAAAGGGAAATCGAAGAGCAAAACGGCTATGTACGAAGGTGGAAGAAGTTCCTGAGAGTCGGGAACATTAGAGTATCTTTTATTGTGTTTTCTTTTCTCTCAGCAACGCACATATTGAATTTTGCTTCTGAATCGTATTATGAAGTGGTGCGTGTGAAATCTAATGTATGAGTTGATGTGCCTGGATCACCCGCTCGAGTTGTAAAGTGTCATTTTAGCAGACGAACCGCAGAGAGAGAGTGCATATGCTGCAAGGTGGGTTTGAGCATTAGGCCTTTGTGCATAGAGTCGAATAAGTTAATGAGTAGAGCCTAACACTTTGAGGATTTTTAGGAAGGACTTTTTATGGACACATATAGTTTTAAGACAAAACTGGAAGTGTGAACGGTTTGAATGAGCTAGTTGTAACCTATTTGAGGATTTGTAGGTTAGAAGTTTGACAAATCCCCACATGGGCTTTAAGCAACATAAATGCCATAGTTAAATTTGCTAGTTTAATGCTGAAAGTTCGAAGGTGATATGTTCGAAGTGTGAAGTATCTTTCGCCAGGGTTTTGTAAGAGTAACAAATTTGAGGAATTTCAAAGAATGTTGAAGTAGGAATAGCGTCTCATTATAAAAAAAAGGGATAGCGTCCCGTTGTGAGCGGGATAGCGTCCCATTGTAAGTAGGGATAGCGTCCCCATTGTAAGTAGGGATAGTGTCCCATTATGATTAGGATAGCGTCCCATTGTGAATAGGGATAGTGTCCCATTGTAAGTAGGGATAGCGTCCCATTATAATTAGGGATAGCGTCCCATTGTGAATAGGGATAGCGTCCCATTGTAGGTAGGGATAGCATCCCGTTGTGATTAGGGATAGCGTCCCACTGTGAATAGGGATAGCGTCCCATTGTAGGTAGGGATAGCGTCCTGCTGTGATTAGGCATATCGTCCCGTTGTGATTAGGGATAGCGTCCCATTGTGAATAGGGATAGCATCCCATTGTAGGTAGGGATAGCGTCCTGTTGTGATTAGGGATAGCGCCCCATTGAGAATAGGGATAGCGTCCCATTATTAGGAGGGATAGCGTCCCATTATTAGGAGGGATGGCGTCCCATAGTGTGTTGGGATGGCATCCCATAGTGAGTAGGCACCAAAGTATATGGAGGTAAAGTCTCCGAGTGTGTGGGTGGTGCCACAAAGTATTAGGAGTCCTCTGAATGTTAGTGGATGATCACCATGGTGTCAGTGGTGTCCCCCTAAGTGTTTTGAGTTTGCATCATCTCTAAAAGATGAAATTTGCATCATCCATAAAAGATGCAATTTCTTTGGCACATTTTGGTGTGTGTACGTTGAACATCCCAGGTTCATACTGTCATTGGAAAGGGAGATGTGTTATGATGTTGACCGCGTTGGACATCTCGTGTTTGCATTGTCATTAGAAAGGGAGATGTGTTGTGATGTTACGTAAGGCATAACCATGTGTTGGCTTAGAACACTGTGAGAGTGCGTGGAATGTTTGCATATGAGCTCCGCTCCAGAATTCCAATGCGGTCAGTTGAGCCTGGGTGATGGGACCCGGTGGTCTTTCACACTTAACAGCTTATGTAACTTATAATAAAGAACTTACTAAATAAGCCTAAGAAGTCTACAGAAGTTGCATTATAACATATAGCCCTTCAAATGCTGCAAGAAACAAGGGGGAGGAGGGTGCTTTGTGCCTAAAATGCTCCACAAACACACAGTTAAGACGGTTTTCAGGTCAACAAATATTATGTAAAGTGCTTGTCCGTTCAGTACAACACATATTTGAAACAAGAGGGCTAAGTTAAATGCATGGTCAAGTGTACCAATCCCTACTGTAAAGCCTGTTTGCAAATGTAATAACACATTTGTATCGGACAAGGGGTTCAACCAATTGGGTAGCAGAGAACGTGGGCAAAATCAGCCAGTGACTGCCCGTCTTTTCCCTGCCATCTGAGCGAACTCCCCAGGGTTCTACCATTTTTCCCCCTCAGCACCTCCCTCTGTACCCCCTCTTCCCTGCCTCAATGTCTTGGCCGACCTGTCACGTCACCTGCCACAGCTCCCATGTCATTCTGCAACCCTTTCTTCTAACCCACTGACTTGCCTTCTGGCGTGGGTCCTCTTCCCCCCGGCCAGCATACTCCCCTGCCTTCCTTGCAACCATAGAAATAGAAAAGGGGCAGAGGGCGCTAGAGGGCCACCCAAGATGGCTGCCAAGGCTTAAGCTCCTGCTCTGCCCGGGATTAATCCGTACGAATCCTGCTGTTCCCGGCTTGGCTCTACACGACCATGGGTGGTTCCCAGCTCCTAAACCTCTCGTCTCCCATCGCCTCGAATCTGGAAGAAAATCGGCCTTTTTACACCCCAGAATGACCCACCCGGTGCTGAGGCCTGTCATTTCACGCGCGCCGGCCATCTTGGTGCGGGAGCAGCCCCAGGAGAACATTCGATCCAGGCACCCCCAACGCCGAGGCTGTTCTAACATTCGCGGCTCAAGAGGAGACTCAAAGTGCAGAGGAATCCAGAAAGCACCCCCCTACAAGGCGCCCACCGCATCAGGAACCGGCCGGCGAATTGTCGCCGGGGCAAGGCACTGGCCAGCGGCGCCGCACCGGCAGATCTGCTACATCAGACCCAGAGACAGCCCCCGGATCCCCTCGGTGCGTGACCATACCCCCCGCCCCTGGTGGCGTAAACTGAGCATGGGACGAACTCCGGGGGAGCCACAGCACTGAAACTCCGACACGGCGGGAACGGATGCGGCCTGGGCGGAAGTGATTCGACGGTGGAGGCTGGAGCAGACCCACGGCGGGACCACAGATTGAGGTACAAACGGCAGGGCGCGGGAGTTTGGAAGGGGGAGAGATCGCAAACATAAGCGTACACACCGTGCCCCCCGCCACCCTCAGCCACAAACCGCACTGCCTTCTGAGGCCCGCGGCAACAGGACTTCGCAACCCCGAGGGAGCGGTGCGCCGCAACCCTTTGCTTCAGCGAGACGCTTGGAGGGCAACAGAATCCCCACGTCTCCCTCCAGGCGTACCCTATGCGGTGAAGGGCCCTTATCGACCTACTCCACGTAAGACTCGAATGTTCATCACTCCTAAGTCTCCGGATCAACCGCAGTGCCAGCTCTCGACTTCCCCGGGGCCGCGGCTGGGTCCTACCTACGTACAGGAAGCACCCCTCCAGAAAGCAGTCAAAACACTCCAAACTCTCTCTCCTTTCACCAGCATTTGCCAACCCCTGTGGGGGACTCTGCGAGGCCTCCGTTCGGTGGTAGGCCTTCTCTACCGGGAGAACTCGCACACTCAGCAAAGCAGGATGGGGAAGGCGGATAAACTGCAGAGGAAGCTGACTTTTGAAAACGGTGCGACTCCGAAAGCCACCCACTTACAAGACGAGTGTGAACCAACGCCTGGATGCTCACTCCAAGCAACATCAGGGAGCAATCCGTCTGAAATAAAAGAACTTCTCCTTGAGCTAAAAGTGGGCATCGGCAGCTTAAACAGTAAAATGGACGACTTATCCTCCAAAGTAGACCTAATGCAACATCGCATCGATACCCACACGGAGCGATTAACAGAGGTCGAACAGCGGGTCTCCAACCTGGATGACGGCGCGTCTGCGCTATCAAGCAAGGCAGCCAGACTTGAAAGCCCAATGTCCACAACCATGGCCACGTGCGAGGACTTAGAAGGCCGCTCCAGATGGAACAACATCCGTATCATTGGAATAAGAGAACATGAACTCCAGACGAAAATGGAAGATTATGTTGAATCACTTTGTATCTCTCTCTTTGGCCGAGAAGCGTTCTCACAACTGTTTATGATAGAGATAGCGTGCAGGACTCCATCAGCCAGACCAGCCCCTGGTGCCCTGTCCAGACCCATTATTGCGAGATTACTAAATTACAGAGACCGGGACGCCATTCTCCGCCTGGCCAGGGAGAAAGGAGAACTGCTTCATGACGGGGACAAAATCCACTTCTACCCCGACTTCTCGGCCGCTGTCCAAGCACATAGAAGAGCTTTCACCAACGTCAGGCAAAGACTTCGAGACAACCAGCTGGTCTACTAAATGCTGTTCCCGGCACGGCTCGGGGTACAACACAACGGAAGAGTCCATTTCTTCCAGTCCCCGGAAGAAGCCCACACATCCCTAGACCAGAACGGTTGCCCGGATCAACATTCTCATCAGCCCCGTCCCCTGAGAGAAAGAAACCCCAGGAATCCTCCATAAGAAACAGCACCCAGCAATCGCCCCAGTCAGTCACTAGGAGCCAACCGGAACTAGCGCAATATAGCTAACACGACAGGGCAAAGTCGTTGGGGAAGCCCCAAGTGCCCCTAGCACAGCATCTGTTCCCACGTTCAAGTTGTGGGGGATCCCGACGGACAAGTTGGGGGTTGTCCGCGCTATGGGAAATGTTTTAAAGTTATTAGTTTGGACACGCGCATTATGTTCACGCCCGATCCCGACCCGTGCCCCTCCGCCCTGACAAGCCCACTACCGCTACAGAGCCTTCCACATCGAAGCCGCCGCATCATCTGGCAGGAGTCCCAGTGCGTAACAAGTGCAAACACGAGACCTGGGCTGGCCTTATCGCGGCCAGCTAAAGCGAATACAACGAGACACAATCACCTCTTCAATCCGCTTCATTCAAGGTGTTAACATAGAACATAAGAGGTGGTAACATCCCGATCAAAACCAGAAAAATCCTGCAATACATGAGAAGGCACGAGATCGACGTAGCCATGCTTCAAGAAACACATCTACCCCCTGGGAAAGAACACCTCTGGGCCAGAAGCTGGGGCTGCCACAGGTACTTCTCCTCATATTCATCGTACTCCACAGGAGTCGCTATACTTATCCATAGGAGAACAAACTTCCGGCTAATCTACTCCGTAAAGGACACCGAAGGCAGAGCCACTCTAGTGAGTGGCACAGTAGCTGGCCAAAGTATAACCCTTGTCAACTCCTACGCTCCAAACACAGACGGCCCCGACAATTTTAGCTGGGTACTAACACAGCTCTCCGCCCAGGCCCAGTCAACCATAATCTGGGGGGCGATATGAATACAGTGCTCGACCCAGCGAAAGACAGGTCGAGAACTACGCCACAGCCCATGTCCAAAGCCTGCTCACAAATAAAAGAAATTTGCAGGGCATTCGATTCGAAGGACGCCTGGAGAGCAGCGAATGGAGAGCGGCAAGAATATACCTTTCATTCCGCAGTTCATAACACAAGCTCCAGGATCGACTATTTTTTCAACTCTGCACAGGGTCCGCTTGTGAGCGACTCTTGCTGTATCCTCCCAAGAACGCTATCCGATCACTCCCCGATAAGCCTCAATCTCATTTCAGCCAACTCTAAATCCCCATTACAGCGCTGGCGCTTCAAAAACGGATCCATGCGGGATGAGGTATTTGCAGCCGAGCTGAGAGAAGAAATCGCCAAGTTCCTGGAAGTGAACACAGGATCGGTCTCCTCCCCCGGCACAGTCTGGGAAACGCTGAAATGTTTCACTAGGGGGATCTGCCTCGCTAAGGAGAATGGTATTCTTAAACTCATCAGGCATGAGCTGGTAACCAGCTAAAGGCACCTTAAGGACCTCGAACGACAAATCACAAGTACAGGCGACCCCAAAATAAAAGCGGCCTTGAAAGAGGAACTTCAGATCTTTAATAACACAGCGGAACGAGAATTAAAATGTATAGGCCGCAACAACCAAATCAGGCAATATGGTGAAGGCCAAAAACCCGGCACCCTTCTGGCAAACCTGATAAGAGCAGATAACAAGCTACCCCCTATAGAAGGCATTTGCTCCAAACAAGGTAAGATGATCCACACAGATGAAGGAATGGCTGAAGCACAAAGCATAACAGTGACTCTAACTCTATACTGGAGTACCTCGAAGATACAGAGCTGTACTGGGTCGAGAGTCATCTGTGGGAACCACTCAATAAATTGATCACGCCAGAGGAGATCATAGAAGTCATCAAGACCCTCCCGAACTCCAAAGCACCTGGACCAGATGGCCTGACGGGGAATTTTATAAAGCATTTGTGGTTATCCTTGCCCCGCTCCTAGCAGCAGAATATGAGGAGGCACTTGAAAAGAAGACACTTCACCCATCCCTCTGTGCTGCTAACATCATCCTTTTACACAAACCCGGCAAGCCTCCAGAAGACTGCGCATCCTACCGTCCCATCTCCCTGCTTAACCTGGACAATAAAATTCTAGCAAAGATACTTGCGAACAGGATGATGCCACTAATGACCGCCTTGGTCCTCGCAGATCAGGCGGGGTTCATTCCGGGCCGCAACACGCCCTTTGGAATAAGAAGAATGTTCAGCGTTATTGCAGCACTGGATCCCGCTCAGCAGGCAGTCGCGGTTCTTTTCGATGCCGAGAAGGCATTTGATTCGGTGGAGTGGCCTTTCCTGTTCGAAGTGCTTACCAGGATGGGACTGGGTGCCTGATTCATCAAGCTAGTGTCCCTGCTCTACACCAATCCACAAGCTAACATCACTGTGGGAACAGCGAATTCGGCCCCCGTGAAATTACAACGCGAAACAAGACAGGGTTGCCCACTTTCGGCGCTGATTTTTGCCCTAATAATGGAGCCCTTGGCGTCCAACCTCAGGGAACTGAGGCAACAGAGAGGACTTAACATAGGACCACACAAGTTCATCACATCCCTATACACAGATGACGTGGCGCTGTTTGTGCACGACCCCGAAGAACATCTAAATCCAGTAATGAGAGAAGTCATTAAATTCGGAGCAGCCTCAGGTTTAAAAATCAACCAGTCAAAATCCATCATATTCCCATTGACTCTATCGACCAGGGCGTTTGCAGACGACTTTCAGTTCACATGGAAAAGATCCAAGGTCCGATACCTAGGGATTCAGTTGGCACTGACTCATCAAGAGGTGTTCCGGGACAATTACGAAGAAGTCACCAAATCCTTGCAAGATAAAGTGGCACGATGGAAGTCTCTGCCATTGACTCTCTGGGGAAGAGCCTCCCTAGTCAAGTTGGTGATACTACCAAAACTACTGTACTTATTCACGAACATTCCCATACTACTGCCACAATCGTATCTGAAAAGATTGAAAAGCTTGGTTCTTGAATTAATATGGGCAGGTAAGACGGCCAGAGTGGCGCACTCAACACTATGTCTTCCGGTGACGAGTGGGGGACTAGCCCTTCCAGATCTGGAGAAATACTTCTGGGCGGCACAAGCACAGTTCCTCAGTCATTGGTACGCCACACAACCAGTCAGACCCCACGGGCAGGTGGAACGAGCTCTGGCGACACCCAACCTGTAGAGTACTGTTGTGTTTGGCCAGACACCGGTCCCCAATAACACCATGAATGTGATGCTCGTGACGTACAAGATTTGGAAAACGCTCGCCAAAAAATATGGAGTGCAAACGCGGTACTCTCCCCTTCTTCCTGCGAAATTTATACCAGGGGTGCCGCTGACATCCGAGAAAGTTTTCCACTAATGGGTTGAAAAGCTCCACATAAACTCCATGGGAGATTTCTTCATTGAGGACAGTTTCATAACCCTGCAAGAGGCTAGACAGAGGGGCGGCAATACCGCACTTGACACCTTCATCTATTTTAGGACTCAATACACTTTGCAAGCAAGCCTACCTGACTTCCCAAAGCAACCACAAACCTGGCAGCTACTCCATAACACAATACAAGCACAGGGAGAAGGCAGACTGGTATCGCAGATCTACAAATCTATTATCACTGACACTACCACCAGTGACTCCCGTGCAAAAACCAGATGGGAAAAGCCCCTACGTACATTCATCCCTGAGGAAGACTGGATCTTCATTCTGAGACAAACGCAGAAGATAGCTCTCAACTCCCGCTTTAAGCTAATCCATTTTAATTTCCTTCACCAAACCTACTACACACCAGCGAAAGCAAACAAACAACATCTTGAGGCTTCTGCAAAATGTGAAAGATGTGGTTCACCCTCAGCAGACTTTGTGCACCCCGCATGGGACTGCCCCAAACTGTCCCTATTCTGGAGCCAAGTTATGGAGACAACAGCCGCGATCGTGGGAGAAACCGTTTAGCCCGCTCAGACAGCAGCCCTGCTTGGTATGACGAGGCTCATGTCAGCACCAATAAGAAAACTGACTGGCCTGCTGTTGACTCTTGCTCGGAGGTGGATTGCCATGGCCTGGGGTCGTGGCCCTCCCCCCCCACGGTCGCCGCTTGGCGTAAGGACATTCTGTACTGCCAAGATGTTGAAACAGACTTCATTAAGCTGTTGCTCCTCCATGCCCGCCCACCAGACATCTGGGGCCCCCTGGTAACTTTTCTGATGAATGAAACAGAGGATGCCCCGCCCCCCCCAGAAATCGACAGTTAGAAGAGGAGGCCATATTCGGCAATCTATTTAGCTTAATACCTCCACCCCATTGAGACATTGAACTGGGGCGTTGCAAAACGCAACACTATGTGCACTGAACTTCGGAGCGGGATGTCGGGAGGTTGGGGGGGAGGGATCTGTGGGATTTGGCACAAGTTAAGTTCACCCTAATGTGGGTATGTAGTTGTACTGTGTTGGCATAAAAGTTAAAAATAAAGGTTTAAAAAAAAAAAAAAAGAAATAGAAAAGGGGCTTAATCCTTTTCCAAATTCCCATGACGTGGCCATATTCATCTATTTTTTTGGACGTGAGATTTGGAGTGCACACTCAGTGGACACACCAAAAACTGGCAAAAATAAACACGCCCCACAAAGCGAATAGCAATCTCCCCTGCATTCAGGCCCTGCACGCCCCTGAATGCAGGGATGATCGCTATATTATTATCTGCACGCTAGGTAGCTAAGCAATTTAATATGAAATTAGTGTCACATTTCATGAGGGTTTCAATTAATGAAATTGGACAGTAATTTGCTAGATCCAAGGCAATTTTTCATTGTGCTCCTGTCGACCTGGCTCTAATATGTTCACATTGCAAGGGGCAGGTGGTTTTCAGCTCCTTAAAGACTTGTTTTAATTATTGTATCACTTTCTTCAGTGCTTAATTCACTTCTGATACTGCAGAAAAACCAAACTAACTTGTGACAATATGCAATTTGAAGTAGTAGCCATAGTTGAAGCCTCCTAACTCATGTCCGCTTCAGATCGCTTCTTTGCTGTCACCAGTGACTTGTACTTATTTCTTAATTCAAATAGTTGTACCTGACCCCTCCCTCTGGACCTTTTTAGGGTTTATAACAACTTACACTGCACCCCTTTGCACTCCTTATCACACACTCAATGGAAATTCCTTTATAAAACAGCTGGGTTAAGGTATAAATGGGGCTACCAAGGTCTATAGCTTATTGAATAATTGTCCTATTTGGAGGTGTCTAGTACGGGTATGCATTAATACTATGTAGAATAGTGGAAGGAGAATATTATGTATTACCGGTGAGACAACTATGGACCTCGGCCTGTTTTACAGGCACGGCTGCCGCCAAACTCGCTACCGGCACCGCCACCCGCGATTGGGCAATAACCGGCCCATTACGAGTTGAATGGGCCGGTAATTGCCCATTCGCAGGTGGTGGTATTGCCGGGCTCCCGATCCCCATTCTGGCCCATAGGGCAGAATGGAGGTGGGGAGCATGGTTGCACTGGTGGGCTGTCAGGCACCCGTGAGCAGAACTCATAATTCAGCGACACGGTATAAATGGTGCCGGTGCCTTACCGGCACCATTCATACCGTGTCCGCCAACATTATAATCAGGCACTATGTCTTGATCCAGCAAAGACCACTAGAGTTTCCTATTATTGTTGTAAACCACCAAGCTTTAATTTATTGTATTTTGGCCATTATTAGATTCCTCACCATAAGTAACATATATCTCTGCGAAGTTAATTTTCACGATCACTTCCTGATCTATTACAGTATTGTACTAGTCACATGCGCTTTGCCCTAACAGGTAGATATAACACTTTTAGGATGTGAATTCAATAGTCTCTTTAATTCAGTACTCGATCTTGGTAGTACATTCAGCCTGACGTTGCAGGACATTCACTCAACACGTGTTTCGACACAGCGTCTTTTTCAAGGCTGACAGTGTTAGTCAACCAAAACATAAAACCATTCAATGTGTGTAATAAAAAAATAACCACGTGTTAAGGCCTTTGACTACCTGGGCATCAGTTTTTCTGAAGCCCTGAATGGTAGAACCCATGTGGATAAACAAGCGGCCAAAATGAGCCAACAAATTGGGGGTATATTTCGTTTTATGTTGAGATGTAAGGGCCAGCCCATAGAAGTAATTACTAAGATTTATGGTGCTCAAACATTGGCCGTCACCATGTATGGTGCCCCCATATGGGGCTTTACAAAGGTTGGGGAAATACAAGTAAAGGAAAATAAATTCTTCAGACAACTGCTGGGGCTCCCGGACTCAGCAGCGTGCATCTCCATACATAGAGAACTGGGAATGGAGTTCTGGGAGGATCAATGGGTGTTGGCTCCAATCCTATTTTGGATCCGATTGTGGGCCAACGGATTTGCATCCCTGGGCCACTTTATTATTCGAACCATGGTGGGCAAAGTGGGTTGGCAAAAAATTCCTCTACTTTCATATATTTCCAATGCTCTCGGGGAGACCAACCTTAGTGATCTTTTTCCACCAGTCTCACTCATAACCAAGAGTGAGGGGTCTAGTTATAAAACTGTGGTCAGAGAGGCCATAGAAAGGAAAAGAACACTTTGGGAATACGGCAACAAATGTGATGAATACCACTCTATGATTAGTAGGCCCTTGGGGATCCAACCCTATTTAATATGGAGCCCTTATAAAAAGGATAGGTGGCTTATTACAAGGGCACGTTTTGACTCACTTCGCTTGCAAGCAATTACAGCTGGGTGGAAGGGATCCAAAGACAGGGCCGGCTGTCCAGTTTGTGGACATCAGCTGGAAGATTTAGTTCATTTTATATTTTTTTGTCCGGGGTATGCAGGTATTCGAAGGGCAACTTTGCTACCTGCCCTAAGGAAAACGAAGATACGTCACCACAAAGCTGCACTTATTTTTTTACTTAGTGCTGACTGTGTTTTTACAGCATGTGCATTGCTTACATTTTTTAAAAAAGCAATGTACTTTAGGAAAGATTTGCTTAGGCCCCAGGAAGACGAAAGCAAATTATGAACCATCTATATAGTGGATATACTTTGCATACTGATTTTTATTGTGCCCCTGCTTAAATAGGATCCTACGAATTAATGAATGTGAACTTGTTATCGGTCAATTTTATCTGTTTGTCTCATTTTAACCTCATAAGTATTAGTTTTTAGGAATTGCACATTTTTATTGATTGTATGTATTTGTTTATTAACTGATTGTTTGATGATTTTTTTTTAAAATTCGAATAAACATGTTTGACTTGACTTGACTAAAAAAATAAGTATAAACAGAGAGTACATACCAGTGGCAGGATGGCTATGCAGATAGAGAGTGCAGTCGAACAAGGAGAGATAGAGACTGATATTATATCGTTTTTTTTCCATGTTTATCTTTGTGCACAATCACAATAATTTGTGTATCACGAGTTAGTCATACAGTATTTAATGTTTTCAAGTTATTGACACTTGCCTGTCAGCTACTATAGATGCATGAAGCACCCTAATGCAGTTGCATGCATGAACATTGCATTCTCTAATAGGGCCAACTGCTGTGTGAATAACTAACCCACATCCTGAGTGGATGTGTGGTTACTGATGAGTGAATGAATTGCCCACACCCTGGGTGGCTGTGTGGTTACTGATGAGTGAATGAATGGCCCACACCCCGAGTGCTGTGTGGGTATTGATTATCTGATTAGTCTATAGTGTCAGTTGATTAATATCACGGGAGTTAGTTATTGGCCTCCAAACGACATTATCCAATTTAGGTATCATAAATGGAACTCACCCTTATCACTGTGTAAAGGTGCTCTGTAATATAAATTATATAAAGTCAGCATTGTGCTTAGTAAATTAGCTTCCCTATCTAGAACTATCTTCAATCGGTGAGTAAATATGAACACGTACCCCTGTGCCATTAAAGTTGCCAGTTACATAGGGTGATAGTAGTTTCTCATCTATTCCCGAAATTCTGTCAGGAATTAACAATTAACATTAGAATCTTTGTCAAGCATACACTTCTTACTACCATTAAAGGAGATATGAATCTGCCTTATCTTTAAATAATATTTTCTGTTTTCTGTTTTAATGGCTGTGTTAGCCGCTATGAGCTAAATCCTTGAGTAAATACCTGTAAGACACAAGAGTGTCTCATCAATTCCAGTGTTTCAGGCAACATTCCTTATAAATATAACAATTTTCTGAATAGATACTTTGCTTAGTATTGTTAGTCTTAAACTTCACTGACAGTGTATGGCTCTAGGCTTCAAATGTAAAGCTAAAGACATCAATATCTGAGCCCCTTTCCCAGACTCACATAGTTTATAGTTAGATGTCCTGTATAAAATCATCTCAGCACGCGCGTGCCATTTTAGTTTGTTGTTTATACTAGTATACGTGCGTGTGACATCACACACATGTTGCGAGTGACATCACAACCATTCTTATAGCCCGAACGTGTTGGCGGTTTCCCGCTGCATAAAGGCTGAATCCCCTGACATCTATACATTATTTGGGAATTATGTCTTAAATCCCAACAACAGTGATTTGTGTTATTGTTGCCTTTAGCAAATGATGGCAATGACCACTATGTGCCGAATCAGGCAGCATACATTTTAAATGTGTATCACTCATCGTCAATGGATATTTGAATAGTGTATATCACTAACATCCTCTTTATGAATGAATTGTTAGTAGAATCAATGCTAGCACGACTTATACAGTATTTTGGGTGCTCCAATATTCACATAGACCTAGACATACAAGCAAGGAATCGGAAATTGAAAGAACTCAGACCTAAATCTAAATTAATTCGACAGATTTCTACAGAAAGTATAATCGAAACGTTTCACAAAACAGTCATAACTGATATACATCAACACTTAGATTCTAAATAGAAAAGGAAATATAAAGCAGAATACAATACCAGCAGGAGTGAGCAAATGTCTCTAGATGCTCTAACCAGAGACACAAGCATAGTAATTAAGGAAGCAGATAAGGGATAAAATGTTGTCATTTTGAATACACATGATTACATTCACATGGGTGCCATGCATTTAGAGACACCGGGATGCTATAAGAAATTTGTCTCTAACCCTACCAAGACCAAAGTTCAGGAACTAGAGAAACCAATAATGAAATGGCATGCATTAGGATTGTTGGCAGATGGGCAAATGTCCTTTTTGTACATTGCACAACCAACCATGTATACTTTATACAAGACCCATAAACCGTTTGAAGGATTGAAGGATTACCTTAAGTACGGCCTATTATGAGTGGCATAGGTTGGGTGACTGAAGGGTTGTCCAAATACATTGACAGCGCAATTAAAGAACATGTACTTAAATTCCCATCTTACATTACAGACAGCACTCAAGTACATCAGTTCTTGCAAGATATAGAGTGGCAAGTTGAGTATCTACTAGCTACATTTGTTGTGACAGCATTATACACCTCCACTGAACATTTGTTGGCTATCAGGGTGATTGATTATACGTATCGAGGCTTCTCAGCATCGTATTCTCTACATGTGGAGATGCTGAAAGCTTTTCTCAGATTTACTCAAGACAATAATGTTTTCTTATTCAATGACACATACTATTTACAGAGGAGTGGAGTGGCAATGGGGGATAAATATGCACCAGTGCTTGCAAATCTTTTATGGCTCAATATGAGGAAACCCATGCATTAACCAACAGTGGGCCTCATTACAACCCTAGCGGTAGCCGTGCCTGTAAAACTAATAGTTGAGTAATATCATCAAAAGGTCTTTGATTCACTAGATTTACCATAGCAGTCGAGTCTTTAATGTAGGATTTACATTTTGGAACCTCTTTTTAAAGGAAACAATCAACACATTGGCATAATGGTATTAGAGAAGGTGCTTGTACAGCAAGGTCTTCAGATATTTCCAGCAGAGCAGTATAATACAGGCTGTGGTGTGAGGAACTGCTTCTAGTGGGGACAAGGTAATTGTGAGGATGCTAGAGAAGAGTGCATTCCCCTGTTCAAGTGTGATTGTACCATGGATTGCACTGAAGTCAAATTGTGGCTGGAAGGGTTTGGACTGGTTTCCAAAGAGCACAACCCTGGGGGTGTAGAAGCGAGGATCACCTGGGTGGAAGGTTCCTGGGGATTGAGAAGAAGGTACCCACAGGTGAGACATGGTATCCCCCTTCCCCTATTGAAAACCAACCTAGCCCTCCCCCTGTCTTTATGTGCTACTGTGAACTAGTTCCCCCCAAGTTTCCTCATTCAACCTACTACAGTACTGGGATGAGGAAGAGGTGACTAGGAGTAGTGAACATCAGTAGGTATTTTTACCACTCTAGTACTGAGGAAAAGAAGAATACTATGAAAGAGTACCATTGGGAAAGTGAGGCATGTCCAACGAATAGGCTGCATAGAGGTCAGGCAATTAACCCTACTGACCCACACCTGTGGACCTTTAACACTCCTAGGCAGTATAAGAGGTGGGGCTGCACACCATGCAGGAGAACAGGGAATGGAACGGGCTGGAGAGAAGCATGTCAGAGAAACCAGAATTGGGAGCCGCGTGAGACCCGAGAAGGGGAGAGACACCCAGGCCGAGTGCGGGCCACAAGAGGGTCTAACTGTCCGGCTGAGCTCTGGTTGCCGACAACTACAGCGGGAGCTGTGCTCTGCTCGAAGCCCACAGTTGCTGTGGGAGAGGAAGGGAAGTGAGGGAAACTCTCTGTGGCAGCCACGAGAGAGGCGAAGCTCATGGATCTAGGATCTAAGAGGATCTAGGAGGATCAAATAGAAAACCGGCAAAGCAGTAGTCAGTGGTCGTGCACAACCGTTGTGTGAAATCCAGGGAACACTCTGTCCAGGGTGCTAATACTGATACATATCTGAGAGTGACGAACAAACTGAAACAAGTAATCTGTGAATGCCGAGTAAAAGTAATTGGAGCATGTCTTGAATGATGTATTGAACACTTTTGAATACTGATTGAATTGAATGTCCCGGCGATCACCTTTTGGAAATACAATTTAAAGCCAAGCAAGTAATGAGCAATGGAGAACGAGATGTTAAGCAAATATTGAATACCGAACTGAATAGAAATGTTATGGGCAAAGCTACGACCTGATGAAAGATAAATGCAAAAGTGCCCATTTGAAAGCAACAATACGAAATAAGAAAGCAAGTGTGGAAGTTTGCAAAAGAGCATGACAGAAAGGTGGGGAGAAATAAAACCACCACGCTGTGGACCTTATGCATGAATACAGTGCGGCAAAGACAAATACTGACAGGGGATATGTAACACATTGTGGCAAAGCCAAGAGGCTAACCCAGAGAAGTCAAGTGTCTGTGAACCTGCACATAAAGCCAAGAGGACGACAAGGAGAAGCTAAGAGAGTGTGAACCTTTACACAGGGGCAAGTACAGAAGAACCTGTGTGGGCTGAAGAGCATAGGGTTCCTGGTTCACGACCAGTAATATGTGGACTGTGTAGTCTGACAACTGGTTTTTTTGGGGGGGGGGTAGCAAGGCAGTCCACAGGGGTAGCAAGGGAAATGACATCCCTGCTTCCCTGTCACTGCCGCCAAGCAGTGGAACTTGCTCCCTCTAGCACTGAGGGGGGAAGACTGCTATTGGGCCTTTCCAAGAGCCCTCAAAACCTGGCTGATTGCTCAAAACAAATTGTTGTAACCGCCCTGCATTATGTGTTCACCGTTCTCCTATCTATGTAAGCCATTTAATACTAAGGATGTAAGCACAATTTCCTTCTGGCTAAATGTAACTGGTACCAAGCGCCCTGATGCCTGAGGGTTTGTGCACGCTTTATAAATGTAAAAAAATAAAAATTAAATAAAATTAAATATGTGGAATATACTTTGTGGAGGATAACATGTGACTGCTACTGAACCATGCGTTAATCCCAAGATTTATGTTCTGATGTTTGATGTAGTTATAGATGCTACATCCAAGATTTTTATGTAATCATTATCATTTTTCCTTTTCCCCTTTTTATCGAAATTTTATGGGTCACTAATGAAAAACATAATGCAATCAGGAGAACTGTCGCTGCACAAGTGAACAACAATCGAAAACACAATAGGTTTTCTAATACTAGGATTGTTTTTGCACTATGATAGTGCAATATTTGAGCACCTGAAATATGTATACGTCATGCTAGCATTGATCCTACTAGGAATTCATTTATAAAGAGGATGTTAGTTATATACACTATTCAAATATCCTTTGGCGATTATTGATACACATTTTAATTTATACTGCCTGATGCGACACCTCGTGGTCATTGCCATCATTTGCAAAAGGCAACAATAATGCACAGCACTGTAATTGGGGCATAAGACATAGCACCCAAATCATTTGTAGATATCAAGGGATTCGGCATTTACAGGGCGGGAAACCAGCCAACACGTTCAGGCTATAGGTAGGGTGTGGTGTCGCATGCAACGTGCACGTGATGTCACACGTACATATACTCGTATAAACAACAAACTAAAATGGCGCCCGCGTGCTGAGACACGCTGGTTGCCACTGCAGATGATTTCATGGAGGACATCTAACTAAGCAAGGTGAGTCTGGGAAAGGGGTTCAAATATACATTTCTTTAGGTTTTACATTTGAAGCCTAGAGCCATACAATGTCAGTGGAGTTTAAGACTAACAATACTAAGCAAAGTAGCTATTCAGCAAATTGTTATATTTAGAACGAATGTCGCCTAAAACACTGGAGTTCACGAGACACTCTTGTGTTTTACAGGTATTTATTCACGGATGTAACTCATAGCGGCTAACACTGCCATTAACACAGAACACAGAACATATTATTTCAAGGTAATGCAGCTTAATATCTGCTTTAATGGTAGTAAGAAGTCTATGCTTGACAAAGATTCTAATGTTAATTGTTAATTCCTCACAGTATTTGGAGAATAGATGAGAAACTACTATTACCCAATGTAACTGGCAACTTGAATTGCAAAGGGGTACGTTTTCATATTTAATCACTGACTGAGGATAGTTTTAGATAGGGAAGCTAATTTACTACTCACTTTATCTAATTTATATCCTAGAGCACCTTTATACAGTGATAAGGGTGCGTTCAATTTATGATACCTAAATTGGACAATGTAGTTTGGAGGCTAATTACTGACTCCCTTCATAATAATCAACTGACACTACAGACCAATCAGATAATCAATAACCACACATCCACTCGGGGTGTGGGCAAGTCATTCACTCATCAGTAACCACACAGCCACTCAGGGTGTGGGCAAGTCATTCACTCATCAGTAACCACACAGCCACTCAGGGTGTGGGCAAGTCATTCACTCATCAGTAACCACACATCCACTCACGATGTGGGTTAGTTATTCACACAGCAGGTGGCCCTATTAGAGAATGCAATGTTCATGCATGCAACAGCATTAGGGTGCTTCACGCATCCATAGTTATAGATGACAGGCATGTGTCAAGAACTGCAAAACATTAAATACTGTATGACTAACTCATGAGACACACATTATTGTGATTGTGCACACAGATAATCGTGGACAAAACCTATATAATATCAGTCTCTATCTCCCCTTGTTCGACTGCACTCTCTTTCTGCATTCCCATGTGCCACTGGTATGTACTCTCTGTTTATACCTATTTTGATATTACACACATTGAATGGTTATATGTTTTTTGTTGACATTATGACTAACACTGTCAGCCCTGAAAAAGACGCTGTGTTGAAACACGTGTTGGCTGAATGTCCCGCAACGTCCTCTGGTCAGAATTGATAGATGTGTGAACTCTTTTTGTCATCAGTGCCACCCTTATTTGTAACATATAATGTAATGGGGAAGAGTCCTGTACTCAGTTGCTAAAAAGACTTCAACAAGCAATTTATTCGCTAACATCAATTTTTTTACATGTTTTAACGTTGAAATTGCCATTATCTAGGTCTGAGGGGTTCATTGCTTCCATGATGTCACCTGGAATCAACGTGAAACACATTTTTGCATATCTCAACTAGCATATGGATTTTTGGGTAAATAATCCCACTCGCCATTGCACCATTATTTAGTTTAGGAACACAAGTCAGAAGCAGCACATTTCCCTTGTCCTTCCTTTGGTTTCATTACAAAACCTGTACTCGTACTACCCTGCAAAGCTGAGAAGATATTTTCACCCATGTTTGATAGCAAGCTTTCATTTTCATAATTAGCATATTTGCTTCTGTCATGGGGTCCGTAATGATGGTTGATGTGTTACTGCCCTAAGCAGTAAAGGGAGAAATAGTGGCCTTGAACGCCATTTGCTGGACAATAATTATCAAGTCATATACGGTTGTGGGGCCATTGGTAAATATATTTATTCCTTATATACCACTTGTAGTGCTTACCCCAAAGTGCCTTATAATAGAAATTTGCATTTATATAGCGCTACAAACCCTCAAGTATCTGAGCTCTGCTTATTATTACCCAGGGTGTGCGGTGCTCATTTATCGACCTCGGCAGGATGAAAGGCTGAGTTTGGCCTGCCGGGATTCGAACCTGCAACGGCAGGCTCTGCACAGATGTCAAAGCAAGCACTCTACTCGCTGTGCTTTCTGACCGGCTATGCTATGCTATACTATACTATGCTATGCTATGCTATGCTGCTTGCTCCTACACGGACTGCAAGACTGAAACCACTGGTCCACTTTTTCCCTGCGCTAAAGTTTTATGTAGTAACTCCAAGAATCACGTTTTGAGCCAGAAACAGAGCTTAGCAACTCGGGTCATAGGAGCACTCTGCTGTGAGCAAACGACCCAGACGGCCACCACCTGGCCACTGCTTACCTGCAGTCATTTTTAGAGAGACCATCACAATTTACAACTAAGTTTTGAAAAGCTAACAGAGAACTCTTTGTATTACAACTCGATGTTTCCTTGTTATATCATCATCAGATGGATGGTTAAACAAAAAGACTCAATCACACAGAGGAGAAATATTTACCCAGTTTAACACTGTTTTATTAATCCGTTAAGGACAAATTTATGGAATTACCAGTGAACGTAATAAAAACAATGACAGACACATCCCAATTAGAAAACAATAGTGCTTTTTATTACCTACTTTCTAGCCTTCCGAACTCCTTTACCTGTCGTCCCCTTTGTATCAGCTGCTCCAGATACCATTTAAAGAATATAAGAGATTCAGAAACAAGCATTAACAAGAGCAAACCAAGGACACAACACACTATACCTCAACACCAAAGAAACCATATCAGATCCACAGAACATTTAGAACTATCTGGATTGTATAAGGAAGTCATTCATCACTACTGAGTCCAGTTTTATTTAGCGAGCTCGATAGTGACTGTACAATTTATCCTATGTCCTGTTAACACCATTTTCTTTTGATGCATTTCTAACCATTGAATGTGTCTTACAACACAGACCACACTACTCTCCTATGATTTCTGATGATTCATCAGAGTGCAATGCACGTTTTGTGGTAGATTTGCATATTCTACAGACAAAGCTAAGTTAACACAAATGTACATTTCAGAGACTAAACCTATGTCAATTTATAGACGCAGGATCTTCCTAAAAGTGACACAAAAGGGATGGTGGATTGCATTATGGGAGGTGATGAAAAAATGTTTTAAATCAATTGAAGGATTCCTAAGGTTTTCGAATTCAGATGATCTATTAGTTGAAGCAATACTATGTTATTTAGCACCTTAATATGTATATAGCACAAACCTATATCAGAAGCCATGGAGCCCTATCTAGCAAGATCAGGGTAACATTAACAGGAAATAGTGTTGAGGGTTCAGACAGTAATACAGTATTGTGTGCGTGATCACAAAACACTTCCCAAGGTAGCACAGCATTCAGTTGCAGATAGGCACCCTATGGCTGGTGAGTAGCATCCGAGTCTAAGTAATGTCAGGTACGTTATGTAGAGGATGTACTAAGCTTCTTCCAAAGTGCATACATTTTTTTTTTTTTTTTTTTTTTTCGGTTTATTTTTGTTCAGGGAAACCCTGATAAATTTATCGAAAGCTTCGGTGCTTTACTGGAATTTCGAACCTCTCTTGTCGTCTTTTCGTGATTTTAAGACGACATTTAAAGTTCCTCGTGTCATTTCTGGTTTCATCAATGTTCTGCCTTTGTCCCTGAGTGTAGACACCGTTAGCGAGACCATTTATGTGGGCGGAGGTCTGTCACCTATCTATTTGAAGGTTATCTCAATTAAGTTTGCCATTGCCACCGACCACCTAGTGGAATCAACTGATATTAGTCGGTTCCATAATTAATTTTCTTGGAAAATCCATGGGTTTTCAATCAATGGTAGCAGGTGGGCTGTTCTGTTTTGTTTGTTGTTATGACACTATTATTAGGTGTTTCAGCGTTTCCATTTTCTCCGTTTTTTTGCATAGGCGACATTCTGTTTTATCTAGGGCGCCTCTGATGCTTAACATTTCTTGAGTCGGTAGTAAGTTTAGTCTTGCCTTCATGAGCAGTTTTCTTTTTCTTCTGTCGGGAAATTTTCTGCAGTATTTAATCGGAGATTTTACTTTGTTGAAAGTCGGCGGAAGGTGTGTGAGGAGTTTGTTGTTTGTAGCGAGTTCGAAAGTTCGTATCCAGTCCATCATTACCATTTTTTCCTTGATTCTGTCAGGATTTTCTTTGAGCTCTTTTTCAGAACACGCTATTTCTTGGAGTTTCTCTCTTCTCTTTTCCGTCCATCTTTTCAGGGCTATGCATTTTGCGTTGTCGATCTCATCTTTGATGATGGTGAAGGCAGGCAAAGGCTCGTCTAGGATGGTTTTCCTGAAGAAGCTCATAGCGGCTTGGTCTACCTTGGCTTCGAGGGATACTAGGCCTAGCTCTCTCCTGATTGCCGCCATAGATCTTGATTTGGGAATTCCTAAAACTGCCTTCAAGATAAGCCCTTCTAATCTGGTCCAGATTTTGGGTGGAATGCAGAGTGAGACTTCCATTCCATAGGTCAAGGCTGGCACCACTTTGCCTTTGTAGAAATTTATGGCCGGGATCAGGGAAAACCTGCCGAATTTTTTGTCGTTGTGGCGCATTTGTGCTGTTAGTCTTTTGGCTTTGTCCCATAGCGTTTTTTGCATCGTCAAAGATGTACTCGAGCTATCCAGGTCGACGCCAAGGTATCTGATAGATTTACTGATTCAATTTTTGCGTTTTCCAGATACCATGCTGGTTGTTTTAATTGCTTGTTAGGCGCTTTCTCGATCGTCAGGACTTTGGTTTTGATTTTGTTGATTACAAGGTGGTTTTGGGCGATGTATTTAGCCAAATTGTTTAATTTTCACTGTAGGCCGATTCTGGTCTGATCGAATAAGATAATATCATCTGCGTATAAGAGTCTCGGTATAGATGTTTTGCCGATTTTTGGCGGGAAGCACCTGACTTCATTTTCAGAGTGTTGGAGGTCGCCTAGGAACGAGATGAAAAGAGCTGGTGTGAGGGGACAACCTTGTTTGACCCCACGGTTTACCTTGATCGCTTCAGAGAGGGTTCCTTGCTGACTTATTTTCACTGTTATGATGTTTTCTGAGTGGAGTGCTTTGATCGGGTCCAGAACTGATTTGGGGCACTTCCAGGTCTCTAGTTTGGTCCACAGCGTGTTACAGTCAATTTTGTCAAAGGCCTTGGATAGGTCAATGAGCGCTAAGTGCATCTTTGACGCCCCTTCTTTCACCTTTGCCTTTAAAATGTTGATGATCATGATATTAAGCGAGGTGGATCAATTTTTTTGGAAACCTGTTTGAAGGTTATCTTTCGATGGGCCGCTTTTTTCCCATGCTCTAACGTGGTCCAAAAGAAGGGAAGCGTAGATCTTGCCAATAACGTTGAGTAAAGCGGTTGGCCTGTAATAAGCTGGATCTTCGCGGCAACCCTTTTTGTAAATGGGCACTATTATTGCTTTCAACCAGGACTCTGGGATTTGTTGTTTGTTCTCGCATTCGGCAAAGATTTTGCTGATCATCCCTGACCACTGCTTGGGGAAATTGTTTAAGTGTCATATTTGTCAGGCCATCGGGGCCAGGAGCTCTGGAAGATTTTAATTTCTTGATTTTTGCTTCAATGTCGTCTTGGTCAGTTAAGTTTACCCAGCTTCTGTTCTCTTTTCCTGGAGCCTGGGGTTGCGAATATTTTACCTCTTCAAATTCCGCCGTTAGGTAAGATACAATTTTTTCTCATCGACTGCGTCACATATTTGCGCATTCTGTGTGTGGGCTGACTTTTGATCAGGGACCAGAATTCGCTCGATTTTTTAGAAGCAAGTTTTTCCGTCATGTCCTCTGCGTCATGTTGCTATTGCAGCGCCCTATGTTGTCTTAACCATTTGCGATACCTTTTCTTCTCCTGGTGCCAGATCTCCCAATCTTCTATGGTGTTAGATTTTTTTGCTCTTCTTTTCAGACGGCGGCTCGTTTTTCTTTGTTCGACCACTTCTTTGTCGAAAGCGTGGGGCGGTTGGGCTGTTTTGTTATTATTCTTCAACGGTTTGGTGTAGAGTAGTAGAAGCGGTGTGTAGTCTGGTATTTCTTTTATGTTGTTTTTCGTGTTGGAACACACTTTCTTTTCCCATTCGAGTCTGATTTTCAAGATGTCGTGTTTCGTTAGCCTTAGTTGTGATCTCTGAGTGTTGACTTCTGTTTCTAAAGGGTATATTGATTTTTTGCTTTTCAATACCTGCCAGGAGCAAGTTAACAGGTTGTGGTCGCTGTTGTTGGTTTTTACAACACGGAAGTTCATCATGTATTTGATTAGACCAGACGAGATATAGATGTGGTCTAGTGTTGCGCTCGATGTTCCACGTTCCCAGGATGGGATGTTTGTTTGGTATGGGAACAAGGTGTCGATATTTTGCATGTTTCTTCCTGCAATTAGCTCCTGCCAAGCTTTTCCTCGTTTCCTGGTGGGGTCTGAAATTGTCTGGTGCTTATTGCTGGCTTGAATTGTCTGTTGGAGGTGACTACAGCTTGCGTTTAGGTCTCCGCATATGATGATTTCAATGTCGTCGAAGTCCTCATAAAGCTTGTTGATCGTGTTGCCCATCTTTGAGCAAAACGTTTCAGTAGACATCCGCTGGGGATTCCAGTAACAATTGATGATGGCTAGCCTGATACTGTGGCCTCCGTTCTGTTTGGGGACCCGTCGGGGCCAGGTAGTCAGAGTCACCAACATTTCATACGCTTCTTTCCACTTTTTTGGTTCTTCCAGGCCCAGTCCTGTTTTGATTGCCGTCAAAAGGCCCGCTGATGGTCTGCCCAGCAGACCCTTTACTGCTGGAGAGATGTGGACTGTGAAGCCATCTATTGTAGGTTTGGCCATCAACCATGTTTCTTGTAAACATATTATGTCAAAGCTACCGAGGTTCACATCTTTTGGCTGTGTAAGGTGTGCGTGGCCTCGGGTATTCCAGGATCCCAGGCATATAAGCTCGTTGGTGGGCCGTTCCTCTCTAAATGGTGAAGCGTTGCTGTTTGTGAGGGCCAGCCCAGGTCGTTGCTATTTGCTGCTCTTAGCGTTCCACGTTGATCTCAGCCAGTTCCAGGGGCCTTGTGGTTTGCCCAATTCACAAGATTTTCCGGTGCATTTGATCTCGTCGAGCTTCACAGATGTCTCTACTCGTGAATAGCGATGGTGCTCGTTCTTCATCAGGCTTTTACCTCGGGTTTGGTCATGTTCTTTGGGATTGACTTCCTGAGATTTCTTGGGTGTCGGGTAGATTTCGGTTTTATGACTTTCCTGTTTTTTTATTTCTGTCAAAAGAAGGCCCATCTCTTTTAATTCTTGGAACGCTTGCTCATTGATTTTTTTTCCCACACTCTGATTCTATGTGGATAAAAGCTTTTGCTCTTTTGTTGCTGTGATATGGCTCTACTAGTTTGATGTCTTCTGTTATCAGGTGCCTTAACGTTTTGGCTCTGTGCATTATCTGGAGTATGGTTGGTCGGTTGAGTGGAGCGTGGTCTTTCTTAGGGTCTAGTTGTTCTATTTTGAGTAGACACGACCAGATGTTTGGTGTATGTCTTTCTTTTGCTATTTCCAGCGATTTTTTGCTGATCCTTTGCGTTTCCGAGTTTCCAGAAGGTTCTTTATCTTTGGAGTTCTGCTGATCGTATCGTTTGGGTGAATACGAGTACGTCGATTCTTTACTTTGGTGACTCGTCGTATCGGGGATGTAGTGCCTTTCGTGTCTCGAGTTTTCAGACCTTATTCGTTCTTGTGGTCTCGTGTCTGATTTTTCTCTCACCTCTTTAAGTTTGCTTGAGGATTTTAATTCTGTTAGAGAGAAACCCATCTGCTCGATTTCTTTAAAAGCTTGGTTATCGATATTTTCAAAGGCTTCTGCTTTTACGTCTAGGTATGTTTTAGCTACGGTTCCGCTGTGGTAGGGCTCTACTCGCTTTAAATCTTCGGTTCCGATGTTAACTGGATGACGGTGGATCGGTTTAGAATGAGGTACTCTTTGTCCCTTTCTAGTTGTTCGAGTTTGAAGAGGCGAGTTGTTTTCTTTGTTTTTTGTGTTTGGAACTCTGTCCTGCTTCTCCATCTGGTTTTCCGTAGAGTAGTTTTTTCATGTTCGTTGTCTACAGTTTGTTCCCTATCCCTGGGCGTCTTTGCGTGTTGTTTTGTTTGTGGTGCTCCGGTGTTTGATTCTATGGGAGCCTTCTCTTTCACAGCTTTCGTGCGGTCGTTCCTTTTGGGTGACTTTTTTTTTTTTTTTGGGGGGGCGTGAGGTCTTCTTCTATGCTGCTTGAGACGTTGTGATTCGTATGTTGTGATAGGTTCATTAGGACTCGGTCTAGCATGAACTCTTCTGTTGTTCTTGGGGAGCTGATTACAATGATTTCTTCCGTTTTATTGTCGCTATTGGGTATTGTCGGTTCCTTGGGTGTAAATATCGAGTGTGTCGTTTCCACCCTTGTTTTCTCCTGGTCTCTGTTTTTATTTTGGACCATTTTATCTTGGCTTTGTTTTGGCGGAATTTTCATGTTAGATGTGTTGGTTTTTTTTGACAGCTGGTCCTGATCCGAAAGCGTTATTGGCGGCGTGTCTTTTGACTTGGGCGGAGGGATAAGTAGCCGTTCCAAGTTGGTGATCTTTTTTTCCAACTCTTCAATTCTTATGTTTCTTGTTTGTACTTGCCCATTTATCACGTCTTCCATCGCCGTTAGATAGCTATTAATGTGAGAAATCTTTGCAGTCATGTTAGTCAGGATTGCCGTATTGTCACAAATCTCTTCTTTTATTGCCTCATATAATTTGCAGAAGGGTGCTAATACCACTGACATTGCTGACATGATTGTGATCATGTCTGGTTTCTCGTTGGAACTTGCTTTCTGCATTCCTGCTGCTATGTCGCTGAGGCGACGATTTTTCGGCGTGGAGTAGGTAATATCAGGCCTTTTTGTGTTATCATTGGCTCATGATTTGGATGTTCCGTCGACACACTCAGGTCGTGGTCTGCCATTTTGTGGCTTTTTGAAAGTCTTTGTTTTGGGAATTCGAGGCCATGTTGGAACGCATCTCCGTCCGAAGTCGTTGATGGCGGCAACTTTAGAGTGCCCATTGCCAGGTGTGGTTTAGTCCATTCATATCTTTGCTCATTAACGTTTTTTGGGGAGCTTTGACCTGGGACGTTATTTGGGCTTAGAGGCTGGGTAATAGTTTCCGTTGCTTGGGCTTTCTCTGCAGGCTTTTCTGGTACTGGATGTGCTGTAGGTTGAGGTTGTATTACTTCTAGATTATCATTAGTTTTTTTTGTCGGTAGTTAATTGTTTGGTTGGCTTTCACTCTGAGCCAGGGCATTGTCATCCATTATGTCAAATTTGTTACTGTTTTGGCCTTGGATGTTATTTTCCAGCGTTGCCGAGGGAGCAGTATCTGGTCCCGCTGGTACAGTTTTTTGCGTCCAGATTGAATCTGTGATTTTATGCTTATTACATGGGGGTTGGTCGAGTGCTATTTCCAGCATCTCCGCATCGGAGACTTCAAGTTCTGTGGTCAGTTTTCTTTTATATTGCTGTGTAAAGAAGGCTTTTAGGGGGCGTGAGAGAAAGGGGTTTGGTAACGTGTTGTTGGGCTTTCTCCTTCTTTTGATCACTTTAACCAGTTCGTACTCGTTAGGAGTAGGCTTCGGTTCATTCACCACCTTTCTCGAACTTTTTTTTGGTATTGGCTTTTTTGCTTTTGTCAGTTTAGCATCTTTTTTTGTTTTCGTTTGCTTTCTTTTTGTCTTTGAACCTTTTGATGTTGACTTTGACTGTTCTTCCCAGTGGCGTAACACAAGGTCTGGGGGCCCCCTGCAAGCCATGCTGAGAGGGCCCCCCCAACTCGGCAACAAATCACGAGCCGCGCCACACTCTGGGACGCCCTAGATTACCACGCTTGCGCAATACGCACAAACATGTTGCTGAAGGGGTATGCCACACGCTGCACTAGGAGAAAGATATAAATATGTGTTTTAATGCAATATACAGCACACTTTCTGAGAAAAATTTACTAAAAAGCCACAGTGTTTGCTATTGTTGTTTAGGGTAACAGCAATCCAAAACATGCAAGTCACCAACAGTGCACATGAACATTAATGCTTTGCTATTAAAAATGCCATGCCACAATGAAAACATGTCCAACTGGCTGCACAATGTAGACCAGTGTAGACACATAATAACATTACAGTAACATTAAGACATACCTAGACTGGTTGCACCAAAATGCCAGTTGAAGCAATAAGACTCATCAAGAAGAGAGCACACATTCAAGCCTGCGTCTCTACGGCCTCTAACAACACAGGCAAACTCTTTAAAATCTGCAAGCAACTGGCCAATCCTGTTGCGATTTCTACCTCTCCTGTTCACTCAACAGGCCCTCTGTACGGCTTTGGCCTCTCGTTTCTCCGCTAAAACACAGGACATCCTGTCCACTATCTCCTCTTCCTCTCTCTGCCCCCTTTGGCCATCTCTCCCTCTCCTCCTCCTTTTTCCTCTTTCTCTCTAACACCTGACAAGGTTTCTAGACAAGTCCCATCTATGGAAGTGTCGTCGAAACAGGTGCTCACCTGCTCCTCCAGAACCATTAAGGACCACCTTGACACGATCCAGCCTTGGCCGATTTCTGTCATCATTCTTTTGCCACTGTAACTTTCCCCTCTCCCAAATTCTTGGAAAAGCTGGCCAACTGCCAGCTTACTCTCCACACTGAATCTGTTGGTTGTCTCCATGACCATCAGTCTGGCTTAAGAGCTGCCAGAGACACAGAAACTTCTCTCCTGAACACCTGTGAAGATTTGATCTCTAACCTTGATTCCAGCATTCCTTCTGTCCTCAACATCCTGGAACTTTCCTCTGCTTTCGACACAGTCAACCACACCATCCTGATCAATTGACTCCGTGAGAACCTGGGCATCATGGATTAGACCCTGGAGTGGCTGACCTCCTTCCTCTTGGACCGCCCCTCGCAGGTCCAACTTTGTCCCTTTCACTCCACACCTCTCTCTACATGTGGCCTTCTCCAGGGCTCTATCCTCTCACCCTGGTTTTTCAACCTCTACTTTGCCCCTTTGACCCACCTGATCTCTACTTTCTCCTCTAATTTACAGTGTTATGCAGATGACACTCAGCTTTCCTTCAGGCTCCCCTCAGCTTACTCTCCTCTCCCGCTCATTCGTGGTGTCATCTTCAACTCCACTCTCTCTTTCTCTCCTCACATCTCGGACGTCACCAAGAAATCCCACTACCAGCTGCACCTCCTCAAAGGGACTCTTCCATTTCTCACTTTCCCCCAGAAGCTCACTGTCTCCAGAGCTCTGGTTCTCTCTAGGCTGGACTACTGCAACACCCACTTTCTCAATCTGCCTTCCTCTACTCTCCACCCTCTGCAACTAATCCAGAACAGGACTGCAAGACTTATCCTTGGCCTCAAGCCCAGGGACTGTATCTCTCCAGCCATGAAATCACTCCACTGGCTCTCGGTGGCTGCAAGGATCAAGTTCAAGACCCTTTTCATTGTCCACAGGCTTTCTGGGGCTGGGATCCGCACTACATCCAACGCTATCTTCCAAAATACTTTCCTTCTCGAGCCCTAAGGGTTAGATACTTCTCCAGGCAGAGAGTGGGGGGGTAGATCCTTCTCCCCTGCAGGTGCCTCCCTCTGAAATGGCCTCCCTGACCTTCCCAAACTTGAGCCGGACCACCTGAAGTTCCGGAAGCAGCTCAAAACGTTCCTCTTCTCCTCTGTTTTCTCTCTCTCCCTCCCCTGCTGACCTACCGGTACGCTGTACCAACTGGTTGCTTGGCTACCCTCTGTCTCACTGAATCCAGGCTCTTTCTTGATCAGTCACCCTTGCACTGCCTCCAGGCCTTCCACGCAGATAGGGGCTGTAACTGTAACCCTACAGTCCCTTGTTCTCCTTGCACTGCCCAGAGCCGTGCTGCCCTGGCGGCACTTACTCAGAGCATTGCTGCCCTGTTTTCGCCTCCCCTCTCCCTTGCACTTCCCCCCTCCCTTTCCCCTTGCACTTCTCCTTCTCGCACTTGCACGATCTGAATGACACAAGGCTTAGTAATATAATTTGTCTTGTCCTCCCTCAGTTTTCCTTCTATTGTCTTGTTGTGCCTAAAAACACTTGTGTACAGGTGCGTTATAAATGACTTATCATATCATAACATATCATTTTATCACAGATGCCCAGAAAAATATACAGTGCCGCAGTAAGAAACAGCTAGACTGGCAGAACCCAAATGCCAGTCTAGCCAGGTAATTACACTTAGCAGGACTGCTTTATCAGAAATGCCCAGTTAAAAAATGTCATACCAAACTGAGGAATGACTAGACTGGCTGCACCAAAATGCCTCTCTAGCCACTAATACCACATATCATGCCTGCTTAGCATGGACATGGACGATCATTATGATTTATTGCACAATCCCAACCCCCCACACATCCCTTCTCCCTCCCATGCCCTACCCCAACCTCCAAAATCAGCGAATTAGCCCAGAATTACCTCCACGTCCCTCTTCCTTGTCCCAGTGCTTACGTATGAGGCTCCTTGCCTCACTGGTAAGTACTGCTGGAAGAGTGGGACTAGGAGCAATGAAGATTACAGGTAGCTAAATCAGGCATTACCTTCATGTACCTCTACCTTATCCCAGTACATACACAAGTACTGCCTCATATACAAGTACTGGGATGAGGAAGAATAGGGCTAGGTGTAAAGAAGATTACCAATAATTAATCAAGGCATTAAACACAAGTAGTGGTGGAACACCATTGAGCTGACTGGGCTTCAGCACTCCCCTTTCCTTCCCCCCCCACTAAAATTGTGGGCTATGTTGACTTGACCTGGCTGACCTTCAGAGCAGTTGCCGGACAGAAAAGGACACAGATGTTAAACGGCACCTGGGTTTTGCCGTTAACAAGGGCCCGGCCCAGCAATTACTAATGTACATCATTTCACTGTTAGTACCTGCATTCAAATGGCAAATTATTTAAGCAATTGAAATTGTGATGTGGCTTTAGTACTTGCATGCCAGGGGAGTGATTGGAAGGGTAGAGCAGAAACAGGAGACCAGTCATTCTCACAGCAGCCCATAAGTGGGTGCTTTCAGACCTATAGGAGAGAGTTAACTGCTTATAACATTGAAGCTGCACTGGAATAGAAGTTAGATGCCCCCACACGAATAAGTTTGCTCCTCCCCACCACACGTGAAGTTAGCACCTCTCCCAACATTTGAAAAGTTAGCCCCCCTGAAATGTAGGTTTTGTTGCGCCCCTGAACACAAGCACACACACCATTCACCATATATACACACACACTTGCCCTATCAAAACTTCCGATCTAAGGTTGTCTTATGGTTGAAAACGTAGGCCTTCAAACACATCCAGGTGTCAAGTCCTTTCATATTCCTGCCATATGTACATACTGTTCCTACATGTGTTTATCTGTATATATGTACATAATCGTGCTATTACTATTACTGTGTGTATGTATATACTGTTGCTGTAGTAACTAAGCTTTGCATATACCTGTAACTGCTGCGCCCTGTTTCCTTAGGGTATGCTCGCGCATTACAAATAATAAAACAAACAAACAAACACACACGCACACCCAGCCATCCTTATATTTAAGAGTACCCTCTTATACCCAGGCAGCCACCCATACATTTAAGTGTGCACCCTTTCACCATACAGACACACCCAGGCAGCCACCCGTACATTTAAGTGTGCAACCTTTCACCACACAGGCACACACCCAGGCACCTACCCATACATTTAAGTGTGCACCCTTTCACCATACAGCCACACCCAGGCAGCCACCCATACATTTAAGTGTGCATCCTTTCACCGTACACGCACACCCAGCCACCCATGCATTTGTGTGTACCCTTTCTCCATACATTCACACAGGCAGTCACCTATACATTTAAGTGTGCACCCTTTCACCATACCCTTACACAGACAGTCACCTATACATTTAAGTGTGCAGCCTTTCACCGTACACGCACACACGCATACCCAGCCACCTATACATTTGTGTGCACTCTTTCGCCATACACTCACACACGCACACGTCATGGGTTGAGGGGAGCCGTAATACTTCAAAAATACATTGGGCCTCATTAGGACCCTGGCGGTGACGGTATGAATGGTGCCGGTAAGGCACCGCCAATGTTCATACCGTACCACCGCATTACGAGTTCTGCTCGCAGGTTCCTGACAGCCCGCCAGGTCTTACCTGGCGGGCTGTGCGGCACCTGCGAGCATAACTCGTAATTGCGCCGCAACCATGCTCCCCACCCCCATTCTGCCCTATTGGGCAGAATGGGGATCGGGAGCCCGGCAATACCGTCACCTGCGAATGGTCAATTACCGGCCCATTCATCTTGTAATGTGCCGGTTATTGACCAATCGCGGGAGGCGGTGCCTGTAGCGAGCATGGCGGTAGCCGTGCCTGCCATACAGGCACGACTACCGCCATGCTCGTAATGAGGCCCATTGTTTCTTTTTGAAGTCACTCTGACTTCATAAAGAAATTATTTCCGTTAAGGACTGAACCATAACGGAAATAATTTCTTTATGAAGGCAGAGTGACTTCAAAAATAAACTATTTATTTTTGAAGTCATAGGGCTTCCCCACCCCATGACATGGAGGCCTCCAGCCTAGGGTCTTCATGTCATGGGGTGGGGGTAGCCACCAGACTTTTTGTATTCACTCGGCCTTCATAAAGAAATGATTTCTGTTACAGAAATAATTTCTTTAGAAATGCAGAATGAATTCAAAAAGAAAATGTAAAAATTACTCCAAGTGGGGCCCCCTTCCAGAACATGTGGTCGCCAGTGGTTCTTCCTCAGAGTTATTAGCAGAGTCTTCCAATTCGATCGATGACTCTGGATGAGAAATCTCTTCTATCGATGAGCTTGTGGTCACACAGTTGTTGGGCAGGTTAGTGGCCTGCTCTTTGGGCCTGGTCGGTAGCTTTGTCTGCATCAGGGGCGAGATGACTAGTAGTTGTACATGCTGTACAATGGGGTCATTGACTTTTTCCGGCCGGTGAAACAGAGCTTTTGTTGTTTGGCCCGTTCGAGGTTTGTCTGTGCTGTGCAGTTTCAGGACAGTGGGCCTCATTCCGAGTATGGCGGTAAGGGATAGCGGCCACCGGTAACGAGACCGGTGGCGGTAATCCCTTACCGCCATACTCCGAGTTCCCTTTGCGCCCTCGCCCTTAACGCCTGCTTTGAGCAGGTGTTAAAGTCGAGGGCGCAAAGGGGCCTCCAAGCCAATAACGGTGACCGTAATGAACGGTCACCGTTATTTGCATCTTCCCCATTCCCATTGAGCCCTATGGGGGCTCATTTGGGAATGGGGAAGAGCCTTGGTAAATGGGGAATTACCGCCCCGCCAACCTTGGAATGGGGCGGTAATTCCGCCATCCACCAAGGCGCTGCCGGTCCGGGTACGGTGTCAACCAAGGCGTTAATAGCGCCATTGGTTAGCGCCGTACTCGGAATGAGGCACAGTGTTTGCGATTTTTCCATTACTTTCGTAGGAGGAGGTTTCCTCTTTTGGACTCAGGGTGCTGCAACTCTTTGGCCCTCCTGCAGGTTTAACTGGAGAGGGGGGCTCGATGAGTAGGATTTCTTCACCCCTGACTCGCGGGGGCAATGACCTTTGTACTTCCTGTACTCTGTCTTCTTTTTCGGGCCCCGGACTTTCGTCGCTGTATTGGTAATGCAGTCCTTTGATCGCTGCGCTGTGCCCCGCCCCGGCCCCGTCACCCGTGTTCCATTTGGCCTCGGGTGGGAGCCGTCCTCCGACAGCACCCGCACCGAGGACGTTCGCCATAGTGGCGGGTGGTGGATTGCTCGCGGCTACCGGCGGGGACAGGGAAGGCTCGTTAGCCGGTATTCCGATTTGTCGGTCTTTCTTTCACGGTCCTCCGACCCGGGCACGTGGGAGTGGTCTGACAGCACGGCCGGTGTTGCGGGCAAAAGGTCCTTGCTGGTCTCGGTGAGGCTGTCTGCGCTTTTTCTTATTTCTCTTTGGTTTGGAGAATCAGCTAGCGCGTCAGCTTGTTTCTCCATTGCTTGCAGCATAGGGTAAGTAGATTTTGTCATCCTCTGGATCACCTCGGTTTCTGTTGTAGGCTTGGTTGACATATTTAGGCTTTCTTGGCATGCCTCCACATAATCGCTCTTCGTTTTGCTGGATTGTGCGGGGAGTGTAGAGTGGGCGCTAGCCGTAGTTGGTTTCCTGACTGATTTCGCCCTGGGGCGCACTTCGGGCTCCATTAAAGTCTTGCTACGAGTCTGCAGCGGACTGCGGCAACTGCTCCTGAACTCAGCTCCCAACTCCGCTCACCGCTCCGCGGTGGGGTTGGGCTGATAAGTGAGACTTCCGCAAAAGGACGTCGGCTGGCTGCAGAATGCTGTGGGGACTCCGGCAGACTGCTCCTGAACTCAGCTCCCAACTCCGCTCACCGCTCCGCGGTGGGGTTGGGCTGATAAGTGAGACTTCCGCAAAAGGACGTCGGCCGGCTGCAGAATGCTGTGACTTTATTGTTCTAGGTCTTCATTTTCTGAAAATATCCAGTAAAGCGGCTCTGTCGGCGCTCAGGGCTTTTCAAATTGCTGAGAGACGGTGCTTGTTCCTCTTTCCCCTAATATATATATATCTCCTTGTCCTCGTGTCTGTCCTTTTTCACCTTATGTTTCGCTCAGTTGTTCTTATCTCCCCATTAAGTGCATACATTTAACCCTGTAATATGATATATACACTAGGGAGGGGAGATGACACAACAGTACTTATTTCTTAGGAGTGTCATTGTGTTATGGATTTCTTGGAGGAGCTACTTATATAAAATATGAAAAAGTATGAGAATATTTTTGTAGTAGACGTTAAGTTTCAGTGTTGGGCATGATCACCACATGACTGATATCTTCAATTCTGTGAGATGGTATTTTTTGTGCAGTGTAATTGTAAATACTAATTTGATCAGGAAAAGAAAAGCACCTTAGCTGCACACAGAGATCCAAGACTAGAATGAAAGAATGAAAACATTCTAATTTTTAGTTTATCTATTGAGTGGCGCTCGCTGCGCCCATAAGCCAAAACGTTTGCATTTGAGTACAGATAGGGAGAAATGGCATTTGAGGAGGGACACAAAGCTTGTAGATGTTGCTTGGTTATTTTCCCACCTATTGACTGCCAATGGCCATGTTAATCCCTATGGCCATTCCCACCCATTTCCTAAGCCTCCCTATCCAAAATACAAAGTCATGGAACTTTTTGAGCACACTTTAATCAAGCCTTACCATCAAACGTTGCACTCGATGTGCCAGCCAGTAATTCTTCAAAACAGTTTTATGAAAGTGAATGAATTAATTGGAGCTGCAAACACACTAGTGGTGGAATAAAAATGTCTTAGCTAGGTCTTCCTTCAGCCACTCGATTTATAAAATCTATGTCTGTCCTTCACTGAAGTCCTGTTAAAAACTAGCATTGTCAATAGCATTGCTATTAGATGTCCAGGTACTCGCATCACTTTCTCAACTGCTACCATTAATGGCCAGTTAATACCATTGCGACAGTGTCTGGCAAATGCCTTTCCCAAGCCGACACAAAAACCCAAACGGTTGGCACTGCCAATGCTTTTTTAAAAGGCTTTCAGTAGAATGCTTGGTGAGTTGAATGTTTGAGGGCGATGATAGCGAAGGTCTGGACACCTTAAAGGATTTCGTTTTCTTTAGAAATGCACTGAGGATTTAGTTAATATGGTGTTATTGTGGACTGCGGATCCTGTTTTACTATTTCATAGCACCACGATGCCTCCCGGCTGTTGCACGCGTAACAAATGTGAACAAATAAATAAATATTTTATTCCTAAATAATCTTCATATAACACAAATATTCACTATAAGAATGGCATCAAATCTTTATCTGAGGAGATGCCCATCCCTGTGACAATGTTATCATCCTTTGATTATCTCTTTGAAGTACCAGTGTATATTAAGGTGAGCAGAGGAGTGGAATGGGGACCTCCTGACTGTATCCCAGCTCTTTGGTGTGCTCGACTCTGAAGGACGGTATATTTTCAGTAAGCCTCTGTTTTTGGTCCAATAAAAAGCCACAGGTGACTTTCTGCCGCTTCAAACGAGTTCATCAATTTGAATCCCCTTGAAGTTATCCAAGTTCATCCTATAAAATGTTCGGAAAGTTACCACGTTGTTACATTCTAAGGACGTTTGAAGTATTCAATAGCATCACCACATTGTCACAAGTCTCTCCCCTTCTCACCTGTTTCTGTTGTGTACTTGCAACCTTCTGGGATTTCTTCTTCTTTACAGTCCGGGATTTGTATAGTCCCGAACGCCGGTCTTTGGCGTCCAGCGTGAGAGTAGCGGTTCAGTTTCCAGGAGCATTCTACAAGTCCAGGGTAATTCCAGGAAGTAATTAAGGAACGCTCGGAGGCACGCAAGACCGTGAATTGAGCGCGGAAGGTTTTCCAGGAGATTGGGGAGGAAAGGGAACAGGAGGGAATTCAAGGGACTGGGAACAAGGAATCAAGCGAGAGCCCCGATCGAACTCCGGCTAAGCACGTCCGACTACAGGTAGCGGTAGCGTTGAGATGCGCAGAGCCGTTGGGGCGTGTCCCTTTTGTAGGATGAGCAGCGTGGAACGCATAGACCGATCCGGAGTATCATGTTCCGTGCGGCCATGTTGGAAGGATAACTGCATGCAATCCCCTGCGAGTCAGGGACCAGGAGGTCCAGAAAGGACGTAGACGACAGTTCATGACACTATGCCTCCTCTGGAAACCAGCTCCTCCGGGTTTGTCCGGATGGATCAGATGAAATCGTTGAACCAATCTGGGAGCATTCATGTTTGACACAGGTTCCCAGGTACGCTCAGTGGAGGGGTACCCTTTCCACTCAACCAGATATTGTAGTTGACCCCGTCGATATCTTGAGTCACAAATCCTGGAAACCTCGTATTCCAGTTGATCATTTACAGTAACAGGGGTAGATCTAGTAGCTGTTCGGGATGACTGAATTTATGGTTTTAACAGAGAAGTGTGAAAGACTGGATGGATTCTTTTCCAAGATTCAGGTAACCGGAGTCGAAAGGCCACTGGGTTGATGATTTCTTGTATGGAAAAGGGACCGTAGTATCTGGGAGCCAATTTATTGGGGCGCAGGTGTCGAGGAAGGAGCTTCGAGGATAACCAAACCTTATCCCCTACTGAATAGGAAGGTCCAGGTCTTCTTTTAGAGTCAGCATAACGTTTGACATCTTCTCGGGCCCGTTCAAGGTATTCCTTAACCTCCTTATGTACTGTGATGAGGTTTTCAATCCAGAAGTCTATTGCAGGTACTGGAGTAGGATGTGGGAGTACGGAGGGTAGGACGGATGGATGGAATCCTTGGCTACAGAAGAAGGGACTGGTCTTGATAGCTGAATGATCTGAATTGTTATAGGCGAATTCAGCCATAGGTATTAGGAGTGACCAATCGTCCTGAACTTTGATGGAGAAACATCGTAGATATTGTTTGAGAGTCTGGTTCACACGCTCCGTGGCTCCATTGGTTTGTGGATGGTAGCCAGAGGATAGGGCACGTTGGATTCCCAGAATACGACATACTTGCTTCCAAAACTGAGATATGTGCTGAGGTCCTCGGTCTGAAATGATCTTGGAAGGCAACCCATGAAGTCGGAATATGTGTTCCAGGAAAATTCCGGCAAGGTCTGATGAGGAAGGTAGTTTGGATAAGGGTGTAAAATGAGCCATATGAGTAAACAAATCAATAGTGGCCATGATTGTTGTGTAGCCTCTAGAGGGTGGTAATTCCACGATAAAATCAGTGGCGATGACTTCCCAGGGTCTTGTTGGTATTGCTGGTTGGAGTAAGAGTCCTGCTGGCTTCTTATCATCGTGTTTGTTCTGATTGCAAACTGCGCATGTTTGGACATGGATCCTAATATCATCCTTCATCTTGGGCCACCAAAACTGTCTTTGTACTAGATGGAGAGTTTTGGTTATCCCACGATGTCCTGAATGTAAGGTATCATGACATAGACTTGTGATCCTTTGTCTCAGTCCAGGAGTGGGAATGACTAGGCGATTATATAGATACCCGTCCTTAGCTGTGAGATTCCATCTGTTATTTCTCTTGTGCTCCTTCCAGAGGTCCGAAAGTCGAGTTTGGCCTTGGATATTCTCCAGGAGGGTGAGTGCTTGGGCAACAAAGATCGTGTGAGGAAACATCTTTGGAAATGTCCGATCCCCAGAGTTTTCATAGTCAGGATGTCTGGAAAGGACATCGGCAATTATGTTTTGTGATCCAGGGACATGATGGATGTGGAACTGGTACTGGGCAAAGAAGAAGGCCCAATGGGCCTGACGACTGTTCCTACACTCCAAAGATTGTAGAACTTGAAGATTTCGATGGTCCGTACGGACCTGGACTGGATGCCTAGCTCCCAGGAGTAGGTGTCGCCATTCTGTGAAGGCTTGGCGGATGGCTAGCAGTTCCTTTTCCAAGACGGAATAATGAGTCTCACTGGGCGTCAGGGTTCATGAAAGGTAAGCAATGGGGTGCTCCAATTTGTCCTCAAATTCCTGTTTTAGTACTGCTCCTATGGAGTAATTGGATGCATCCGTCTCCACTAGGAATGGTCGGTTAATATCAGGTTGAGCCAGGATGGGGCTTGAGTAAACTCTGTCTTTAATCGTTGGAATGCCTTGTCTTGATCTGTAGACCAGAGAAATGGAGCATCTTTCTTCAAGAGAGCAATGATCGGTTGAACAATTTCAGAGAAGGACGGTATGAACTTTCGGTAAAAATTGGCAAGTCCCAGGAAAGATTGAATCTGTTTCACGGATGTGGGAGCCAGCCAAGATAGTATGGCTTTTACCCTTGAAGGATCCATTCCAATTCCTTCTGGACTAAGGACAAATCCTAGGTAATGAACAGAAGTGACGTGTAACAGGCATTTCTCGGGTTTAGCTAGGAGTTTGTGTTCACGTAATCGTTGTAAAACTTCCTTAACATGCTCTTGATGCCTTAGAAGGTTCTTGGAGTAGATCAAGATGTAATCCAGGTAGACGATAACGAAGAGGAACAGCATGTCCGAGAACACCCTATCCATGAAACGTTGAAAAACTGATGGGGCATTAGCAAGTCCAAAGGGCATGACCAGATATTCAAAATGGCCGAAGGGAGTTCTAAAGGCTGTTTTCCATTTGTCACCTTCCTTTATACGAATGAGATGGTAAGCACCCCTTAGGTCTAATTTTGTGAAGATTACTGCACCTCTGACTGCTTCCAGGATATCGAGATGAGGGGTAGAGGATAACGGTCCTTGAGAGTGCACTGATTTAGACCACGGTAGTCCAGACATGGTCTGAGTTCTTTGGTATCTTTCTTTGGAACGAAGAACAATGAAGCACCCGCTGGAGATTTGGACGGGCGTATGGTGCCATTTTCCAGGTTAGTATCCAGGTATTCTCGGAGAGCCTTCTTTTCAGGTTCAGATAATATAAACATTCTGCCGAAAGGAATCACAGCTGTGGGTTCAGTATCGATGGCACAATCCTCTGGCCTGTGAGGAGGGAGAGCTTGGACTATCGCGGTCAAAAAAACATCAGAAAAGGCTTGGTAGGCCCTGGGAATCTGGATGATGTTAGAAACGGTGACTGGACTTTGTTGGTTCCCTTGAAAGTCTCTAGAAGGCTTTGGTAAGGTATCCAGGGATAGACAGGGAGCCATACAAAATTCAGATCCAAGAAACAGTGAGCCGGCTGCCCACTTGATGTAAGGATTGTGCCTCTGCAGCCAGGGCATCCCAAGAACCATCGGATAATGGGCTGATTTAATGAGGTCAAATTTGATTCTCTCTTGATGGTGATTAATAGAAAGTAGAATCTCTTTAGTCTGAAGGGTAATGGGTCCTGAGGAAAGAGGCCTTCCATCAATTGACTCTACTGGTTGCATTGTAACTCGGCTTTCATGTGGAATGTTATGAGCAGTGACCCAATCTTGATCTAGAAATACGCCCATAGCTCCGCAGTCAACTAATGCCAGGATGGGGTAGGGTTCTGTCTTGGAAGGCGATAGTAGGGCCTGCAGAACCACAAGGTTATTTTGTCCAGGAGAGTTCAAGGATGGAATTGATGTGGAGCAAATATCTCTCTCCCGACACTGTGCTCCATCTAGGATCGGGAGCTGGCGTTTCCCAAACGCCGTGGAGGAGCAATGGGACATTCTCTCACAAGATGTTTATTGGAGGTGCAATACATGCATAGACCAGTATGGATTTGTTGCATCCTTTCCTGAGGGGTAATGGGTCCACGAAAGGCTCCTAGTTGCATAGGTTCTGGGGTAGGAGGAACAGTTGACTCTGCTCTAGGGGCATGTTCCGTGATGGTCTTTTGGAGACTTGCCTTAGACTTCCTCTTCTCTGCTCTTCTTTCTTGGATTCGGAAATCTATCTGTAAGGATAGATCCATAAGAGCCTGGAAGGAGCTTGGGTGGGCCACCCTAGCGAGCTCATCTTTTATTTCTTCGTTCAGCCCCCTTCGGAAGAGTGTAAAACTACCTTCTGGAGACCAGTCTGCTTCTTTCACAAGTTGTTTGAAACAAGTGACATAGGTGAGCATATCCTGGGACCCTTGTTGAAACTCGAGTAGTCTCTCTTGAGCACTATACACCTGCTCTGGGCGATCAAACATTTCCTTAAGGGCTCTCACAAAGCCATCATAGTCATCCAGGAGAGCGTCGCTTGTATTGACTAGGGGGGTTGCTCAAGTCAATGCATTTCCAGTGAGGTGTGAAATCATAAAACCCACCTTTGTTCTAGGAGTGGAGAAGTAGTAGGGCTTGAACGTGAAGTGAACTAAACACGAATCAAGGAAGGCGCGGAGAGTCTTGGAAGAACCGTCATACTTGTCCACTATTCCACCCAATATTACATTTTCTTTGGTTGCGGAATCACGTGATAGAACTAGCTGCTTTAATGCTGCGTTCTCTGCCTTGAGGTTCTGTACCTCCGTTGTTAATTCCTGCATGCCTCGCATGAGGTCTTGAACGGCGGGTTCCATCTCTGAATCTGTATCGTTTTTAAGGCGTCTCAATCTGTCACAAGTCTCTCCCCTTCTCACCTGTTTCTGTTGTGTACTTGCGACCTTCTGGGATTTCTTGTTCTTTACGGTCCTGGATTTGTATAGTCCCGAACGCCGGTCTTCGGCGTCCAGCGTGCGAGTAGCGGTTCAGTTTCCAGGAGCGTTCCACAAGTCCAGGGTAATTCCAGGAAGTAATTAAGGTACGCTCAGAGGCATGGAAGACCGTGAATTGAGCGCGGAAGGTTTTCCAGGAGATTGGGGAGGAAAGGGAACAGGAGGGAATTCAAGGGACTGGGAACAAGGGATCAAGCGAGAGCCCCGATCGAACTCCGGCTAAGCTTGTCCAACTACAGGTAGCGGTAACGTTGAGACGTGCAGAGCCGCAGGGGTGTGTCCCTTTTGTAGAATGAGCAGCGTCGAACGCATAGACCGATCCGGAGTATTCTGTTCCGGGCGGCCATGTTGGAAGGATAACTGCATGCAATCCCCTGTGAGTCAGGGACCAGGAGGTCCAGAAAGGACGTAGACGACGGTTCATGACACACATCAGCACTTGGGATCCTATCCCGGCTTCATATAATTTAGTTTGTTTTTTAATTGATTAAAATAAAACAGAATAACCAGCACGTTTTATTGCCATAAAGAAAAAAATTAAAAAAGATAATGTTGGATACTCATATCTTGATCATAAAACCTGTCACGTATTGAACAACGGGTAGCAAGAAGGATGCCAAGACCACATACTTTGTTCAAATCTTTTTGGGGAATTATATACACAAGCAAACAAAAAGGGTAATTTGAAGCTTGCCAACTAAAAGGAAAGGTGATCAGACACACAAACCACCAGGTAGCACTTCTTCTTGGGAATCGGTTTCCTGCTGACTACGAGTCCCAGGCAAATCGACTCTAGCATCCGAATCTCAATACTTGGTGCACTCAAGCGGTTGGGTCACCTCCCTCTGCCCTCGATGTTCTCAAACCCCCTTCTTTGGCTCTTGCTTGTAAGTATCTTTCCTGCCACCTGCGGGTGGCAAACCCCTTGGCTCCGGCATTCAATTTCCAGACCTTTGAGGACTTGACAGGTTGCGCCACGCATCTCGACTCTTGCTCAGGGGCTCACAGTGTTCCTGAAACCTCTTCTTTACTTATCTCGAGATGTGGGCTTTCCAAGATGCCTGGGTTGCTAAAAGTCCAAAAGAGATTTTGAGCGATTGAGGTAGGTTGTTTGGAGAGCTAGAGAGAGAGGCCAAACTGCAGAGACCTAACACAACCGCCCTCTCTAAACTGATGATACACTCACTCTGGACCCATTTTGTGCCTTATCTCAACATCTGGTAGGCTTAGCCCTGATGCTTACCTGGGTAGTTTCTGTTCTTATCCTCTGCCTTCCCACCTCCTCTCTGTCAATCTCAACTCATGTCACAATGCATTTTGCTTCACTCCTACACTTTGATGTTGCCTCCTTTCTCCTGTGCACTCTTGGTGTAACCTCTTCCTTCCTCTCTACTCCTCATGGTGCTTCTTTCCTCCTGCCCTCTGGCATTATCACCGTCTTTCACTCCACTGCCTTCAGTCACTCAACTTCTTCTCGAAAGGAAACTTCCTGCACACACTTCTTTTGTCCACCCCTCCCTACTATCACATCCACTATCATATGTAACTTACTCCATTAACTATCCCCTGTAACACACATTCTACACTCCTCGAGGGCGTGAGCAAATGCGTGGCCTGCTTGAACCCTTGAACTTCGTGGATATTTTCTGATATGATTGGGGCCGTTTTGTGGAACTGGACATGTACTTCCGGAAGGGTTTGTTCTGTGGAATTGCAGTGGGGGAGAGGCTTCCCAATTCCCGGCCTACCTTGTGGGAGGGATATGGTGGTTCCAGTAATATTGTCTTCTGACAAATGGCCCAGACAGTGGTAGAGTGACCGAGGATCTTCTCCCCAATTCCATCCCCGAGCCAATCACTCGCTATTCGTTTAGGTACCAGGTCCCCAAGGCCACCTTCCCATCTTTCCACATGTCACTTACCTTACACATTCCCTAAAGCACACCTTTATGGTTACATATTGCAGGTAGCATGCATCGTCTTCAATCCTTAACCCATTCTTCAGTGAATGTTTACACCCTCAGAGTGCCAGGGTGTTCAACCTCATACAGACCATTCCAGCTCGATCTTTCCAGATCCTAAATGGCAGTGTACACCAGTCCTGACCAGAAAAGGACTTGCTGACCAATGCATCCTTCATTGCTTCTTCTTACAAAAACACATATATTACCGCAAGACCCTTACATTCAGAGAGTGTAACCCCATTTCAATATAAACTGTTTGTATGACGTTGCCTTGCCTCGGGTTTGGACACTGCCACCCAAATTAGCTCTCCACTTTTGAAAGATCTGTTTTATTTGTTTACTGGTGCAATACCACAGTCCTGCACCATCATGGAAGCACAGGGGAACTTCCCCTGATAACTCCTCACTCGAGAAAGCCTGCCAGGTTTGGCGTTAGGCCTTGTCATTGCTTTGGTGAGCTGCCCAGCCAGATTTATTTTCTTTCAATAGTGGTAGCTAAGGGTTTCTGCCATCTAACCAGTATCCCATGTTTACTTGATCATCCCGGTTCGCCAATGCATGCTTATCCAGTTTCCCTATTTAATATGCACACGCAAATATCGCTTTGGTCTTCGAATAGTTTAAATTCATATCATACTATGCACAAAACATTTGCAAAGCAAAGATCTATACACTTCAGACATATATATATATATATATATATGACTGTAGTTTCCCCATCAGAATACTTCGTTTAATTATACAAATTCTGCTCCTCCTGTCAGAATAAATCACTGGATTAACCGTGATAACTCTGCTGGGATCCCCAGAAGCTCCATTGACGCCAAAGTTCAAAGGTAGAAACACGGTTGAAGGCTGTGGCGAAGTTCACAAGCAACATATATAATAGAGCAGTGAACCTCCTTTCAACAAACACAGAAAATGATACAGTTAGATATTCTTCTGTTTCTTTCTCTTCCCCTTTTCTGGTCTCTTTTCAGTTTTCTTTCTTCTTCTACTTTTCCTTCTTATTTATGGTGTGTTATGCATTATGAGATGATTTTTTCTTCTTTTTCTTCCCTTTTGGACTCAATCTTGTGACCTGGTTTGTAATTTTATGAAGCTTGTTTATTTCTGATTGTATTGAAAACTTTATTGGTGAAAACAAAAGATGATAATCTAACAAACACAGAAAATATCAGCAAATTATCCCGGTGCCACTGGGACATTACAAGTCCTGGCAGATCGGGAAGTCAGACGCTGGAAAATGTTGTTCCCCATTGCCGTGGAGTCCCAAAGGACTCCATGGGGATAGGGAGATGGAAGCACCGGCACCGTTATTAACGGAGCCGGTGCTTCCATGAAAACTATACGGGTGGGTGCCGTTACGCCCGGCAAGTCAGTCCAGCCAGGCACCATGGCTCCTGCTCACAGAGTTGTAGTGTGGCAGTCTGGAAAGGGTGCCGGTACGGTACGACTGGTACCCTTATTTCCAGACCACCATATTTCTGCTAGGATTTAAAGAAAAATTCAAAAAATACTTAGCCTCAATGTGGAAACAGGCATCACAGAGGTATCATAAAACAGAACGTGCCATAATAGAACAGGGAACCTTGCTATTCCATTCATTTGACCCATCCCTACGTGCTTTAGGACGCAGGATGATGATGTGATATTTATCCCTCAATATGATCTGCCCGCATCACTGTTACTCTTCCCATGGCCCACTTCACTGCAGAGACAAAGCTAAACAGCTAAGGCTGACTGAGAAACCAGCAGGAGTTCCTGTTTGTGAAATAGGCAATGTAATATTTTCTGTGGCCCACTCTGTTAATTCAGCGAGAATAGTTTTAGCAAAGAGTTAACTAGCAGGGTCAAGGCCTCCAAAGGACGGTATATTTTCAGCAAGCCTCTGTATCCTTCTGTCTTCTAACTATCCTTTTGTAGTCCAAAGGATCTTAGACTCCATACTATGCACAGGACTCACTATACACTACTGCCATGCCACCAATGGTCATTTGGAAGATAAACCGCAGAGGATACAGGTAGCATTGAATGCCACCCTCATAAGCAGCATTTCATACCCCTTCCAGACGGACCAACAGCTTCTGAATTTGTCCATCAGCGAATAGTGTTAACTAGACACTTCTCTTTCTTTAAAGTGTTTACAGGTCTCTTTTATCATAGGCAACATTTCCTTCTTGGTCTTAAAAAATGTATAAATGTACACCCATGTTCTACTTTTATTCTTTGTTCAGGAGAAGCCATCTCATTGTTATAGACGAATGCCCAAAATTGCTTTGAGTCATTGGAACAAAATTGCATTCTACACAATATTTAGAATGATTTGCATTCTTTTCTGGGATTTGTAAAAACATCTCATATGTTTTAATGAAGGTGATTTATCTGCCCTAATAGGATATAGCCATTTGCAACATTCCCAGTTCTTCCAGGCAACTATGCAGTTTTAGTATTTTTTCTGTCAGGCCAGACAATTTTAGAGAAGGAGCTTTCACAATACAATTATGGTTCTCCACCTCATGCATTATAGTTTGGACCTTTAGCCAATTGCAAATCAAACATTAATACACAAAAATGCTCCAGACCCATATTTGGACCTTTGGCCATTGTATATTTAGAGGAAGGGGGTTACGATACCTTTCCCGATTAGATTAGATTAGATTAGATTAGATTAGATTATCCAATAGAAGCAAACTCACATAAAGACTAAAATAGTCTATAGTTGAAATAGGCATAAATTGAGTAGGCACTACTCTAGAGATCCATATAAAGTGATTATTATTTGTATTCCCCCAATGCTCATTAATAAACGTTTGAGCACCTCAACCCAGGGCCAATTTACTAACATTTAACCCCAAGTTAGTGCAATACCAAGGATTAGGCCGCTCTTCCAGTCATCAAATGAATTAGCAAATGCAATTAATTGACTGTCCTCTTAATTATCCCTGACAATTCAGGTGACTATATTGTGTTCTCTGCAGTATCGTCAACTCTACTAAAATCATTGCCATTCACTTCGACTCTAGGTGTGTGGTTGTGTGTGTAAAACGTGTTTGTGTGTGTGTGTGGAGTGGGTATAACAGTGAGTGTGGGGGCTGGGTAGGTGAATGGGGATGACAAGGTCAGGAAGGGTCCCTCCATTAAAGAAACATTTTTTAAAGAAAAAAATGTTGTACAACCAACAACAGCCGCACTAAAAGGCAGCGAGCAGGGTCGGACTGGGGCACAAAATTGTCTCGGGCACCAATGAAAATGTAGCCCACAGTTGCAAATGGCAATTCATTCCTTTTGGGACAGACTGTTTGAATAGTACCCAAGAGGGAGTTTTTTGATAAAATGTGATGCAAAATGTGCTTCTAAAGAAAATTTATTCAGCAACACTGGTCAAAACTATTGGTCGCATGGTGAAGTAACTCATCAAACTGGCCCACTTTGACCAAAAATCTGTCCCACACTAACATTTAGCGTTTTTGGTTCGGGCTTTACCCTATGGCCCTATGGGTAAGTCCAAGCCTGCCAGCAGGTAAGCATAGTTGATGGAACGACATATAACCAATATATTAATTACTAAAGAATGGAGCATTTTCTTCTTTCCCTCATGTTTTTACATCAAGAGGATGCAGGGCAAACCATCACATCCAGCCTGCACGAACTCATGTATATTTTGTACAATCATTTTAGCAATTATGAGAGAGACTAATATTACTACAGAAGTAGGACCAATCCGCAAATGTGTTTCCACCTAATGGAAAGTAATTCTGTGTCTGCCCTTGTTACTATGAGTAGCAGGATTACATTGCTCATTTAGGGAGCAAAGCTTTCCTCAGGCCCAGTCCTTCCATTTAGAGGTCCTCTAATTAGATATTCTGCCCATTTTCTGTGGCAGTTTACAGTTTTACAGTTTTACAACATCTATATAAATAAAAATGTTAATGTTTGTTTGTTCAAAATCTTAAATCTCCGAAAGTTCTTCACTGATTGCTTTGACATTTTGACACAACGTTGCATTCGAATAGGCGCGTGTTTTTATGTACCTACTATACATAGATATCACACCTGTCACAGGTAAAAACATGCCTTTTCTGAAAAACAGCGCCATCTGTTGGATGTAAAAGCAGCTTCAGATCTGCTTCATTCTCAACAGAATTAAAGCGACAGGCTGAGAGTGGCTGAAAGACGTCAATGAGAAACAGCAGATCAGCGTCAAACACGACTCTGTGCACGGCAATCACGCGATTACAATCGCCTTGCATTCCGGTATAACCCATGTGATGATTATAGTTTGAGCCGGCATGTTCTCATCGGCACCATGACTGAAGTGTGTCCTTATTGCAAGGCTCTGAAATTTAATGGAGAAACTAAAGGAATGTATTGCGCCGTAGGGACAATTAAACTGCCTCAACTTGGAGAGCCGCCAGAGCCATTAAAAACTTTGCTTGCCGGATATACCTCAGAATCAAAGCATTTCCTATCTAACATCAGGAAATACAACTCATGTTTCCAGATGACGTTGTTCGGTGCAGAAATCGTAACAGCTCAATTCATGCCAACTTGCCTTTGCAATCACCATCAACAAAGCTTTAGGCCAATCGTTAGAATTGTGCATTTTAGATCTAGACACGAATTGCTTCTCACATGAACAATTATATGTTGCGCGTTCTACAGTCGGCATATCTTCACAGACAATGGAACAACAAAAAATATTGTATACCCACAAGCACTGTGAAATTAAACATATTAGAAACGTGTGCTTTCTCTTTTCTTTCTTTTCCTTTTAACCAGACTGAGCCACAGCAACGTGTCGCCGGGGAGAGCTATTATTTATATAACACTGCTTTTGTACTACTTGAAATCATCACCTTTGTCAATTCAAAGGGCCAAATACATGTCCAAGGCCTATTGTGCATATGCTTGGGGTCACCACGGCCAGACCTTAATCTACTCGGGCGACTAGCATGAGCAAGGGTGAGCAAGTAAGACCGAGGAAAAGCTGGAAAGGAGTTTGCAGACACAGAGTGGAGTTAGGCAGGGTGCAACGCATTACTTGCTGAATAGTAGCGGATCTTTTGTGTGCGCTCACCTGTCTCTTTCCTAGCACAGTTTAATAATGAGCTGAATATATCTCACACTGGTAGCAGCTATGCATGGATTTCTCTGATACACACCCTGGCAAGTACAGCATATCCTTTCCACCAATGGGAGCGCCTTTACTGAATATCATCATGCTTGGGGTTCTGCTGGTACTGAATACACATTCTACTCACCAAGTATCCAGCTCGTGGGCCTACTTTGGAATCTGGCCTGATACATGACTATGGAATGCAGAGTGTGAGATGCTTGAATGGATTCCTTAAGTGGCTGAGGGTTCCTGGAGTGTCAGCTGAAGCAAGAGCTAATAGACAATGTATGCCTCTGGTGGTCATCACCTAACCTACCTGTTTTGGTTCTTGTGACTGCAACGCAAGAATCGTAAAGCCACCTTATTCTGGTTATGATATACCTGGCTTCAAGCTGATCCTTCCGTGTTACTACTTCACAACAGTGGTAACAAGGCCTTCAAAAAGTACTGTCCTGAGAGCAGGAAGGCTTTAAAAGACACCCACACCCTCCATGGACTTTCCTACCTCATCTTCTGTGCTTCCGGTTTCTGGTTCTGCCCCTTGGAAAGGGTGCTGATGTGCTGTTTTGAACCTGACCTGTAGTCCAGGTGTTAGGTGTTTTGGCTGTTGGTGGCGGTATCAACTGGCGTTCTTGGACACACCTCCAAGGAGTGGTGTCATTGTGCTGCTTGCCACTTAATGACTTGGGGAATTGTTAGAGTAAGATGGATATACGCTTTGGCACATCTTCTGCCTGTGTCATGATACTTTGACTATGGCCTTCTTTCCACGCTATGTTGTTCCCTCCTGTGCTTAGTTGTCATGGGGCTTTGTGTAGCATGACAGTGGCTTTTCTGCTGGGTTGCCCCTGGTCTGTGCACTGTAGTGAATGGGTTACATGTGATTTTATCGAATTATGAACCAAAGAATGAAGTTTGAACGAACCCAAAACATCTAAAAAACAATTTTTGTTCAATTTATTTGGGGGTGTTCGACCCCCAAGCGCTCCTTTTTCTTTTTTAATACTTTTCCCACAACCCAAAAACTACTATTCCCATTCCCAACCACATATGTACATTTCTTTTTAATCGTTATTTTTTTATAGATGTTTTGGGTTCGTTCAAATTTCATTGTTCGATAATATCACTGCATACCAGTGAATGTGGCCCTGATCATGAATAGCACTTGATGTTGTCTTGGCCAGATACTTGGGGCATTTTGTAGCTGGTGGAGGCATCTGCCACCATGAGAGAGGAAGTGTGTTGTATAACACAGTCTTGTGGAATGCATGTGTTTTAAGCCTGCAGGGTGCTGCTGCCCAAACCCCTCCGTTCCCAATGTCAGCAGTAGGAACTCTCTGTCCAAGGCCGCATGTTAACAGGTTCCCTATTGAAACATTGGGCCATACGTGTCCAGAATGTCCAGAGTGCTTGGCGGTTCAGGAGGAGGGAGACCGCAAATCGTAATGTAGGATGCCTAATGTTACTAGAGGGACTGGCTTCTGCAAACAAAGAGCTACACCATATTAGGATACCAACATCAGGTTCAGAATATGGACATGACAAAGTAGTCAATGCCTTCCTGAGAGGATTTGTGATTTATTTTCATGGTCCTTGAAAGGAGCTTTTGAGGTGTTAGCTGAAGTCATTGACTTCCGGGAATGGGACCCTTTGACTCTAAGAAACCGGTTCAATCACAGACTCCTCAGTCCTTGCACACTGATGCTGGTGCCTCTGGCCCATGAGCTGAAAGAACAGGTTTCTGCCAAGCAGGCTACTGCGGGTAAATCTCAGGTCAGCAAAGTGGCAGCAGAGAGTGGAGCCAGAACCGGAAGTGAAGTTTCCCCATCAGCGCAGCATCAATGCCAACAAAATGGTGGCTCTCCACTGGAAGTACATACATCTATCAATAGCATAATTAAAATACTGAAGAGTCTCGGTTCCTGTCCTGCTGGCAATGCTGAACATGAGATGGAATGTTGATGTTTGCAGAGAGAATGCTAGCAGCTCGGAGCATCTCGAGTGCAACTGAATATGGCGTTAGTAACCTGTTCCACTGGCTATTCGGGGGGGGGGGGTGGATTAAAGGCCCGGCAGTGTTTGTGATGTTGTTGATGCATTGGATAAAGTCTAGTATTGTGCCATTCAAGGGAGGGTGCATTGGGCTTTACAGAGTGTAGTAATGTACGGCATGTGCTGGTGAATTTTGTTTTGGTACATAATGGTGTTCAGCATGTGTGAATGTGTGAATGTGGTGTTAGGACCATGTGCAGGTTAAGCACACTTACATCTGTTAGTCGCTGAGTGATCGACAGTGTATGTGGTTGCATTGTTTAGTCAAATGTGCAAGTTGAGTAAACTTAATTTCTGTGATGCTAATGGATGGCGCATAGTAGTTGTCATATATATAGCGCTTCTTCTATTTGTTTGGCCTCAATGAGTATATGTTAGGAATGCCCTCAGGGATCGAAGTCCAGGTATGGGACAATTCTCAGAAAAGGCTTAAAGTGCGTGTGTGCATTTGACCAAGATTAGGATTTAGGTGGGCTGACTAGGCTCCAGTGAGCAACCCAAGATGGCAGGCATGTGGATGAGTGCTGAGGGAGGTCACGACAGAGTGCTAGTGGAGGAGACTCTGTATGTGACCAGATATATCAAAATTTGTCATAGGTTGTCACAGTATTCTAATGGCAAAAGTGTTGAGGCAAATCCGGTGTAAGGATGAAGCCGTTATGTGTCCAGCTAGACCAAATTTGTTGTGGTCATAGCTGCATTCTAAAGTGTGTGTATTGATAGCCGTGCCTGCGGCAGATGTCCACCGAAGTGGTGCATTTATACGTACATTAAGCTCAGATGGGGCTTATCTTTGATCTCGCTGTGTTGTTCGATCGTCTTAGTTGTTAAGCACCATATGCAGCTTAAGTACACTTGCTTAGGTTGATGCTGAGTGTTGAACAGTGTGTGTGCATATGTATTTGTGTGTGAGTGTGTGTGTGATTGAACTCCATGTGCGGGGTAAGCACACTTGCATTTGCTTGATGCTGAGTGACAGCGTGAGTCGGAGCATTGTTTAGCTCCAGGTGTACTTTAGGTTTGACCGCTTATGGGTGTGGTGGTGATGAATCTCAGAGACTTGTGGACACAGCAAAAACGATACCTTGTTTTTATGTTTATAGTTACAGAGGGTGCCTTGAATATCTGTAACATATCTTTTGTGAGAGTGAAGCCCTTCTGGTTTCATTTAAAGCTTATCCGGTGGAATTACAGCCAAGTTACCGCCAAACTCGTAATGAGGCCTCTTGGAGCTGGAAACAAAAATATCCCCAGAAGCCAAAAACCAGTGAAGAAAACTTGCACAATGCTCACCTGAAGAATTGTCCACACTACAGGGCAACATTTGCCCACTTAGCAAGAAAAGGTGGGCAGACAATAGGGTTATGTTTGCAATAGACTTTTAAAAACCCAATGTCAAATGTGTTCATTCATCATCATTTCTTTCAGCCTAATTGTCATACTCACTGCTCTCATGCTGTAGCACATAGCCCTGGACACATGCTCAGACAACCTTATCGCTTTATATACACAGCATCAGCATCATAGGCTGGAGGTACCCGTGGCATGCTGAAGAAGAGTCGACACAGAATTACATGGAACCCTGTCCATCTCTACAAAATCCATGGACCTTCTCTGGCTGTTTTCAAAGATAGCCCACGAGGTGTTTGAGGCGCACACGTTTGCGGGGGCAAACGCTCATTGGATGCCAAAAATTGGGAGAAGTGAAGCAGAAGACATTGTGGGATTCAGCAGATGAGAGGAATCTCTTATAACAGGATGATCGGGCCGCCAAGAAAAGTCCTTGCTCACAAAAGATTTTTGTACTGAAAATTGCTAACTAACTTTGATTTGATGGTTCCAGGCATAATTTTGTATTACTTTGCCGGGTCTGAACATGGCCATCTTCAGTGTACAGGAACTGATGTACCCGCCACTGAGATCCACAATGGGATCATCTATCCTGCCTGTACAATCTACGCAAACATCTGCTTTCCTATTAGTGATTGTGTAAGTATTTTTAAAGACTAGCAAGGCCACCATCCTACTAGAAGTAACTTTTGCCACGAATAGTTCATTACACATATTAGAGCTGCATTTTAGTAAAGAAGTACAACTTTTAGGGAATGTAAAGAATACAGACACAAACACACCTTTATCCATGAACAGGAACGCAGCAGCACCAAATGTCGTGGTTTAAGCAGCTATGTGCTCGTCCTATGTGCTGCATACCCGAGAGTGGCATGGTGGGAACAGTACAAGCATGGGGCACTACAGCATATGTGCCTTCAGAAGTGAGTGATTCTGACATGAAAAACCTCAGTAAGGGGATTGCTCAGAAACAGTCAGGTCATAACCCTTAGTTTAAAATAACTATAAAATTGATGGATACAGCTTTGTCACTTCCAATTCCCTGGGTGCACTGAAAAGGGGGGCCAGCGGGAAATATGGAAGATTCGCTCAGCTTTAGGGAGGTGCAAGCGATGAAGCCAGATAGACGAAGCAGACAAAGATTAATGTCTCTGTCAGACAAGATCTATGAGGACATCAGCCCTACAGAGAATGGGAAGAAGTCCAATTCCCCATCAACGAATCCCAGGAGTCACTGCATTTATCTTCGGACCAATTATTTTAAAGCACTGCTGCTGTGATGGGGGTCACATAACACAGCATTGTCCGCGCCCCCCCCATCAATTGATGGATGCACTCGTAGGGATGGAGGGTCACTACATTCACTCTCCCCGCCACCCACGGGTCCCCGGAGTATTGCCGGCGGGAAAGAGATAATATTTCCGGTAGGTGTTGTCTGACGTGTTATTTGAGTAATTCATTGCAGAAATATACAGCTTCCCACCAAAGGCACAACAATGAGATGGATATAGTCATGTTACCAAGGTGGACGTCATTTCCAATGCACTTCTCCCCCACCATGTGTGCTGCAATGACCGCCTGGGGTCAGCATGCAGTCTGCTGCATTTACATTAACAAAAGCAAGGGCAGTGCAAGCAAGAGGGGCTGCTTGGTAGGGATGCGGTTATTTGAAGCCAAATGGGTCACCATATCTTAACCATGATTACACAAGCTTGAACTCATGCCTGCTGACAACACAATTGAATTGTGTGACCTCGCTCCTTCTGCAGAGCATGGGCTCCACAAAATACACTGGATCCAGGAATACCTTGGGAAAGCTGTTTAGACTGAAGCAGAGGACATGATGTGTGGTTCTGAGGAATTCTGCCCATGCGCATGGTGGGTGTGCGCTCGCCTGGGCTTTTTGGAATGTTGTTAATGAAATTGAATGATGGCAGATTAACCTCCGGAAAATGTGTGGGGCTAATTAGCACACATTTTCCTATGCTCACCGCATGACATACGCATACACCTGTGTACCCTCGGTGGACACAGCCTACAGGCACAGTATTTAGTTAGGACATGACAGGAGGAGTACACAATGCATCTCCAGAAGGGTATGACCAAACCTTCCTCCTGCCATGCCTAGCCTTATTAACCAACAAAGATACAATGGATCTGCCCTGTCCTTTTGTTGGGCGTTGAACCTGGTGGCAGCGCTTCTCATTTCATTCATAGGGTAATTCAAACAGGGCCACATGGGGCCTGGCTGCAGAGGCTAAAAAAGGAGACAGGAAACCCCAACAACCTTTCATATGCAACTGTGTCAACCTGAAGCCAGCTCCAGCCCTCAGTATCGATGGGCAGTGAACTGTTATGTCCGGGACTGCATGTTTACAGTAGTCCTCCCTGCAGGGGGACCCCATTTATAAGGTTAAGAATGTGGTTTTCAGGTGCCAGAGAGTCTGATCTTGCCGCAGCTTCAAAGGAGACCTGCCGCTTTAATTAGGAACCACAGAGAGCTCCATTGACCAGAGAGACCCTTTAATCCACGAAAGACAGGAAGATGGGTGGGACTTAGTGTTACATGTTTTCACCCTTTTACCTTTTCTGTTGCAAAGCACTCTGGTTATGACCTCATGCATACAGGAGATTGTTGGTGGGGACCCAGGATTGGTTTATTAAGGTAGGCTTGTGGGTAGGTATGGACCCAGTGGTCCATTTGGCTGTAAAAGAGGGCAGAGCCCCTATTTTGGCAGATCATCTGAAGGCTTCACCAGAAGCAGAAGGTAGTACTCATCATTGGGTCTTGGCTGAAGGTACAGTCTGCCTTACATCTTCCACCAGTGAAGGCCAGGACCTCCAAGAGCAGAACAAGATCCCTTCTCTAAACAGCTCCCAGGGAACAGAGGATGATACAGAATCCAGAGGACCCTCCAGCAGCTCCTGAACCGTTACCCAAACAGCACACAGCATGCTTTCTAGGCTCTGCAGCAAGCTTCCTAGGTGGGAAGTTGTTAAGACGGATTTCTGAACTCTGTCCTGGAGGGGCAGAGGTTCAGAAGGCCAGCCTAGTTTCTTGGAACAGGGTAACCTCTGGACAAGCCAGACCAATCAGGGTAGCGATCGCAGCGGTCAAGACTAGGTCTCAAGAGGGGTGAGGGTGACTGAAAGCCCGCAATGAGCACACAAAGCAAGGACACTTACAAATGACTCCAAGCAGGTGTTATATTAAAAATATATACACATTTATTACAAGGCCTTTGTAACATTGACCGTAGCGAGAAATCACAATAAAACTCCAGTAAACCAACACATACCAAACCAATACAATATATATACAAATACAAACGAGTCTAACGAGTTAGACGCACGAAATGTGTAGACCACCTAGATGGGGAGTAAAACAGGCAGTGCGCATAATAATTAGACCCAGTCTGCCTTCAGAGGCACCTAACTAAAAGGAAGTCCAAGCCCTACGAAGAGTGGAGCCTTGTGCTCAAAAGTACCTGCACACGCTGGTGCCAACGGGCAAAAAGGGGAGTCTCTTTGAGGGAATCAGGCAGTTTAGTTCGGAGAACAAATGAAGATGAACAGAGCTCCGCGACTCAAGCGCAGCCTCCACTGTGGGCAGAAGCAGAGCGCGAGTACAGAAAGGCGTGCTGTTAGACACAGCGGGAAAAGCTATGGGCTCCTGCAGGAGGGCGACCAGTTCCTAGCGATGCTACTCACCGGAACCCGATGCAAGCAGACCCAGGCTTCTCCGCGTCAGTTCCATTGCTGGCAGGTTCAGATAGGAGCAGGGGACGTCTCGTCGTCGTGTAGATTCCGCAGCAGCAGAAGTTGAGTTGAGGACGTCCCAAATGCAGTGAACCCGCACAGTTTGTTACCGCAGCAGGGCAACGGAGCGGCCGTGTGTATTTCAGCCAAATGTACACTACTCACTTCAGACCTGGGAATGCCAAGTGTACAAATCGTGTGAGAGTGACAAGGACTCGTAATACAACACAACCTGATGGCGGTTACAGAGCAAGACTCCTGGGTAGGCTGGTCAGTCTGCTGGATGGCCCAGAGACACTTCCGAAGGCTTACGTGCAGGAGATGGTGAAGATGCCGAGAATAGTTGTTCCCACTATTCCAAGGGGTCAAAGCACCAGTACAGGCCTTCTCGTTCGGTCAGAGGTAGAATAGGTTTCACAAAGCGACAGCAGTGCAGAGGAGCAGTCCTTCAGCGGGTCACCAGCGATTCCTCTGTTCAGCCTCGTGGCTGCAGGATACTTGGCTCCTGTATTCCTTTGTTTGTGAGAACTCAGGAGATCGACATGGTAGTGGTGTTTCCAGCCCCCTCTTATCCACGGTTCCCTTCGCGCCAAAACGGAGGGGACCCAATGGGATATCTGCTCACAAAACACTCACACCATACCTGGACCTATCACGGACCACGGAGGTCCCAGGCATTCACACCACCCTAGACTCTCTGGCACCCAGGATGTGTATTGGGACCAGACATCCCAGCCCACATTCTGGAGGCACACACAAGGCCTGTAGAAGCCCGCAAAAGCATCTATTTTTCGCGGGAAAGTACATGCCCAAATAAGGAAGGCCCCGGGTCGGCTCGACCTGGGGAAGGTGAAGGGGGCAAGACAGTCAGCGGACAGGACAACGAGCCTCGTGGTCTGGCCATTTTGGGGAGCCAGGCCACCATTTTGGGCTAAGCGCGAGAAACGCGCTTAAACACCAAAAGGAGCTCAAAAACACAAAGAAACGATCGCTGCCACCAGTCCCGTCCATGATTCACTTGCACCGTTCGTTAACAATCCCAAGAGAGTATCTAGGGCCCATAGAAGACTAGAGACCCAAGAGAGCAGTAACTTAGCTTACAGTGCCCTCTTGTGCCATGTTGCGCGAAAACTGCAACATGATAAAAGAACTACGGAAAACAATGTTTCCCGGTACTGACTGTTTTAAGGGCATGTCAGTTTCCCCGTAAGAATGGAGCGAAAGCCCAGAGGAGTGCGGCAGAAGGCTGCACTTCTCTGGCAAAGTCTAGATCCTGGTGAAAACAACAGCAAAATGTTTAGGGGTTGCCACATGGAAGGAAAATTACCCACAATTAAGAAATCTTTTGTAACAGAAGTGCCAAAAGGTCTTTGAACCCGAAACCAAGGACAAGGCAGCTGGCTGCAATGCACTCCTCAGATTTGGGCCGTCTGCCTTAAAGGACTACGCAAGACCAGTGAAGAAGCTGGGACAAGTGCTTCAGCGAGCATCTACCAACGTCCACCTTAAAGGACATTATTGAGAAAGTCGAGATCCTCGAGCTGCAACCGACTGCAACTCTGACCATTGTTACACTGCAGTTGCTTAAAGACATCCCAGATATCTTGACAAGTGCTTCAGAACCACCAGCCAGCACTGAGACAACTTTTCCTGACCTGGAGCCACTGTGTAGGCCAGACTGCAGCCATTTGTCCAGCTTCGCTTGCCGAACTGTCTTGCCGCCTATTACCCGCAGCAGTCTTGAACTCTGTCACAGAAGCCTCCAAAGCACACTGAAGCTGCCCTAACCCTTTCAAGCACCAAGAACACCTACAGCACAAAGTACTTTGTGGTTCTCTGCCTCTGGTCCTTCTCACAAAGCCCTGAGAGACATTTTAATACCCATTGCTACCTTTGTAAGCCAGGTAACCTTAAACTGTTGTGGTTATTAATCATACTGACTACCCTCCTGTCAGTATGCATAGTGCATCACTTTTCCTTCTTTGAAACTGTCTGTCCTTTGCATTCCTTTTCAGGGTAGGTTGTATTTCGTTGTGTTGTTAGGACTGCCTGTTGTAATATGATATGATATGATAAGTAATTTATAATGTGCCTGTACATAAGTGTTAATAAATAAAGTCGATATTTTTATAAAACCTTGACTGGACAGTCTGTTTTATCATTGGGTAATAATTATATTTTTGCTGTGTTGCAACTAAACAACGATCCAAGACCTTGCATAGATAAGCCTGCGGTTCCGTCCACGTTATCAAAATTGGGCAAGGAGGTTTATAATTTGCTTTTGTTTCCAATCTGTTTGGATCCCTTCTGCTGAACTATAGGTGTGGGGCTAATTGATGGTTTAAAAAACAATCTTCCTCCCTGGACCCTTGGTTCCCCGGAAGTTGATTTGTCACATTGGTGGGCCTATAATCCCTCAACCAAGAGGGGTGACCAGTGCAGTGTCAGCAACTCATACTGTATCATGAAAGGAATGCAACTCTAATCTATGTCCAACATCTAACTCTCCACCTCCTACAGTAGCACACACTCTTGGAACCCTCAATGGCACATTCTGCCTGTCAACTCTTTCATCCACTCATGCCACCTGACCTCACCATCCCCTTACCCTAAACCCCACCCACCAGACACTGGACTTGCCGGACTTCAGCAACAGCCAAAACCTAAAACAGACTTCTCACAAAAAACACGTGCACATCCTCCCTCGGGCAACTGTTAAACCTAGCACGCTTTGCACAGCTGACCTAACTTCATCATCAATCTTTGCTCTGCTCCATCTAACTCACCCATAACCCAACTTGCAGGACCCAAAGAGCCAAGAGCCCATGCCAATGGCAAAAGCTGCGTTATAGCAAGACCCAGTAACATCATGTAAAATTCAACCATTAAAATATGATTAGCAGAGCATTCAGAAGTTCACAGGTGACTACTGTAATTTTTAAAATTCAGTTTATTTCACAATATTGCATTTGAAGAGGCGTTTCACACCTGTTACATTCACACCACTTGACTTAAATCAGATGGTAGGCAAATGCAAAGGACACAATGATGAAGTTGGGTAAACAAGATGTGATGTCACAATACATTCTTTTTATACAGTCTTTATTTATTGTGCTTATATAACTCCTAAATGCAGCCTTTTGGCCCTTTCAAAGCTGTTTGAGAACTAACACCCTTTACAACCCTGGCTCAAAATAGCAACAGTTCTTACAGGTGTGAAGTGTGGAATTTGTGCCATCTGCCTGTCAGCTGTCTCTTTGAGATAGGAAGTTCTGTGTTACATGGGGACTGGATTGCTGTAATGTGATAACCACAAAGTTACAATCTAGTGATCTGCATTATTAGAAAATTAACCTCTGCTAACTGTCCACAATGTCATCACAACCAGTGCAAAACATTTTGCAATCTTTAACACAGGACTATTGATAGAGCAAGTCAATTCTAGGAGACCAACCAGGTCACCAACAGCAGAGGGCATCAGTGATTGCTTCATCAGCCCTTCTAATGCTCAATCTGGCCCTATTACAAGAAATCGCACCTTGCCTGGGGTGGCATAAATCTCTTCTGCCTTTGACGTGGTCAACCATGTCATCCTGCTCAACCGTCTCCGTGATAACCTGGGTATCACCAATCAGGCCCTGGGTTGGCTGATCTCCCAGGTCCAACTTGGGTCCTTCCTCTCCTCTTTCTCTATCTCTACCTGAGGTGTTCCCCAGGGGTCCAACCTCTCTCCTTGGCTGTTCAACCAGTAGCTAGCACTTCTTGGCCACCACATTGCCGCTCCATGCCCCAACTTTCAGTGCTATGCGGATGACACTGAGCTCATTTTCAGGCTCCCTTCCGGAACCTCTTCTCCTTGTCTTATATCTGACTGTCTGTCTGCTATGCAGGAGTGGTGTGCACCAACGATCTCTGCCTTAATGCCAGTAAGACTGAGATTCTCCTCCTATTTTCCAAGGAGATCCTATGAGACTTCAGAATGGGGACTAACCATAACTCACAACATGGTGGAGATTCACCAGTTACCACTGGTGGCAATTGTAATTCCATTTGGAGGAGTTAGCAATATTAATAACACTATTAATAACACCAAGGTCGTAATTATGCCTATTATTTTTCACACTCCATTCATTGCCATTCTTGCTCAGATCTGTAAATCAAATGAAAAGGGTATCCACAATGCTTCAGTTAAGCCCTCTTTCAAGGCCCAAAAGGACAAACATCTCCAACATTAGGAGCTCGGAATGGAAAGACGTCCATAGTTATGCAGTGTGATTAAAATATTTTTCTAGTTATGGACCCGCGTAAACTGGTCACCAACCACTTTTTTTCCATTGAACATCTCTCTGAGAAGGCGTGTGTGTGTGTGTGGTTGTGTGTGTGTGAATTATTTTCATATTGTGTTCTAAATGTAACTGCTGCTGGCCATTTGGTACATCATGTGTTAATATATTAGCTTGAGGTATATCATGCTGCCAAAACATATTTTATAATATGATGATTTTATGCCAAAATGGGTTAAAAAAATATTTTGGTTCAAACACCTAATTGCTCTTAAACCTGCATTTAAGACTACTTTCTCCCTGAAATGTACTTATTGACATAGAGTTAATCTATACTTGAATATTCAATTTGAGATAACACTATTCTCGAACACTTTAAGGCTATTGACAAATTCTTGCATTTGAGGAATTTGTTTTCCATTTATTATCCTGTTTCACTACAACATTTTCTGCAAAGAGGGTAGCTCTTCTACATTTCACAGTGTCCCGAAAAGGCCATGGCCAAGAACAATTAAACAACTGGTTATTTCCCCTGACATATGCCGCATGTTCACCAACTATTTTATAAGAAAAGGCAATAATGTGTGAAAATGAGGGTGAAATAATTAAAACCAAGCACACCCAAAAGACAAAACCATGATACATTCTTATACAGTGTTGATGTTGTTTCATCTTATTACACAGATTGGGGGTCATTACAACATTGGAGGTAGCCATGCCTCTATTTGCATGGGTACCCCCATTCCGGGTACCGGGTCCGGGTTCCCTGAATGGGTAAATACCGGGCCATTCTGACCTTGGAGGGCCCGGTATTTCCCCATTCAGGGAACCCAGACCCTGTGCATCACCATTCTCATTCGAGCCCCCATAGGGCTCAATGGGAACTGGGAGCATGCTAACAACGGGCCCGTTGTTAGCAGGCTGGATCGCTCGCGGGACCCGCTAAGGATGTCTGGTTTAACCAGGCGTCCTTAGCGGGTCCTGCGAGCGGATCTCGTAATGAGGCGGCAGGGTGTAAATGGGGCCTGTAGCTCTACGGAACCCGTTAACCCCCTATCCGCCAGGGTCTGTATTTTGATTGGTTTCACATTGTCTAGTTTTTTTGGGTGATTCCATTAGATATATCGGCTTATAGTTTTGTAAGATTCTGTGTCTAAGGAATAAAATGTAATGTAGCTTTTCAATTTACTGAATGTATACGTATACATTTTTAAATGTAAAAATTAATATGTTGCACTTTTGTATACTTTTTTGACATTTTGTCTATTTTTGTGAAAGAAGTTAAATAAGTGTTCAATTGATTGATTATCTAACTTATACGAATGGTATTTTGCATTAGTTGTTGATATTGATATTTTATTTGTATCGCACTCGTACACAAGTGTTTCAGAGCGCGACAAGGCAAGGGAGGGGAACAAGGGAGAACAAAAACAACAATCTTAGTAGGCCCAGTGACATTGAGAACGCGCACGTGCATGGGAGAGGTAAAAGGGAAAAGTGCATGGATAGGGGAAGAAGTGGAAAGTGCAGAGCAAAGGAAACACAGATAAATAAAAAATAAATAAATAATAAAAGGCAACAAACTGTGGTAGTGCAGCCCACAAGTGGCAAGTTATGGGTTTAAGGCAGCAGACAGGGTATGTCTGATGAGTGCAGGAAAAAAAATGGGGGGACTGTATGGTTACAGATACAGACCCCAGTGCAAGGGATTGCCCAGAGGCAGTGCGGGCGGAGGCAGTGCGGTGGCAGGGTGAGCAGGTACCTGGGCCCAGAAGACAGAGGGCTGGCAAGGTGCACAGTGCAGAGAGAGAGAGGATCAGCAGGGGAGAGGAGGGGCGAAGACAGAAGCAAATAGGAAGGTCTTGAGGTGCTTCCGAACTGCAGGGGGTTCTCTTCAGGTTTCAGAGTGGTAGGGAGGCTGTTCCATAGGGAGGCCCCAACCGAAGACAGAGATCTACCCCCAGCTCATTTCTTTGAAAAACGACTGACCCTGAGGGAGTTAGAGGTAGAGGAGTAAAGAGCTCAAGAGGGGAGGTATTTATGGAGGGATAGCTGAAGGTTTTTTGGACCCAGGCCCCAGAAAGCCTTGTGGACTATGAAGAGGGTGTTGTATTTAATCCTTGCATCCTTTGGGAGCCAGTGGAGGGATTTCAGGGCTGGAGCAATATGGTCCCAGGGCTTGGGGCTGAGGACAAGTTTCGCAGTCCTGTTCTGGATGAGTTGCAAAGGGGGGAGAGTAGAGGCAGGTAGATTTAGAAAGAGGCTGTTGCAATAGTCCAACCTAGAGAGAACCAGGGCTCGAGAGACAGTGGGCTTCTGGGGGAAGGAGAGGAAAGACAGAGTACCTCTGTGGGAGTGCAGTAGGAAGTTTGACCTTTTAGAGACATCAGAGATGTGGGCAGAGAAGTAAAACATTGAATCAAGGATGACCACAAGGTTCTTAGCCTCGCAGGTGGGGTTAGGAGGAGGGCCAACGGAGGCTGGCCAGAGAGTGAGGGGAAAGGAGGGTGAAGGTGTGCCGATGAGAAGGATCCCCATCTTGCTGGCATTCAGGCAGAGATCATTGGCGGCAAACCAATCCTGAATGGCATTTAGACAATCAGAGATGAGAGAAAGAGAGGAGGTGTTAGAGGGAAGCCTGAAAATGAGTTGAGTGTCATCACATAGCACTGGAAATTGGAGCAGAAAATGGCAATGCAGTGGGCGAGAGTTGCCAGGTATTAGTTGAGTGAGAGGTTAGACCCCTGGGGAACGCCACAGGTAGAAAGGGAGATAGATGAAAGGAAGTACCCCAGTTGGACCTGGGAGGTTCGATCAGAGAGGAAAGAGGTCACCCAGGCCAGATCCGGATGCCCAGGTTGTTAGGAAGACTGTTGAGCAGGATGGTATGGTTGACTGTGTCGAAGGCAGAAGAGAGATTGAGTAGGATGTGGACAGAGGGAACGTTGGAGTAAAGGTCAGAGAGCAGATCTTCACGGATGTTCAGGAGAATAGTTTCCATGCTTCTGGCAGCTCTAAAGCCAGACTGATGCAGTGGGCGAGAGTTGCCAGTTGTTTAATATAGTTGGGTGTTATTAGGGATTCCTACTGCCCGAGAGGTACACTTTCTGTATGAATTTAAGTTCCCTGATGTTTTATGCTTGGTAGTAGGGGGTTCCGTTACATGTGATACATTTTATGATAGGAGTATCAACACATGACTTTTAACCTCTATTAGATCGCCTGAAGAGTCATTAGAAGGACTGAACCTCATGACATCAAACAAAATGAGACCACAGAAATAAAAAAATAACTTACATAAGCCATAGATTGATAATATTACAAATATTCCAAAGCGGATAAAAACATATTATTTATATACCAACTGTATTTTAACCATAGGCCTGCCTTGAGATTGGCCATGATATGATAGTAGTAGACCCTTACGCCAAGCCACTGCCTTCATAGGCTATAACAGTTGCATATGGCCAGTTACTGTCAACTTTTGATAGCTATGGTTTCACAAGCTCCGTATATTCATTATATGGTAAATAAAACCCCACACTGCCATTTTCTGTATTTTGTAGCCAAACATGCTAGTTTTAGTAGTACTAAGTGAAGAAGAGCCAGACATATCCAGATGCTGTTTTCATGCGCTACATGCAGCCTCCATTTCCCCAGAAATATCATCTAATAGCTTCTAGTGTGTCATATGCATGGTATAGTCATCATCATATACTACTTGTAGCCTAACATGTCCATTTACTGCTATGATATGCCAATTACACCCTGAATTGGTTTAATCTGAGAGAGAGAAATCTGATGGACCGATAGGTAACATTATCACATGTCAGGGACATGATACTTCAGAAAATTACAATTGTTTCATGTAGAAATCTCTAAGCGGACATCACATAAAGTGGAAGGGAAACTGGGTGTAGAAATTACCGCCATTAGACTGCCCTCTTCATTAACATGCACAATGAGTGTGATGGGGATGGGTTAGTGTGATGTCACTTTTGGAACAGTATCCAATCACATACATTGACCAACTAGGTTAGAGACATTATATTCACCTCTAAAGAGAGAGGTTTCTAAACTATAAAAAGACTAAACTCATAGATTCCAGGGATTCACTTCCCCAGTCACTGAACGACTGGCTGATGGATGGATGGGAAGAAGGAGAGAAAGGAGAATGGAGACCAACAGAAAGGAGAATGGAATAGATTGATTTTCTTTTAGATCCATTTTGGTTTACTAGCAGCACACTGTAAGAGAGACCTACCTAGAGTTAAAGCTCCGAGCCTTCTTCAGTGGAAAAGACAACAGACAGGCCTAATAGAGAAAGAGGGAAATTGGGCTTTCGTGGGAAGCTGCCCCATTATGCTTACTGATGCCCACCTGTTCCTGAGGAGGAGAATTGAACCAGTCTTTCAGTGGGTTCCCACCTGTCTGTGATATAGCCAAAATACATTTTTATGTAAGTACAATGTTAAAGGGAAATATAATGACTGATGGGTACTATAATCAAAAGGGGAATAGTTTAAATCCCAGCCCTTTCCATTTGTAAATATATTGAAGGGGGTATATAAACGGTCTCTGTATTCAGCAAAATTAGTAAATATTTCAAATGTCTCTGTGCTTCTGGATTTATTGATTTGAGAGAATAGGTCAGATGGTGTGTACATAGGGATATCTGTTGACTTCTTTTCTGTGTAATGAGCAAGCACAGAAGACGTATTTTGGGAGTCAAAAGGATATCTGTGTGTGTACATACCTATAAAAGGAATGTCATTGAAGTCATTACCTGGTTACATCAACAAGGAGAGTTCTGTTGCTGGCGGTAAATCATTTGAGAATTAGGGGGAAAATGTTATCTTCTTCACATTTTCCGACATTTACGGTGCCTATTGAAAATGACAAATGTACCCTTTTACACATTAGCACAATAGAAACATCACTGAAGGGAAACTTACAAACGTACCTGTTAAATATACATTTTCATTTTGAAAGTAATTTACATGCAGAAATGTCAAGTATTCTGTGTTTTAATTGAGTTTTCCAGAATACTGTTTAAAAATCTGACATGTCCATTGAGTAAGGGAGGGTTCAATGAGTGAGACGTAGAGAGACTTAGATAGGCAGGTATGTACTGATTTCACTCTGTTTCTCCAAATGAATGCTCTGTCCTGAACCCTCATGTATTTTTTTAATCCATTGTGGATATGTGTTCTGGGTCAGCCAATATATAGATGATGATTTGTGTGTTTACCAAAGTACACATTTAAGTAAACGTAGCATTAAGAAGTGATGCAACCAGTGTACTGAGTTTGGAGTTTCATAGATGCATAATGTATTGATATTTAAATTGATTTACTTATTTCTATTTTATGAATAAATAGACTTTCTGGGCAACTCCGAATGTTTCTTGTCCTGAAATTTGATGGAGGCTGTAGAGAATCAATAATGTTAAATTGGCGGTCCCATGTTCATAAAAATAACTTTATTCCACAAACATAAATTGTGAGTGCCTGATTTGGGGTGGGTAGAAAATGCCCCCAAATTAGCTGTCAACCGATTAAAACAGCCTACAAGGGTATGTCCAGATGTGGGTACCTTGCTTGCTGCACCATAGGGAACGAAGAAGCACTTAATTGATGGATCCAAGCAAATCTGAGGCATGGATGTAGTTGCTGGCATTTATGTTTATGTGCAGAGATAATGTGGCCAAGTGATTGTGGCTGGATTGTTCTCACTGGTGGCAGGGCCAATATATGCCCCAATGCTCCAGTTCCAAAGGAGTCAATCTACACTGTACTCATGATCCTAAACAAAGATGAACCATGTACGTGATTGGTTGTTGCACTATTGAGAGCTGCTAGCCTAGCTTTAATTAAGCTATGTTTACACATGCACTACTCTATAAGTCAGCGAATATGTAAAAGTATGAAGCTGAATGCAACCTTTTCAGCTAATTTGCATACATGTTGTGCATTGCTGATTGGCTTAAATCTGAAGGTGAACTTCTAGTGATGGCTACTAGGTGGCACTGTTCATGTGTGGTATTTTATCCGAAAATGCCCATTATACTATCACATTGCAGGCAGAAGAGTTTCTCTTTTTTCTGGCTTTTTATTCAAACCCATCATAATATTAATGGTGAATGGCAAACCGACCCCAAGGCTCCAATCTCATATAGGTTAACCCATGCTTTGTTGTTGTTTATTTTTTTCTAACAGTAAAACATGTATTTGTGTGGCTGTTGTAGCTCTGAGAGCTGCCAGTTGCCCTAGAAGTCAATCACAATGTACTTATAATGAGCTAAAAACATGTTGTTTTCGTTCTTGAGGAACCAGGTTTGGTGCAAGCTCAGTTCGCATTAGTACTGCTTTTCAAAATCCTTCTTGACACAGTGAAGGTGAGAGTAGTAGTTTCCCAAGCTTTTCTATTTTATTTATTTTATTTGGATTTGTAAAGCGTGCAACAGCCCGGGGACATCTATATCCTGACCACGTAATACTGATCAATAGGTTGATGAGGAACTAGGGGGGAATATAGTGTGTGAAACACAGAATGCAAACTCGACTCTATGGACCATGCACTTTTCTGCCCATGGCACCGCCCCTACTATCTCTAGACTAAGGGTCAAAAGAGCCAGCTGTGACCCCTGCCAATCCCTAAGTCATGCCCATGACTGTTCGGATACACTGAGTGCCATGCAGGTCAGTATCCATTCTGTGTATGTAGGTGCAGTACATGCTGATTCACTCTGTGGAAGGGTGCATAGCCCCACCAGCCCTGAGTGGTGGTATGCCGCACAGTCCATAGCAGGCCCTAGAAGTGCACGGTTTCACAGCCCGACTATGTCAGCACTTGGCTGACAAGCCATTACAAAAGGATAAATACCACATGCAAATCAGACATGGTTCAAACCCAAAAGGGGCAGTCCAGCCCAAACTGCTTGGTCACATACACTCTAGAATTTCATATAACAGAGAGGGATAAGATAGGCAATTCAATTATTATCAGGGTTGTTGCGGATCCGCCATACGTTTTGGTAAAATGGGTAAGACGGTGGCTTCCTCATTGCAGGCTAGGAAGATCCCATAGGACAGAGGGTTTGTACAGAGGATAGAGGTAGGCCATAGAAAAATGGTGCCAGTACATTAATGGCCTGGGGTGTGAAGGGTTCTAAAGGAGTGCAGAAATCATTGGAGACTGTAGGATGAGCACCCGTTTAGCCAGAGTGGTATGTACACGGGGTCCTCAGTATATTTACGAGTATGAGAGCAGAGAAAGGGGATGAGGTTGGTGTAGAAGGAAGTCTTGTCAGAATCAAAGGCAGGTGGCAGCGAGTAGAGAGCTGGGAATACAGATGTTATGCCAGCATCGATCGAGGTGCATATTAGTTCTCAGCTAATGGATAGCATGGGAGAGTCCCAATTGAGGATGTGGGAGAGGGGGTGACGGGGCAAGAAAAGGAGTAGGGGAGTAGGGAGCATTAAATACTAGACTAAACGCTTGAAAGGTGACATACATGGGGTTGACAAGGGCCCCATAGACTAACTTGAAGGAAAACTTGGCTTGGTTCAGATAAGGAACCATAGAGTCAAGCCGGAACTTCTGATTGGTTATAAGCGTTGGGGATAGACAAAGCAGAGGTATTAAGGGACAGATATGGTCAATATAAGGATGCAATGGTCTACACAGAAAGTGTCAATGGAGGAGGATGGGAGACAGGAGGAATGATGGCTGTGGTCCATTCAGTTGCCACAAATGTGGGTTGTCTGGTTGTGGGTGATGGTCATATATAGGCCAGAGAAGGACGATTTAAGCTGAAGATGATGGGCATTAGACATGCTTAGGTGTTCAGGAAGTAAACGTCTTCCATGAGTATGGATGAGGCGTCCTTGGGCAGAGATTCAAGCAAGAGGTCAAACTCATGAAAAAATGATTTGAGGGTGCCAGCAGGCTGACAGATAAGAAATATGTTGAGGGAAGTTGGGTTAAGGAATTGAACACTAACATGCTCAAAATTAGAGGGGTGCATTGCAGTTGAGGGCTCGATGGAGTGTATTGGCTTATCACTTGGCCCACCCGCCCACCCTTTTTGCATAACCAATGGGAATATGAGGATGCAGTAGAGTAAATCTGAATGGCTGCTGATGTGGCTGTGTTTTTAGAGGTGATCCAGGTTCCTTTCATAGTCGCCATTAATGTGAGGTGCGAGTGGTGAAAGTGTAGGTGAGTTGTCAGCAAGGACATCTTATTGCAGAGGGATTGGGCATTTCAGAGCTTTAAAGTGAGTTTGGAGGAGTATGAGAGTGGAATAAGAGAGAAGAGGTGCCCCCAATAAGTAGAGGAGAGGGATATATGAGTTTAGGGTAGGTGCGAGCAGAGAGGCTCGGGAAACGTTTGGGGGCATGAGGGAAACGATTGGATGGGAGTTCAGGGGAAGGGAGGGACAGGCTACAGGTTTCATGAAGTCCCCATGTAAAGTATGGGAATGGAGTGAGACGAGGAAGATGCTGACATGCAGGAGTGGGTTACTTCCGGTGGGTATTGTGAGGTGTTAGGTGGGTGGCTCACGTGGGGATTGGGCTATTAGTGACTGCAATGGAGGTACACTGATCGCTGCCAACTAAAATGCAAATAAAAATGCCATTAGAGACCAAAATGCAGTTAAACAGACCACGGGCAACTAAAATGAAGTTAAAAAGGGCGCTGGCACACACAAATGCAGTTAAACAGGTCATGCAGCTCCACAGAAGATTGATCTGCTCACCACTGGGAAACATGCAGGTGAACCAGCCACTGGCGACCAATAAAGGGAGTTAAATATGCCACTAATGACCACAAATGGAGTTGTACTGCCTACTAGCAACCACGATAAAGTGAAACCAGACACTAGCAACCATAAATACAGATACATTCACCCCAGGCAACCAAAATGCAGTTTAGTGATCAAAACGTCCAGGGTAGTGAGGTTCCTGTGTGGGGGTGGTCGTGGCGATTTTGGGTGAGGGGAGCCTGCTGAGGAGGTTTTACCTTTTGCCCACTTACCCAATGGGCTGGATCCCATAAGAGTGTTACAAAGAGACAGTACGTGTGCCAGGAGGTAGGTGAGGGTTGTGACAAAGCCACACATGTGGGGCAGGAGATGGGTAAAGACTCACACTCGGCGATGCCAACCTTGGAGGCAGTATATGTGATAGCACCAAAGGTTACTCCCCGGTCACAAGCTCCTACACGAAACAACCCACACACCCATTGCCACCACCTGGATAAGAAACTGCAAACGGAACAACAGGGTGGAAAAACTCCCCCTCTTTATTCAGCAGCGGAGCTTGCAAAACTGAAATATGTATTTTCCTTTCAACCTACCTGCAAAGTACAATTTTAAACTCCCTAGGAAAAGGGAAGCAAAAAGGCACTAGGGATTCAAAACTACACCTATACCTTTAAATGCAAAAAAGGCAGCAAACCAGTGAGAGATGTAGACTACTTTCTTGCCAAACAAACCTCCAGGCCACATGGCATGTAGCCTTTTTTAAGCCCTCTCCCCGAGTTCTGAACTGCAAAGCCGCAATCTTAATCAGACCACTGCATGGAACCACCTTAACGCCCATGCCAATTAGGGAGCAGGCACCTGGTTCGGCTCAATATAAATGAGGTTCTGTTTTTACTGGATGAGGGCAAGCTGAAGTACAGTCATGAATTGCAGAGTTATGACAGCGAGAGAAGAGGAGCAAAGACCTATGAAAGAGAGGTTGGCATTGGAGAAGGAAGAGAGGGGAGAGAGAGTTAGAAAGAAAGTCAAGGGAAGGAGAAGGCGAGGAGATGACTTGTGAAAGAGAGGAGAGGCACTGAAGGAGAGAGGGGGAGATGGAGGAGGAGAGAAGCATACTTGAGAGGAAGCTATTGGCATTGGAGGAGGATAGATTCTAGGGGAGGAGGAAGGAGGAGAGTTGAAACAGGAGGACGTTGGAGGGGAGGCGTGTAGGTAGGAGGGAGGAGAACATCAGAAATGCGGAAAAATGTGGTCTGGGCAGGGTCAGTGAAGAGGAGGCTGTGGACAGAGATCTCTAAAGTAGATATACATTGCCCCAACCAAGAGAGCCAAAGGCAGGAAAGGGTGATGAGTGGCAGGTGAATTGACTAGTGCTGCCTAAGCTGGGGATCCGCCAGGGTACAAGAGCTAAAGAAGCAGAGATACTTTTAGAGCTGTGCTCAGACATTTGTAGGGCCTAAAGCCTGGAGTCCCCAGGAGAGAGTGAGGGTCTGGCTAGGAGCCAGAGTCCAGATTTTGATGAAGTTTACAAGCCCACGAGAGAAAGGTATTCTGAAAGAACTGGTTCAGGGTAGCGCAAACGATTTTCAAGCCAGGGAGAGGCTTTAACCCCCTCTGTGATAGCCACCCTTCACATGGGAGGTTAACAAGAATGACTGCAACATGAAAATCCACTAAAGACAAGCGTAGAGGAAATCATTTGTTATAGAGGCTAAAGGATCGATGCCCAGGAGGGCCAACATTCATTGAATAGAACATTTGGCCTGAAGAACACAGTCCTTCGAGTATGGCTGAAACAACCTGTCCACTAGCTTATCGTTAACTCTGAAAATCTGCACAGTTTTCTGGAAGATTATCTTGTTTTTTAAGGTTTACTCCCACCCTAATGGTATGTACAATAAACCTTCAGTTGCAGCAGCTCACTATGACGTGTCTTCATTCATCCTTTGGTCTGTGACAGGAGGCAGTCAGAGGATGACTACAGGAACCGAAAGCTCCTGAAGTACTCCAAAGCAGTTCTTCCATGCTCGGCTGGTGGCACTGCCATGCACTAAGAGGGGTGCAGGGTACAGTAGAGCAAAAGCATGCATAGCAGGCTGGACTTACTTCCTGCTACACAGTTATTTATTGGACGGGTGGGCAACCAGGGGTCAGCATTGCAGACAACAGGCAGTTCTCATACAGGAGAAGGCAAAGCCTTTGTGAGGAATATGACCATCCGCATGGTGGGCGTGGGATCGCATGGTCTTTTTTAAAAATGTTTTAATAAATGGATGTTGGTAGACCAACCTCAGGAGAATGTGTGGGGCTAATTCAAATATGCTAACACCACCACAAAAGCATGGACGTGTGTTCCCGGGGGTGGACACCGCCTACAGGTTCAGTCCATCCCTGTCATATTTAGTTGGAATGTGACAGCAGAGGAGGGCACAAACACATCCCAAGGAAGGGGAGGACAAACTTCCCACTGCCATGGTCAGTCTGATTAACTGACAAAGGCTCCATGGAACCACCCTGCTCTCTTGTTAGGCCCTGCAGCTGGTGGCAGTGATTAACATACAAAGAAAGGATACTTCAAACAGGTGCCACAGGATGCAGAGGATCACAAAGGAGACAGGAAACCCAACAACATTTCATTTGTAACTGTGTCAACCTGAAGCCAGCTCCCTCCCTCAGTGTCAATGACAGGGAACTGACATGTGTGGGTCTTATGTTGCAGTAGGCCACCCCCGCAAGAAGGACCCCATTCATAAGGCACCAGAATGTGTTTGCGGAGGCCAGAGAGTCTGGTCTCTCAGCATCTTTAATCAGGAACCACACAGGAAGGGCCATTAACCAGAGAGACTCTTTGATCACAACAGACAGGAAGATGGGTGGGATCTAGTGTCACAAGGGAGTGAGCCCAGAGCTCTTTCTGCTGAGAAATGATTTCTAACATATTTTTTCTTGGACACCCCTTGTTTCTGTTTCACCCTTTTACCTTTTCCTTTAGCACACTGGCAAAATTACTCCACTACGGGAAATGCCAGCATGAGTGTGTGCTTAGGTGGTGAAGGGGATACTTGCATATAAGGGCTTAACGAGCATTGCCATGTTTTCTTACATGACTTCTGACATTGGAGTGTCATGACAAAGCCAACATGGGTGCGTTCTTAGGTGGGGATACTGTCATACATAGGCTTAACCAACATTTATGCGTTTTCTCACGCTGGTATTGCTGTATTATGGGGAAAGCCAACATGAGTGTGTCCTTAGATGGTGAATGGATGGTGAATGGATACTGACATGTATTGGCTTTGGAGTAGGCATTGATATGTGTTGTTTACACTGGCATTGGTATATTATGAGCAAAGCAAACATGAGGGTATTTCTATGTGGGAATACTGGCATATATATTGGGCCTCATTACAACCCTGGCGTTAAGGGGTTAACGGCGCCGTAAAAGGCTGCTTTTTGCAGGCGTTAAAGTCCAACCCGCTAAGGGACCTTGGTGCTAATTACGGCACCGTAATTTACGGTGCCGTAATTAGCGCCTTCCCCATTCCCATTGAGCCCTATGGGCCAAAAATGGGAATGGGGAAGGGGCCATGGTGAATGGGGATTTACCGCCCCACCAACCTTGGAATGGGGCGGTAAATCCGCCATCCACCATGGCGGAATCCGGCATGGACCATGGTGCTAATAGCACCATGGTCCAACGCCAGGGTTGTAATGAGGCCCATTGTCACAGTTAGCACGAGAAAGTCCTTTTGTAATAATACAAATTGTGGTCAAGGGCATCAAGATAATGGGCCTCATTACACGGAAGGCGGTAATCCAGGGTGCTATTAGCACCCTGGACCATGCCGGTAAATTACCGGCACCGCCTTGGCGGAAAGGGGATTTACCGCCCCATTCCAAGGTTGGAGGGGCGGTAAATCCCCTTTCCGCCATTGCCCTTCCCCATTCCCATTTCTGCCCCATAGGGCTCTATGGGAATGGGGAAGGCGCTAATTACGGCACCGCAATTTTGCGGTGCCGTAATTAGCTCCGAGGTCCCTTAGCGGGTTGGTACTTAACGCCTGCAAGAAGCAGGCGTTAATTCCTCCAACCCGCAAAGGGACCTCGTAGTACGGCGGTAAGGGTTAACGGTCACCGTTGCCATTAACGGTGACCGTTAACCCTTACCGCCGTCCGTGTAATGAGGCCCAATGTATTGAACCATTTGCTTGCGTATTGTACGTGACCTGGCACATTTGATTTCTTCATGTGTTCCCACCACAAAACAGATTGCAAATTGTATAGCGTTGACCATTTTAAACAATTTGGGCCTAATTCACAGAAGTGTTTTATAATGGCACAACCTCATTGGAAACCGTTCTGTGATCAGGGCCTTCATTTCAAAATGTTCTTGGGGAGAATCCCCTTTGATCTTCCCTTCATTGATTAGGGCTCACTCGCTATGCAAGGCAAGATTTGTACAGGCACTTCGGTAGTCACACTGGTTTCCAGTCCTCTTAATAACACTCAGCTGACATGAGCAGTATATCTCTACAATAAGGCACTCCCCTTTTGCGCGCATGCACTCTATCACTGCAGATAACATGCATTCCTCTGCCACACATTCACACATAAGCCAGGGAGACACAGTAAACAGCAACAAAGTCCTAGGCACTTCCAACCATTATGCACAGCAGCCTCCTTCTTTAGAGGCCACAGCCCAATCCTACCCCCTGACAACCATGCACCTAGATTATGCTCTCCTGGCTTCTGGGCTCCTGCAGTGATGCACTGAAAGATCAATTAGGAACACCATAAAGAGAGGAGTCATTTGCCCCACCGTGACTATCAGTCCCCATTTGCAAAACCGTCGAAATTGCCTTAATCATTTGTTTGAACTTTTGTAGCACAGAAAGTCTAAAGGCCTCATTCAAATTAATCTTGAGACAGGGATTTCCAATCTATTGTATCCAGCTATTAGCCGGTGCTAAAAACAGACATATTCCAATGGGATGGATTGGTCTGATGTCAATTTAGAAATATCATGCTGGCGTTCAACCATGTGGTTTTTGAAGGTGGAGATGCATGGTAACAGAATGATTCTATTTTGTGCCTCCACATGCCCTTCAAAACCCCCAAAAATGATACAGAGCGCAACAATTGGTGTTATACGTTTATTTATTTATTTATTTTATTTTATGTGTTTACTTATAATGCGCCGACAGCTCGCGTGCATCGCTTTAACACAACATTTTGGGCCTTGGGCCTTGGTAAATGAGGCCTCATAAGACCACATGAATGGCAAATGAACACTATACACATTACCCTACAACAGGGGTCTGCCTAAAAACACATTTGGAGACCGCAGTACCCCATACCTTTAAGGAGAGCCCTGCCCTTTTTCAGCGCAGTTTCTAAATTATTACTTTGCTTGTCATCTAAAAGTAATATATTGGGCCTCATTACGACCCTGGCGGTAAGGGGTTAGCGCCAGCGTTAGCTGCGCCGACCCCTTACCGCCAATCACGAGTTCCCTTTCCGCCATGGCGGATTTTACACCTGCTTCTAGCGGGTGTAAAAAACCATGGCGGTAAGGGAACTTGATGTTAATTACGCCACCGTAATTTACGGTGGCGTAATTAACGCCTTCCCCACTCCCATTATGCCCTATGGGGCAAAAATGGGAATGGGGAAGGGTAAATGGGGATTGGGGACTTACCGCCCCGCCGACCTCGGAATGGGGCGGTAAGTCCGCCAACCACCATGGCGTAAACGTAGTTTACGCCATGGTGGTAAAGTCACGGCCCAGGCGGTAACTTACCGCCTGGGTCGTAATGAGGCCCATTGTCATCCCAAAGAACAAAAGTAGGGTTAGTGGCCTCAGAACTGAAAACTGTCCTGCCTTAAAATCCTGGACTAATGCAAATCATATGCATATGGCCATATGTGGTAGGATAACTCGAGTAACTTCAGTTTTGGATGATTCAGTGAGGGTCACGATAGAAAACAAGGAGGGTCTAAATAATCACATGCAGTGATGGCCACCATATGAACACCACAAGGGTGGTCGCAAGTAGAAGAGTAAAGAAAGCCCCATTTCCATTTTCAGAAAGAAAATGAAGGTGAGGGAGAACAGCTGGAAAAGACAAAGTAGAGGAGCAGAAGAGGTGCAGCAGGAATTACTCGAATGTGTGCAGGCCAAGACTGAAATGTGAAGTTTGGAAGATCATAGAACTCAGCGAGGTAAGAGGCTGCATGGAGAGCCGGGGCTTCTTCATGGAAGTGAGCATACGGCCCTTGGAATGTGCATCTGTTACCGGATGGGATTACATCAGAATAATTCTGACTCCAAATAACCCAACAAACTCAAGAAGATGGCAAGTTGCTGTTTTATTAGCAATTACCTAAAACTTTAACGGATGTACGCTCATTCTCAGCGATTTCCACAAAAAATACAATTATATACTTCTTTATGCGTCAGAATGACATCATGCTATGTGGCAATAGTGAAAACCCTCACTACTTGTGATATTCAACGTTGATGCCTATGATGTAAATGTAAATAGCAATAGAAGCTCTTTGTGGACAGATGTATATATCATGTTTAAACATACAGTCTTACTATTTGAGAAATCCTATAGTGATACCTGTGATGTCAAACATGTTAATATCACTCAACCGTGACCCGAGTGTGCTCACTATGAGTTCTCCGGTTACACTAGGGTACACATTTGAATGCTGGCAGTGCATATGATTTTCTTTGTTACTCTCGTATACTTCTGTCAATCCTAGGGAATATGTCTCTATAATGAATAACAGGGTATTTTTACAAATTGAAGTGATTGTTTATTGGCTCTATTTTCAAGAGATTCATTATTTTTATTGATCATCTTTCAGATCAATTGTTATTTGAAGACCCCTGATGAAGAGAGATTATCTCGAAACGCGTTGAGTCAAAACCCTCACTTCAGTTTCAATATAAATGTTTAAAGAAAAACTATCTGTGAGATTTATGTCTGGTGTATATATATATATATATATATATATATATATATATATATATATATATATATATATATACAAACCTGTTTTTCCTTGAAATTATCATACACTATTGCAAATTTATACAAAAGAATCTTCAATTATTTGGCTTTCTGTTAAGCCTGTGATAAGAGTGGAGGGGACGGGAGTTCCCTAACTTTTGGGAACTTTATTTGTCTCAATAGTGAAAAACCTATCAAGGGTTGGGATTGGTTAAGGGACACATCTAGATATGCAATCATATAGGAGCTAGATGTGTTATTGGCAGTCCGACATCAGGTGGACAACTCATGACTGCCTCTTCACACGTGTCATTTAAGAAAAATCAGTTACACAGTGTTTCATTGGTTTCTCAAGCTATAAATTCCATCATTATATGGACTAATACAATTGGATTGTCACACGTGTGCCATGTCTTGAACATTGGGTTCAATTAGCAGCATGTAAGCCACGACCAAGGTGCAAGTAGATAGAGCATGAGGCTGCCCTACCGCCCAATTCGTCCAACATCTCTCATCAGCCATGCCTTCTGCCATGAAATTATCTTTGTACTTGGCCTTGCAGAGTATTCATGTCCTAGGATTGCAACAGGAGTGAGGGCACTCACTATTGTGTCTGCATCTTCAACTTCAAGCCCTATTTGCATCCTCAACTCACGTGGGAAGAGACCACAATTCTGTTCATTCTGCAAGCTTTCAAATGTTTTAAATGTTCTTTCTTGCATCTTAATGTGAGAGGATTCATCCTTTGCACATACGCTCTTCTTCAGCGTAGATAGCTGACCTCGACTTCTCAGTTATTGACTTCAGGGCCAGACAGCTTCCCAACGCAGCTCCAATAACCTGCTATTCTACTGCGACACAGCCTTGCATTTTCTCTTCACGATTCTTTGGCTTATTATTTCATGATGCCAATGTCCAGTTTTTCTTTTGCAATGGCTGCTCCGCCTGTATTATATCCACTACTTATAGCTAGCCTATACGATAACTTGATCTATCTTGCGTTTCAGGGTATGTACATTTTTATACTTCTGATTTCTGCAGCACTTTTTACTGTGTAGTGTTCTTCTTGTACACTTTAAGGTTCACTTAATTCTTTACTTCGTCATTTCTCCTCTAGGATCCATACATTGTGCTCATTCAGTATTTCAGGATGTTGTGCACTCTTTCTTATGACGTCTTCAGTCCGTTTTCTTAGCACTTTCTCATATTCCTTCAAGTAGTTCCTCCTGCAGGGTGTCATCAACTCGATGGTAAATTCGATATGGTCACCTTAATGGATACTGTTTTCCATAGACTCGCTGCAGTATTGGTACAATAGCTGGTGTTAGACATGGCAGTCTCATGTCTCCAATACAGGGGATGTAGGGGGGTAGGATCTCCTGCGGATGTGTACATATGCTCCTCTACAGAAGGCAGAAGAGATACGATAAATACACCATGCAAGGTAAGTGGGGGCAAAATCAGTGGATTGTGAGTTTGATAGCTTCCAGCAGTTGAATCAGTGCTCAAGTCAGTTGCTCCCATGATGTTGAGGCCCCAATTAGTTCGACATGAGTTGGTCTGCTTCAATTGGTCGAGCCCAGGTCCGCAAGGCTTGAAATACAGCAAGTGATTTGGGGTTTGTATACAGTGTCAAAAGCAGCACTCCAGATCCTAGAGCGGCTCGAATACATCAACTAAAATCTGTACAGCTCAAAGGTATCTTGCTGCAACAAAATGGGATGCAAGCTGCTTCTGGTTTACTGGAGTTCCAAACCAGGAGCTCCAGGGCAAAGTACGTCATTCTGCTCTGTACTCCCACTTCAGGGAGATTGGCTGCCACCTACAAAGGACCCTTCACCTAGAGAGTGCAGTCAGCAGTGAGGCCTTGTTCCAACAGAACTCATCCCCAATGTTCCCTGGGGATGGCAAGGGGACAGAGCTCTCCCCTGCCTTGGATCCTTCTGCCTTCACTTCACTGGTGGAGTACTTTGGAATGGAATGCACTCCCAACAGAGGACCTGTGAATTCTTCTTGTTATTAAAAGTCTGGGGATTATCCAAAGAATGAGTCAGTGCCGCTAACCTTATAAAGGTAAAATGTCACAGGAGATTGGTCAAAATGAAGCCTCTGTAAGGTGTCCCATTCATGTTGTTGTAACACGTTCTGTTTGCTGTATGACATCACACCCATAGTATATTTCCAGCAGGAAATGGAGAGGACAAGAAAAGAGAGCCCTAACAGAAACCAAGGTGGCGGGACCCTTCCCTCAGGCCACCTCTCATATCTGCTTACACTATCTCTGCTCTGTTTCAATGCCTGCTGACTTCAAAGCAACTCCAGTGGTCACCCTTCTGGTGTGAAAGTGCCTTTGTTATGTCAATGCTGCCCTTGAAGCACTAGTTCCCAGGATAACTTATGCATGAGGTTCATGTGCCCTGAAGGAAGGTGTTGCTCTTCCTGCACATGGATCAATGAGGCAGAATCCTTCCCATTGTTCCACATAGACGTTGTGGAGACAGTCAGGTCAGACAACAATATATATAAAAATAATCAGTATGTGCGCCCCTCTGCGAGAACAAACACGGCCAATTGACCTGTTCTTTGGGAAAGTACCCACTCGAGAGTCTGCAGCCATATTTTAGCTCATTGTACCTTTCACAGGGAAGAAATGTCTATTTGCATATCAGTCTTTGTCCCGCCCACATGGGCTGTCCACCACCGAAATGCTATGGCAATTCTCCTCTGAACATCTTTTTCTATGTTTAAGGATCTTAGGGTTGGTCACCCTAAGTTGGTTATCCAGACATGGACCCTTTGCTCACTGTGCTCAGAGAGGCACAACCACACATCACTGATGAGCCCCAACTAGGCCACAACACGTGTCTGGAGGTTGCTGTCAGTACTCTAGTTCAAATGACGATTGCCTAGCTTTTCGGTGCTTAACTACTCAAGTGGGCGGGACAAAGACTAATACGCAAATGGATATTCCTCCGTTGTGAAAGGTATAGTGAGCTAAAATGTGGCTGCGGACTCTCGAGTGGGCACCTTCCCATAGAACAGGTAATTAAGCCGTATTTGTTCTCACAGAGGAGCACCCATACCTCTTTTACCAATATATATTAGTCTTGTCACAGGAGCTTGCACTAGTGTGATATCGAATTGCTTTGACGGAATAACTGTGTGCTCTTAGCAGTCACCATGCCACAAACAGGCATGGCTTAAATTTAAATATGTACATGCCACCAGATGGCTAAGGCATACAATTATTACATTTGGCAACAGAGCAGGGGGGTGGACCTGCCCCCTTTATGAATGAGCAAAGATAGCCCAGAGAAACAATGAGTGCTCCCCCAGACTTCCAGCTCCAGAGAGCTATCCTGCACTGGTTTTTACCAAAATGTCAAAGGGAAACACAGTCTTCCTTTGATAGCTCTGTAGTTCCCAGCCAATGCCTGATGAGCCATGCAAGGCTGAGGCATTTTGTTTGCCCACCCTTACGTGGCCCATTGTGATGCAGGCTGGGGTACTGCAAGCCTGATTGTGCAAGGGGGCCCTTTTGTGCCTCCCCGCACATCCAGGGCCCAAAGCGCAGCGTACTGTAGACACTCTGGCTCCTCCACACATATGCAGGAACCAGGAAGTACTCTTTGCTTCCATGATTCTGTTGTATGCTGCGCAGAAGCGATAGTATCTTCATTACAGAAGGCAACATGAGGCCAAGAAGATCGGAATCCAGATCTTTACTGAAGGTAAGAACATTTTTTTTAAAAAACCTGCGTGTATGCAAGGAATTGTGTTTGTTATTTGGTGTGTCAATGAGAAAGGTTAAGTTTGAATGAATACAGAATGAATGATGCATTAATGCTGATGCGTGTATGTGAATGGGAGAGTGAATGAAGAATTAATGATGCTGTATAAATGCTGATGCGTGCTGTGAATGGGAGAGTGAATGAAGAAAGATGCTGTATGAGTGCTGATGTGTGTATGAATGGGAGAGTGAATGAAGAATGAATGATGCTGTGTGTGAATGGGAGAATGTGGGAATGTTTTCTCTTGCTTCCACTCTTTCACTCTTCTTGCTCCTCTAACTTGGAATGCTCTCCCTTTGCAATTCGAAACACGGTCCACACCGATGTATTCAAAAGCAAATTGAAAGCCAACCTCCTTGCATCGGAGCTATTCTCTTGACTCACCTCTCCAGCCTTACTATTTACACCTTACCTCACCGCAAACTGGACTCTTCACTCTCCTTTCCCCACAATGCTAGCACTTAATAGTCTGAGGTCACAGCTCATGCTTAACTGACTAGACTGGCTAGACTGCCTACACGCTGACACTTACTTGTCCTAAGATTGTCAACAGTATTGTTCCCAGTATCTGTCCAATACACCCCTTCTCAAACCCAATCATCATTTCACTCAAACTCTCCCCATTAGAAGAGGCTCACTGCCTTCTCCTGTTTATCTGCTAAATTACCTTTTGAACGCTACTTTGTGATCAAAAAAGCTTGTTCCCCTGTATGTATGCAATAAATAAAAAAGAATGAATGATGCCATTTTTTATTTTTTTATTTTATTGTAACATTTAGTTTATACAAACTTTTATTACACAATTACAGAAGAAGAACTTCCTCAGTCATGCACTTCATCCATCACACTATACAAATGAAATTCATCGCTTTGTGTCTTCTGGGAGAATTTTGTCCAAGAAATCGATCACAGCACAGGTTCGATGCACATTGTGGCTTGATAGCATCATGAACCACCACTCTTCACTATTGTTATTCACGGGGGCATAGTTTCCGAGAATTAACGATCTCTCGTTTATCAGGTCTGCACATTCAGTTATCAAATGTTTCAACGATTCTTCAGCAGATAAACAAAATCTACAGATGTTAGTAGATGTATTGATGTTTTTTTTTATCCATAGTACATCTTTTGTTTGATATGCGTTCAGCCGTAGTCTCAAGAACGTATTGCGGTGATATCTTGATGGAAATCGCATGAGATATTTCGGTAGAAGATCAAGACCGTTTTCTGCTGAACCCAAATATAGAGCGGTCTTCAGCTCCGCTCGCTTTTCGTTGTTAAATATCCAAAATCATTGACGCAATTTTTTTTGGCTATTTGAGGAACCGACATCACCGCCTCCCATTTAAAATCTGCATTCTCGGCAATGGCTTTAAGCCTATTCGTCCAATTATTCAGCAGATTTCCTTCCGGCTGTTGTAATGTCGGCATGAAGATTCGGTAGGCAGGTGCAGGGTCTTTCAGATGAATTTTCCTTAACATGTTAATAGATCTCCATAATATTGTAACATATAGGGAATCAAGACCCAGTTCATGTCGAATCACTTTTATAGAGATGTATGAGGGCAGTTTGAGAACTTGTCTCCAAAATATGTCTTCTAGTGTGTCCCAGCCTTTGAAGTCTAGATTCCACCCAGTTTCTGTTCCAAAAGTAATTGCTGGGATTACCTTCTGTTTGTAGAATGTTAATACAAGTATTACTGTGAATGTGCCGTATTCGGCATGTATGCGAGCTCCCTGCAGAACAAACCCAGCCATTCGATGTTTGAGGTCAAGTGCCCAATCCCACTCTCGTATTGAGTTGTTGAACATGACACCGAGTTAGCGAATGGCAGGGACATTTTCAATTGGTTCCTTGTCTATTTTCCACCTAAATGCTCGATCTTTTTGTGATATTGTTTTGCCGATGGTTAATGTTTTTGTTTTTTTTCCGTTTATTGTCAGTTCGTTTTCTTCGCAATAAACTTGAAATCAAACAAGGAGTCTTTGTAACCCAATTTGTGTGAGATCCATTAGCACAATGTCATCGGTGTATATTGCCCAACTCAGATGATGTCCATTTACCTTTGGGGGGAAGCATTTTACTTCTCCAAGTGCTTCTGAGATGTGTCACGACTCGCTCCCTTCGCTCCCGTTCCCGCCACTTGGGGGCATGTTTTGGGGTTTATTCCCTACTGGACATTTCCTCCAAACCTAATGCTACAGTGCTGTGATGAATTGGGAGCGCTAAAACCTTATTTTCCAAGTTACTTCCCTTCCGGATCCATTCCAGGTTTTTGGCAGCCAGCATGCTTCTTTAATCTAATGACTATGCTTCCCAGAATGCCTGGCTCACTGCTTCATCTCCTCCCTTGCAGGACAAGGTTGGGTGGAGGATAGGCAACACCTGTGGCTGCAAGTGCAGCAAGCGGCACACCTGAGGGGTGTGCTCGTTAAGCAGCTTTAAAAGCCTCAGTTTGCTTCAGTCCAGCGCTGGTCATTGTTGCAGTGTTCCTGTTGTGACTGGTCCCTTGTTCCTGGTTCTTAGCTTTGCGCCTAGTTCCTAGATTCTGTTTCTTGTTCCTCTACCCTGGATTTCTAATTTATGTGCATAATTGATTTCTGCTTTCTAGATTTCCCTTTCTGTCTTCCTCTGTCTGCAGGCAGCCTTTCTCCGTGCTTTCCCCTTTGATGCAGCCCAATTTGCCTGTGTTCTCTTTTTCTTTGATGTTGTCCTTTGCTACTGAAAAAGTTGATGCTTTAGTCTTTCCCTTTATAGATTTAGCTTCCTGCCTTTATTCCTTCGAGGGGTGGGAGAAGTTTGCCTTTTGTTATATCGTTTTCCCTGCTCCTGCTCCTTACTTTCTATTGGAATCCATTCCATGTTTTCCCTTGCACTTCTGCATTTATTTCCATTGATTATTAGGTGTGGTGTGCTGTTGTAGCTAGCTCCTGTGTGAATGCCTTTGTTTCCCTCACTATTCTATAATCACAATTCTTACTTGCCCCTTGTCTTGAGTCTTATGTATTTAGTTATCCTCCATCCATTGCTGTTATAGCCTTCTGGGTCCCTGTTTGATTAACAGGGTTCGTGGGCTTACTGACATTCTAGTGGTATTTCCAGTCCTCGTGAGTACTGTTTTTAAGTTCTTTATTTCAATATCATCAAGAGTGTCAGCTCACAGATCCTGTCCTTGCTTGCCCTCTATGTGGGTTTAGCGCTGTCAGTATCTGTAATAGCATAGTGGGTAAGGAGTTTGCCGACTTTCCTTTCAGTCATAAGGAGGTTCTAAGTGCTTACCCCACATCCCTTTTCATATATTTGTATTATTGTTTCACTCTATCTGCACTCCTGGGTTTTATTATACATGAGTCTTGGTTCTTGTGTGCACGTTGTTTGATTCAAGGTTATTCACTGTGCGATTTTGTGCACATTTCCCTTGCCATATTCGCTGCCTTTGTACTCACCTGATTAATCCTGACAAGATGTCAGAAATGAATAATTTAAACAGGAGCGCCGCCAGGGGGCAGCCCTGTTTCACGCCCTTACTGATGACAATTTCATTCGTTAAGGCTCCTTTTGCGTTTATTCGCACACGCACTGAAGTACTGGTGTGTAGAGCTATCACTGGACTCAATAACGCTGACGGCATCCCCATTTGGTCAACTTTCCCCACAGTTTTGCCCGGTTTATTGAGTCAAAGGCCTGACGCATATCAATGAAAGCAAAATACATCTTTGACCCTTTTTTCAGTGTCTCTAATTTCAACAGATTTAGAATTAACAGATTAACCTCTGTCCCCACACCCTTGGTAAAGCCAGTTTGTCGACAATCCAACAGACCTGCGTGGTTTGCCTACTGTGATAGTTTCCGTTGTAAGCAGGAAGCAAAGACTTTACCTATTGTGTCGAGAAGAGCAATCGGGCGGTAGTTTGAAGGATCCTCCCGACTGCCCTTCTTATACACTGGGACAATGATCGCCGTCAACCACCAACAAGGTAATTCTCTCAGGGTTGCGATAAGTTCAAATATATATGCGATCAAGCAGGACCATTGTTCTTTTTCCTCTTTCTACATGACATTAGAGATTCCGTCAGGTCCGGCTGCACGAGCATTTTTCAGTTGCTGAATTACAGAAGCAATATCTTCAGCAGACTCAATTACATCCCAATTTTCTTCAATGGTTGTCGATTTAAAAACTTCTCTTGTAGACAAGATTTTATATAACTTACAAAAGTGTTCTTCCCATGTTGACTTAGAGATACTATTTGATAGCATCACCTCTTGGTTCAATGTACCATTGTTTAGAATTTTCCAAATTTCTCTGGAATTGTGGTGCATAATTATATTTAGCGCATATGTTCGCCTCTTTCTTGATCTCGTATTATCGCAAATGACTTCGTCCAATTTCTGTATCTCAATTTCCTTTGTTTTATTGCATCTTCAGTATTGATTCCTACTGATTTTCGTAATTGCCTTAGATCTTTACGCAGCACCTTTTTTTCGTGGCAAACAGTCACATTAAATGCATGTTTGTGTGACAACGACTTACTGCCTCTAGGTTTGCTTTTAGTACAGAATTTTATTAACAACGGGGCCAGATTTATTTTACTCCTTGGGGATAAATTTCCTCGTTGTATGTTTTGAGAGAAGCTGTTTAATTGAACAGTATTCAATCTTAATCTGTTTCCCCCGTCATTTACTTTGATGGCTGTCACCAGTGTCGCTTCTAGTGTATGTCTTTTAATCAGCATGGACATTTCCAGACGATCGTGATCGCTGTTTGAGGTCTTACAAATTCCAGGATCATCTATATCTGGCCATAAGTTGTTAGATATCCATATGTAGTCTAGCGTCTTATGTAATAGCCCACCATGCCAGGTGGTTTTCGGAGGATTATCACTCTTCGTTGTCCCATTTAACATTACGCAATCTCGGGCTTCCATTGCCAGATCCCACTGTTTTCTTCTCTCGGCAATCAATTCCGCTCTCTTGTTTGTGGTCCAGTTTATGTTATCTATACCATTGAGCCACGAACAATTTAGGTCACCGCATATTATTATCTTCAATTTATGACATCTTAGTAGACCATCATCAATTACATCAGTTACAGCCTTCAGATAGGTTGTTGTTGATACCATCTTTGGGTTCCAGTATGTATTTATCAATAGCAGCTTTTTAGTTTCATCCTTATTTGCTGCTTTAAGTTCGAGCAGGATTCCCTGGATAAACAAGTTGGGCATGTATTCTTTTTTTATTTCCCAGCCAAATGAGTTATTTAACATTATCAATAGCTCAGAGAAGGGCCGGCCTCAATGATGTTTACCAGCTGGATTTAGTGACGTTGAATGTCCATCTCTGACCGGTGTCTCGCGTAACCATGTCTCCTGTAAGCATATCGCAAAGTTACTTTCAGAGACTGTCGGGAACTCCTGAAATAAGTGGATAAATCCATGTGTATTCCAAGAGATCAACCCACAACGGACTTTGCCGTCCTGTGGGCTTAGTTACATCCGGTGAGTCTTATCTTTATTTACAGCAGAACCAGCAAATGAGGCACCATTAGAGTTTGACGGCTGTATCTTGAAGACATCTTTTAATATGTCCCTCCGTTTTTGATTAGTTGTTCGCGTGTCTGTGCTTATAGACAGACTTTCTGGTCGACTTATTTTTGTGTCTTCAATGTAAGTCGAAATGTCAAATCCATATGAGAGCAATTCATCCTTAGCATGCAAAAGTGTTTTTTGGACTGCTTGTGAGCTAATATGTAGAATGACTTGATCAGAGCAATCCTCCGATATGTATTCAACAATTCGGATGTCTTTGGAATCGATGGTGCGCAATGATGGAATTGTGTGTAAAAGCCGCATCACATTTCCTCTATTCAGATTTACTGCATTTCCATCTGGAAAGATGTTTTCGATCTGTATCTTAATATTTGCAGCTTTACGGCCACTTCCGTTTGCGAAATGCACTTGAGCTTTATGATCTTTTTTTTTCGTTCTTTGTGCCGAGGTCATTTTTGGATTTAGGTCCACTTGGGAATGTGAGTTCCCATTATTTGGTACTCTTTGACTCTCGTGTGATTTACTTTCAGAACTATGTTTCGTCAAATTCGTATTCTTCGCTAAACGATTTTGTTCTCTAAGTTCTTCGGTATATCTCACTGGTTTTCGTGTACCTATACTTTTACTCACACTTCGCTCGCCTGGTATTTGGGAGGATCTAACTGGAACGTGGGTCTTCGGGGCAAAAGTCACCTCCTGTGACTCAGTAATCACTGCATTTTCTAGATCATCATCTGAATCAAGTGAATATGTAGACCATTCACAATCGCCTACTGAGCCACTTGCTGAGTCGTTTCTTTTTGTTTCCGAGTCTAGTCGCAGTCTTTTTTTCGGGTTTGGCACATGACTTTCATTTGTCGACTCTGGTTCTATTTGGGCTGCGGTCTTTGTTTCCTTCGCAGCTACAGACGTCTGTGTTTTTGTGGAGCCGTCTCGCTGGAATAGACCTAGTTTTGGTGGAGTCGACAAATTTCGTATGAATTGTTTGGATTTGGCAGGATTTTGGCGTTTGTTCGGTGCTCGTTTTTCTTTGGTTACGACCTTTAGTTTATTTACAGTCGGCTCTAATGTCTTGGCGCTGCCTGAAAAAATGCCAAACGTATTCAATTGCGTTTCCTTTTGAGCTATTTGCGGTTTTTCCGTCGTTGAGCTCCCGGGCAATGCCAGGGCCTCAACTACTCCAATCAACTCAGCAGCTGCCTGTTGTTGGATCTTTTCTGCCGATTTTGTTTGTCCAACACTTGATACAGCTGGTGCAGTATCACTGGTTTTTATGGTCTCGACAGCCCTCTCTTCGCTGGCCGACCCTGGCTTGTCTGGTGTGCTTTCGCTATTTCGACATCGGTATTCAGGTGCACTATTCACGTTAGGTATTACCTTTAAATGGTTCTTGTCTAGATGTCGAAACCACTTCATGCACTCCAGGATTGCATCCATAAGATCGACGGAGTTCGTATGCTCTTTCATTGCTAGATCCCCTAACCTGCTTTGCCATTGTAGCGTTAAAATAGCATCCATTTCACTTTTTTGTTGTAGTAAAGCATAGCTATGTGTCAATTTTGCTAATTTTGCATCTAGATTTGCCAACATTGCACTTTGATCTTTCATTGAATCATTCAATGATTCATATAGTTTTATAAAAGGAATCAGTGCCAAGGTGGAGGCTGCCAACACATTGTTATGTATCTGAATAGATGCGGCTATGAATATGCGTTCCTTCATAGCACTTATCGTATCAGACACTTTTGGTACTGTCTTTGTGCTGCTTCGATCGTCATTAGTAGTTATTGTTTCATTGGGGTTAGTTTGAGATTTCTCCAGTGTCGCATTGCCAGATTGGTTTTGTATACCAGTCAAATTTATCGATACCCTTTCATCAAGGACTGTGACTTTTGCCTGGCCACTTTTTACATATGACGTACTTGTTCTTTCGCCGATTTTTGACGCATGGCGAGAAGCTATATTTCCGATAGCTGTTGAGGGCGAGGATGTCACTTCACCCTCCAATGGCGTCTTAATTTGTTTTTTTGCATTAAGAGCGTAACTTTCAGTCAATTTGGCTTTTACGAGTAGGTAATCATCCTTCAAGCGTTTCGCCAGTCTATTTTCTGTATAGACCAGTCCAGCGTTGATCCATTCATATTATCAGTTGCAGGACCGCCCTTTCTCTTATTTTCGTCTTTTTGTGGCTCAACTATTAGATTTACTATTAGATTTACTGTAGTCAGTTTATTAGACGAAACTGTAGCCATATGTTTATTTAATTCATCATTGTGGCCACTTACGAATGTAGGAACCGTCGGTTGATCATGGGGAAATATTTTATTTTTTTCCACTGAGGCACTAAGTGTGCTGTCGGTAACACAGGTGCACATTCGACCAGCGCTACTTTTCTTGCAATTAAATTTTCATGCGCTAAGGCAGCTGGGACAACAGAAGTGCTTGGGGGGGGGGGTGAGTGTGTGTGTGTGTGTGTGTGTGAGAGAGAGAGAGAGAGAGAGAGAATGGGAGAGTGAATGAAGAATGAAGAATGCCTTATGAATGCTGATGAGTGACTGAATGGGGAGGGAATGTGGGGACTACTTACTGGTAATCTTCATTAATCTATGTCCAACTCTTCCACGTCACAGTACTTGCATCACAATTAAGGGTACAACGTTGTACAATCACCAGGCTTTATTCACAGAGTTTTTTGCCAAAAACCTTTGGCCGAAAAACCTCCTCGAAAACTATGAGGTGGAGTGGGTAAGGGGATATAAATGGTAGGGGTGTGGGGAATAGGTACTAGACAATAGGTAAGGGGGAGTTTAGGGGGAACTGAAGTAACCTCGCCGTGACACGTGATTAGTGATAATGTAGAACATTATTCCATGTTACAGTGTCGTCCTTCATTAGATAGATTGTACGTGAACGACACCGATCGCACCCCACCCGGCAGTAACAGTCATTCCCCAACTGTCAAAGATAGAATCCTCACACGCAACCACGCACTCACGTTCTCCACCAGAACCCCTCATGAGCCCATGCCTCGAGCCCACAAGCCATGAACTAATTACAACATATCCTCCACGTTGCCATCACAAAGAACACCTCTTTATAAAACTCACCCCATTTACATAACGTGCGGCCAGCACGAAAATGTACTCAAAGACACTGAACCAAAAGTCCACCTAAATACCAAACATGAAGCCCCATGTGTGCAAGATAAAACACCATATCACCCAGATGATACAACTCACTTAAGGTAGGTATATTAAAACCGTTTATCTCAAACCCTAACACCATAAACCACCCATATCAACAACCTTAAACCTTCCATAAGTACCAACCTAACTCCAGAGACTCCACAGAGCGAGGACTAAAAATAAAAAAATTGATCATCCACCAGTCCCAAGCTGCCCCTCAGAACCTGGGCCTGCCACACCCACAGCATCCCCAAAAACGAAACTTGCTAACACTCTAACCCCAACCGGCACAACCTCCTACCACCCTGAGCTGCCCCTCAGGGCAAAGGACCTGCCACGTCCGCGCACATACCCGCTCATCCTAGAGCAACAACCCGCTACAAACCATGAGTCTGGCCTCCAATATAACACTCCAAAACAAGTCATAAATAACAATGACCCAATGCTAGTATCTCCATCATCTCAATATCCAAAAAAAAAAAAAATCCAACATGCTAAACACCATTAGCCCCAGGTCAATAAAGCCCTTCCAAAATATAATAAACGCATCCCGAAGGAACACCCCACTGGATGACCCATAAATAAACCTGGATAATCCTGTAACCATAACCAAAAACACGGTAACCCAAAACCAAAAGTCCCAATGCCAGCAACCCTATGCAGTAGCAACCCCAGCCACAGATAGCATTGACCTCCCAAAAGGCAGCACAGCCCTGTGCACATTAGCCCACCTGACTAGGACAACCATACCCCTAAATGGCAATCAGTACCATAAAATGAAAATAAACAACTTGAGCACAAACCCATCTCCATCCTACACCCTTGGAGACACTCAAAAACAACTTGAGAACAAACCAACTCCATCCTAAACTCCTGGAGAGGCTCAAACCCATACTTGGCATATACATATAGTAGGCATATACATATAGCATACAACCTAGTAACCTATGCACCCTAAGTGCATACCAAAACCCAGGAAACACATACCTAAGCCACACCAAACGAGATCCCCCACATGATATTAGTACACAAAGGAACTGGCAGAATGCTAACAAATAATTGCGTTGACAATTATACAACATATTCCCAATAGCATCCATCTGCTGACCCATTCCCAAATCCATCCTGTAAAAAAAAACATTACTTTTATTTATTTGTTCACAGTACATAAGATCACAATGGCCCTAGGTCCTAGTTATTTCTTTTTCTTTTAAGTCCATACTGTAAAGGAAAACACATTACAGTTACTCTTCCCCAGAGTCAGTTTACCAAACAGATTACAGTCTGTTTTGTTTTGTCCTTACCTCCCCCCCTAGAAGGGAAAAATACAAACACGTAAACCAATTTACAGTGCACAAAATCACATTGACCCTAAATTTGCATAAGTCCATGCTGAAAAGAAAAACATTACAGATTACTCTTGACCACCCAAAGTCCCTTTATTTCTTACTTCCCCGCTTTGAAGTGAAAAATGCATACATGTAATAATGAGCATTACAAAATGATCTCCTCGTTCCTGTTTGACACCCACTACAATATCACAACACGGGCCACAACATTGACACTCAAACCCAGTCACACTATTACACAGGCCCAAAACAACTTACATCACAGAGGCTACAATTACATAAACCGAATAAACCGAACCACATGCATACCGGCCTCAACCAACCCAGAACGTTATTGTAAAACAAGTTCAAGTACTGACTCCCCCTGGGTCAAAACAACTCAAAGCACGGTAGAAAGTCACCTGGCATGCCGAACACCAATTCCAATACCTCTTCTTGCAGTCACCGCAGAAATTACCGTCTCTTCCTGCAGGTCTCCTGCTGCACTCACACCTTGCACAGCTTTGATGGGAAATGATGCCCCCGCGGTTGCTTCACGGTGCTTCATGAGCACTCGTTAGACAATCCGCCAGCAACTCTCCATGCACCTTTCCCTGAAATGTCATTAACATCACCAACTTTTCAACATCCGGACCGTCGCCATTACTCCAGACGACGCATGATGCACCATTATCCTTCCAGCCGCCGAAAACGTTACGAAGGTAACAGTCCTCCCCCTTCATGCTCGCGGTTAAACACTACCTCCAAATATTATTCGCCGCTCCTTGCTGGATTCTCTAGGAGGATAAACCGCGGAAGCGGTCCAAACACCACCAAACATAGAGCGACGTGGCCTCTCAGCTCCGACGTGCCATCAGGTGATCGCGTCTTCTGCCTAGCGCAGTGCCTGTCAACGCCCCCGACCGGGGCTTCAATCAGAGCACAGCGCCCCCCAAAGAGCCACAGCGCTGCTGGTCAAATCACCATCAACAGGACCCCGAATGGCGGTCGGTGCCAACGGAAGCTCTCCTCTATGCCCAGGAGCAAGGCGACGCTGCTCACACTGCCACCAGCCCACAGAAGCGGGAAAACACAATCCTGCGAGATGCGGCCAGCTTCCTCCGGGGCTCTCCGTCGGTGCTCCCCTGTCCTTTACGGAACACCACAGGGTTAGCTGAAAGACACCGCTGACTGTCTCTTGACGGACTGGAAACTGGGCTGGCCACCCTCTGACAGGACCACAAGCCTCGGATCCTGAGGCCAGCCCTGCCGGGTGGGGTGACCGTTAGCTGGAGGGCAGTGTCGTCACAGTTGCACCGTCCTCTCCGCGACGGTTCTCCTTGTCGCCATGTGAAGTAACCTCTCCGTGACACGTGAGTAGTGATAATGTAGAACTTTATTCTATGTTACAGTGTCGTCCTTCAATAGATAGATTGTACGTGAACGACAACGGTAGCACCCCACCCGGCAGTTACAGTCATTCTCCAACTGTCAAAGATAGAATCCTCACACGCAATCACGCACACACGTTCTCCACCAGAACCCCTCACGAGCCCATGCCTCGTGCCCACGAGCCATGAACTAATTACAACAGGAACCCTCCAAATATATTTAAAACATGTGATGTGTTTTTTCGCCTGAACATTTTTGCCAAAAATCTCAGTGGAAAAAAAACTGCTGATGTAAGAAAATAGAACACAATTAAGTATTGGAAAAAGGAAGAGTGACTTGGAGTAATGAAGAATAAATGATGCTGCATGAATGATGATGTGTGTGTGTGTGAATGGGAGAGTGATTGAAGAATGAAGGATGCTGTACGAATACTGCTGCGTGTGTGGATGGGGGAGTGAATGAAGATTGAATGATACCATATGAATGTTGATGTGTGTGAATGAATGGGAGAGTGAATGAGGGAATTTCTCACCGGTAATCATCATTACTCCTAATCCAACTCTTCCTTGTCACAGTACTTTGGGTCACAAGTAAGTACTGGTACAAGGAAGAGGGCCGTGGAGGTAATGAAGAAATTAACAATGCCATATGAATGCTGATATGCGGTGTGAATGGGAGAGTGCATGAAGAATGTATGATGCCATATGAATGCTGAGCAAAATTAAGAAATTACATGGTGTCTTACTAGTACGTTATACATCATGGGAAATTACCAAGTATGCACTGTAATAATGCATAGTACATAAGACCAGTAACTCTGAATATTTTGAGAGCCCTTAGTAAATAAAATACTGGCTTGCTGCTTTGACCCTCCATGATGCTCATTCATTCCTTTCAGGATCAGAAGCCCCTGTCCTAACTCTCACTCAGTGCCAGTGGCTGTTTACAATGAGTTTTGATGGTCTGCTGGTGTTCCTGTTGTTTGAGTACTGGGGTTTTGAAGCATCAGGTTGACTTGCCTTAAAAATACACTGCATTGACTATTCCAGAAATGTCTCTGTGAACCTCCCCCCCGGCCCCCTCGTTTGCACCATCGCCTTAAGGCATCATGCTCAAGCAAAACGTTTTTATCAACATTACTCAATAATTGTATTCTAAGTTAGCTATTTTCTGTTTTCTGACTTGGGTGTAACTTGGGTGTTTCTTACCACAACAGTATGTTGCGATCTGGGGAGCGAACTTTTGAATTTTCCGGGGGCAGTGGCCAGATTTGAGGGACTTTCCATTGAAAGAATAAAAATATTTAGGTAAACTGCTTTTCTAGGGGGTATCTGGGGGGTACGGATAGGGGGGTCACGGGCTCTGGAGTACATTCGCACTCAGGGCCCCTTGTTGCAAGCGATTTCTTTGTGCAGCCATTTTGTGAACAGATGCCCCGACTTGTCTTTAGCTTATCTAACACCAAAATCAGGATTCTTTGTGAATCACTCAAGTGAGTTTAAAAGAGAATCTATATCTCTGGCTAGGCATTCTCCATCTCTGAGCCCTTCTGTATTCATCAATATAAGAGCTGTACCGCGGACACGATGTTGAGCTGCTCAAGTTGTGCTTTTTTATGTTCATGGCTGCAAATAAATGGCTGAGAACGGGAAAGCTAGTCCGCATCAAAGGCACTTATTTGCTGGAACTGCGTCATAACTCGTGCTCAAAACCTCCAGACGGAAAAAAAATCTGTTGAAAAAATGTAAACCACAATATTGAGCTACCGCAAACAAAAAGTACCCCAAAAAATAATAAATTCATTTTTCCAACAATAAAAACACTCTATTTTCCTGATTATACCCCTGTACAGGAAGTAAAATAAGTCATTCTTTTTTTTAGTAGATCAATAATTGTACGTCTATTTAAATGAGAGGTTGTTCAGCGAGGAACTGGCATCCACTTTATAATTGCTTTGTGAAAATAATAGATTTATGTAATTAAGGTTTTCTAAAGTCTGCTTCTGCCGCTTTTCGGTTGGGTATCCTTTACTTCAGGGGCGGGGACAGGAACACAACGGTCGCTTGCGTGAAATATCCATGGGTTCGGGGCTCGTCACGTTCCCATGGCATCAGTGAGGCTCTCGGCCGGCTGGACTCCCAGACAGAGGCCTGTCACGGAGCCGTCAACGCTGCGGCCAACCTGCGCAGCTGCTCGCCTGTATCACCTGCTGCCATCGCGCGCTGCTCGCTGTGAGGACAGCAGGCTGTCACGAGCGAAGCGACTCACTGACAGCCATGCGGGCTGGGGGTGGAAGGGCGGCCCACCTGCCGGCGGGCGCGGGCGGGCGGGGCAAGGCCTACACCCCCACCCCCAGGCGACCTAGGTAGGACACTCCATAACGCACCTAATTCAGAGCTACGGCCTGCGTGCTCCAGGGGCAAGTAGCAAATGCGGTCTTCCAAAGATTGGGGCATGAGTCCTAATTAAGTGAGATGTGAAGACGAGAGAGGACATACCGTCACATACGAGAAAGAGGAGCAGAGGAGAACGCGAAATGGCTGCTGGGGAGAAAAAGTTCGTATTATGGGCAAATCGCATGATCTCAGAAAGGTCGTGGCCCCTGAACGACCTGCCAGACTGCAGCAGAGACAGGTCACATCCAGCCTTTCCAAGGGCTGTTCTGTCAACACCAGAATTCCCATTTCTTTTGTACAAGGCCATTGCCTACTTGTTTCCGGCCTGCCCAGAAAGAACACATCTATGTTCCTGGCAGGTGGGGCGTGTTTTTCCTGGTCTGCTTGAAGACTCATTTTAATTTGCGTATATGCTATGATATTTATAACGTGGTTAAAACCCAGAGGTTTCTAAGCGCGGACCCGGGGATCGAACCTGTGATGCTCCATGTCATCTTGTTTCCAGGGCGAGCACATTGCCCCTGAGCTATCCTACTGAGACAGCTCGTGCGTCATGTCGGTAAGGTTCCCCGGACCATGACTTTTGATATTCAGTACGGGGAGAGATGTGTTTTTTTATTTTACATTTACCAAATCCTTAACCCTAATGCTTCGAAAGTTACCACGATTTTCATCAAGTTGTAAACACCTAAGATCCATGGTTCAAACATGATATTCTGTTGCAAGGTGACTAAAGGAGCATAGCATACTGCTTGACTTTTCATTCAGGAGACTAGTACAAACAAAGCATTCTGAATGTAAAACACAGTTTACTGAAATTACCACTGTTACAGGCAAGCTTTCCATGCTAATGTGTTCTCACGTTCGCATGGAAAGTTGCCATCTGATAAATTCTTCCCTAACGTTGTCCAGGTCCAACATGTGCAGTATGTTAGAATGACAATTTTTAATGAGGAAATGCTGACAAACCAAAATCCGTCCAATAGAGAGGCCTCAGGTAGGCATAACACATGGCCATTTGGTCACTTCCTCACTGCTGAGACAGCGAACTATGATGTTCCGGTCGGTACCAATGAGCTGTGATTTGCAATGAACCACAGGCCAGACCACTGAGAATTCGAACCCTTATGTCACACATGCCACCATTTCAGAGCTCTGTGTGAATCACAGTCAAACCAGCGAGCGAGCGTAAGTGAAGGACTGATCAATAAGGATAAGAGAATACAAAGCAATATGGAACTGCAGGGTCATCTGCAAATGTGTAAGGATTGGTGGGGGCCCATTTCAAACATATGTTTTGGAGCCCCCTTACCTACAGCTGGGAAAAACAGCTCAAAGCACCATAGGTGCTTACATTATATTGGAGTCAAAAGAATGCAGCGAGGGGGTAGCAGCTGTAGATTATAATGAACAGGCAGCCAGCAGGGAGCTGAAACACTAAATGGCCACTGAAAATCTACTAATCTTTCTTTGAGAGCAGGTACTAATGTAGAGGAAACCGGAGGGAAAATGCAACAAGGCGATAAAAAGGTTGCTGGATACTAGAAGAGTCCCACAGGAGGTGATGGCCCAAAGGCACCAGCAGAAGCAACCTGTAACAAAAGGACAGGTTTCATTTCCTGAATAAAAGAAGCATGTTTTTGTGCCTTGGAGACTGCCCCAGGGTGGAAGTGGTGCGTTGGAAAAATCAACATAACATTTCATAAGACTGTCAACATGGGGCCCTCCTGATGCTCAGGGCTCATTTCAGCTGAAAGTGTTGAAAGGCTCTGATGCTGTTCCTGGGAAACTTACAAGAATCTCTGGCTGTCAGAGTAACATTCTGGAGCTGGAGTACACATCACAATGCTTGGTTGGCATTTTCTCAGTCCCGTTAGAAGGAGGGCCTCAGGGATCCCTGGCGCTTTAGAAGGTCTGTGGTTCTGCAGCACCGTTTGGAGGGTGGCAAATCCCTTCCTGGACCCTTACTGCCTCTATGAGGGTATCAGTTGTTTCCCTGTTTTATACCTTTTGTTTCTTAGGGTTTTTGTATGTGTGTAAATGTTTGATGGTGGAGTTCATGCACCATGAAGGGCCACTTTGCATATTTACACCACGCTGCATGCTGCCCACTGCACTTGCATTCCCTTACCCGTTCCCATACCACTCCTTCCAATATCCTCCCATACTCCCAGCGCTCTAACACTCTCCCTCTGTCTTTTCCCATCTGTCACTCCGCTTGTTCCCCTCCCTCCATCACTCAAATGGTTAATTTTGCTTCCATTTGCTCATTGCATCTCTCCAACTCACACTCCCTCATTCTCCCTCCCTCTCATCTCTCCTTCTCTCTCTCCACATATTACTTCTCTATCCCTGCTTTTCTCTCCCTCCCTCTTTCCCCACATTTCTTCCCCTACCTCCCTCCATATTTCCCTCTCTTCCATTCCTCACTGCCCGTCTCTTAGGCAACTGAACCCTCTGTTTGCACATGGTGTTCCACTGCAGGTGCATTAACACGCTAAGCTATCTTATTGAGTTTTAGTAAGTGACCTCCGGTATAAAACAGCCAAGGGACATGTGACCTGGGAGCAGGTGGGGGCTGACTCACCACATAAGAGGGAGAGAGAGACAGCAGCATAATCATGGGGGAGGGTGGGATGGCAGGTAGATGAAAGACTCACAGAAAAAGAGAGGTTAGCGGCGAGATGGCTGGAATAGAAGATTCAGAAAGACAGGAAAAAAAAGAATAGAAAGAAAGTAAAATCCTAAAAGTGAAAGCAAGAAAAATTGAACAAATGAAAGATTAAAAAAGTATGAAAGAACAAAAGGAGAACAACTAGCATGGCATATCCACTGTCCCCACAATCAAGGCCGAGGTGATGATGAGGCGGCTTTCCCACTTTGAAGTGAGCAGCACTTGCTAATTTTGCAATATGCATGTTAACACTTCACCTACACTACGCATAGCAGGAAGTGCCCCGTGAGGGTACAGACAGGCACAAATCGCTTGCCTTTCGAGACTGCTTTTGGTCGATCCAGGATTTTTTATTTTCGTTTATGGTTGCACTTAAACGATCCCCCATGCAAGTACTTACATAACTTTCATGGGAGCAGAATGACAATCCTGTCCACATTGCTCAAGGAGAACGTAGGGAGCTGCCTCATTTGCCCCCCATGTACTCTGCGCCTATGCACTTGACAGAAGGGGCTCTTTGTGTTTCCAGGGTCATCTTAAGGAATTCTTTGCGTTTTTACCCAGCCCGGGACCAAAAAAAATGAAGCGATCAAGAATCTCTGGTCACCCCGACACCCTAATGTGATCCCAACCCACAGCTTGATATGCTGCCCCACAGCAATCAAAATATGTGTGGGTATTCCCTTACAGTGCCCTTACCCTTCTCAGATGTGCTAGAGTCAGAATGATAAACAAGTGACATTTCAAGGGCAACATTAGCAGTCCACAACAAAGGTACATGACACATTTCCCACATTTTAACAAGCATTGGCAAAGTCAATAGTTTTGTGTAGGCATGAGATAGGCATTTTCCATGCATTGTCATAATGGTTCCACCTGGCAATAGCTGGAAAATGGTATGTGTACCTGGGCGTACAATAGCAGTGCCTGGAAAATTCCTGTCTTATTGTTAGAACTGATATAATATTGTTTCGTCCTCATTGTATATGTTGGCCTATGCCCAGTCGCTTTGTGAGGAAATCCGTATTACAAGGTCGTGACCTCAAGTGAATCAAGCCTCCATTTTAGTTTAAAGCCGCCATTTTAGTTTATTGTATAAAGTCACTCTGTAGTCTAAAATAGCCGTCTCGTGTGCTCTTGTTCTTGCCTTAACCTCTTCAACCTCTGTAAGAGAGTTAATGTCCAACCTGCCTTCAGGCTATATGTTAGGGTCATGTAGACCTTGTCCTTTGTTGACCTCGGGATCAGGGGATTACTTGAATCGGCGATGTTAACCTACAAGTATACAAGAACAATAATGCTATCCAGATATGACATGCAAAACATTTGTTTGATCTGTATTAAAGCAATGTGTAAAGAGTGTGACGTTAAACTAGAGAATAATAATGTTTGTTAGTGAATGTATTAAAAAGTAAACTGCATGCACGAGATATGTAAATTAGGAACGAACCTGGCGCGTCCCTAGTCCAGTACATGATTAACTTGCAGGAGGCTGGACATCATTATAATAAACTGTATAAATACGGTGATGTCCAGCTACCAAATCCTGCTCACTGCTCACATTGAACCCTGCTGGAGGTCTCTGTGATGTATTGACAGCCAAATAGCTATTTGTGTACTCTGTTTTATAACTGTTCAGTTTTGTAATAAAGATTCTGCGAATTTTTACAAGCCCGTGTCGTTGTATTTTCCTTTGCATGGTGTAAAAGCCTTAACATTGTATTTTTCTGATTCCACATTATAATCATACACAAGTTAGCATTGTTGGCTTTGTCCTTGCTTGTTTTTAACAGACCATCATTGCAAGGACCTTTGTGCTGCTTATAAATCAAGTTGCTGAAGGCACACTTGGTAAGACAAGTTTATTGCACCAGTACAGCGTTTTCAACTGCAACTAAGCCATTCATTCTCAGATGACTGTTTAGAAAAAACACTGGCACGCCAACGTTTGATGTTACTGCTTGAAAAGCTAGCTCAAAGAGATCCTACGAGGAAATGTTTTGGGCAGGTGGGGCCAGTAGTGGATGGGAATGGCCATTGGGATTAATATGGCTAGGGGCAAGTCAACAGGTGAATTAACAACCAAACACCACCCACAAGCTGTGCATCCTTCCTCACATGTGGAAAAAGGACCAAGGCCAGCCGTCTGTGAGGGCTGCATTTAAAAATACACCCTTCTGTGTCCTGCATCAAAAACGACACCCTTCTTGTGGCTGCTATTTTTAATATTGGCTATTAGATGGTGCTAAAGTGCCACACATAAGCCAAAACTATTGCATTGCAGTACAGCAAGAAGGCAGATAGGATGTGAGGAGGGATACGTTATTGTATAGATTGTGAGTGGGCACAGCTATATTCTTCACTATTCACTTTGTAATTAGGGTAACTTTTTAAATCATGTGAGTGGGGTGCAAACCCTCTGATTAAGGACCCAGGCTGAATAGCCATTGGTGAGGTCTGCACACCCTAAAGGGTCTACAGTTAATTGTTTCATCTTCAATATCGATAAAATTCTAGATTCCTAAACTCTTGTTTGTGATTATATTTATTCTATCACTTTTATATGCAGATGCTTTGCATGCGGATGCATTTCGAATGTTCTATGGTCCTTAATCAGGGCAAAGTTCTATATTCTGATTAACATAATATCAACCACCAATGTCAACAGAAAGTGTATAAAAAAACACATTTGATCAACCGACAGTCCCCATTAAGTAAATCCAGTGGAATAACATGCCAGTGTGAGTTTACGAATCGGTGAGACTCAGTAGCAGTCAACCATTAACAAAACGAGTGAGTCCAGAATAGAACGATAACATAATAGTCATAACAAAGCATAAACAACATTAAAAAATCATAAAAAATCATATGCGCAATGATAGACCATGAGACCATTACAACATAATACAAATCAAATGCAGTCAAACAATGCACATCCAACAGTAGTCATGAAAAAATCATAGTGGCCCACAAACAGGGACAGGGACAGCAGAATAGACAACATAAAGAGAAACAGATATAATATGCAAAGTCAGTTGGTAACTAGGGCTGTATCAGTAATAAGTGCACATATGCTGTTTGAGCTTCCAATTATTACCTATACGGTGACACATAGTTTGAATGCTACACTTACTGGTAAAAGTGAACGTGAGTTCGTGTGATCGTGGTGAGCATACTGTGATGCTTGTGCTGGAATAACTAGATACTGGCATAGTAGCAGGAGGATCTATACACGTTGTGCTATCTCATGGGTTACCCAAAATGGCGTATTCTCATGTACAGATTACAATACTGTGATAGGCCCGCTAAGTGATGTGGCTTAATTGCTCTTAAAGGTATACGCTCATGTCCGGATTACATTGCTGTGACGGGTACGTGAAGCAGTATGGCATTATTGCTAGGATCTACTTAGATCTACTTAGATCCTAGCAGTTATGCCATACCTGGCAAAGGATACCACCAACAAGGATTTCAAATTAGCCTGTCACCTGGAAAAACTGTTTACAAAAATCATCTTTCACCCAGTGTTGCCAAGTAGGCAGTGAAAAGTTGGCTCTACATAAAAGAGAGCCTGGAAAAATAGCCACATTTGAAAACTCCATCATCTTTTCATTGTTTCTGAAAATATATATTTTTTGCTGTTTCCGATCTTTTCTATCTATTAATATGTATCTATGTATTTATCCACTGACAGGATTTATATAAAGTAGTAGTAGTAAAAATCATTTACTAAGCGCAATAATACCACCAGTTCCAAGGTGCTAAACTATACTTGAATGATCATGTGACTGAAACGGCAAAGGCTAATGGAACAAGCCAGTTCTGGGATCTGATGCTTTTCAGCTACTGGGAAACCCCATCATTCTTTTGGACAAAGCACATGAGGCCAAATGGTGCGGCACAGGGCGCTCTGCAGAAGGTGTCTGGGGTGTTGTCCCTCAGGTAAATATCTCTAAAGGTGAACTTGAGTTATTAAAAAGTCACTAAGTCTGAGGAACTCCACTGTTAGAGATTTACAATATCATGATTTGAATTTGTCGTTGATGGTGCCTAAGTGACAGGTAGCGCCAATTATGTGATGGGTGCCTATTTTGGCTAATGTAAAGCCTTATTATTTTAGTTAATCCTTTATATTACCCGTGGCACCATAAATAAAATGAAATCTATGCTCCCATTGGAGCGTTTATGAGCCTTAGCTCGCCAGTAAACCTGATCACGTTGCGGCGCGCCCCTCGTGTTCAATTCCTTTCACCTGTCAGTCCTACATGGAAAGGGAGAAGGGACTACGTGCTGAAGTGGGGAAGCTGAAATCTACCCCTGCTCCCCCTTCCCCCAGACGCATGAACTGGAAGAAGAGCAGGAAGAGTAATGAGCACACTCACCATTTTGCATCAGTCCACGGTGCGCCCATGGGTGACAAATATGCTGAAAGATACCCACTGCACCAACTCTGGCACCTAAAAGCAACACAAACCTTGCCCAGAGTGAATGAAGAGCTTCTGGGAGCTAGCAGAGACACTTTAATTGACAATCTTGACCAAAAGCGCTAAGAAGATGTGCTCAGTGCCATTAGGGCCCTCATGACATAGCCATGATAGCTAAATGTAGCAATACCGCCATGCAGACAAAATCCTGTTTTAAAAGCTTGAAGGTTCTTACATGAAATAGCTTTATGGAAAAGCAAAAGTATTTGGAGCACCTAACAGCATTATAACTCATTAATTCATGCATTATAAAATGGCACAGTGGAAGCCATACCTGGCTCAGGAAATTACACCAAAGTACACTTGCCTCAGTGAAGTCCAGTAGTGTTGGGATCCGTGCGGACAACAGGAATACACCTCGCAAATCCAGGCTCTCAGCCAAGGTCGTGCAACAGATAAAATTACTTTCTTTGAACGACAGTGAACTCAAGAGCAGACAGCATTATTAATTCTTATAAGATACAGCTATTTCAGAGCTGGAAAAGGCCAGAGCATGAAAACAGAACACGTGATTCAGTGGATCTGCCAGCAAGCCAAGGACCCTTCTCTGGGAATGAAAAAACAATTTCACAAAGCCCAGACAAAACAGTGCAACAAAGAACACCTGCATGTTGCATTTAGAAGCGAGCGCACTCAAAACGCAGTAGTGAGTCACACATAATCATGACAGAGGAAAGAAAACAGTTACCTTTACTTGGGAAGATACATTCAAGCTGAGAGCAAATTATGTCTCAGGCCTGGAGCATCAGCTAAACCGATGGGAAGACATTCACAATGCAACATTTAAGAATTGGGTAATTGGGGAACTGCGAGGTCAGCCCTCTCACAACGGAGGATCAATGAAAACGATTTCTATAAGGGAACTATATGTGACCTATCACTCAGCACCCAATCACAGGGTGAGACAGGTTTTCTGGGAACTGGCCCAAGCTCTGATGTCAGCAGGACACTGTTGGGGTCATTACGACCCAGGCGGTAAGTACACCAACTTTACCACCATGGTGTAAACTAGGTTTACACCATGGTGGATGATGTATTTACCGCCCCATTCCAAGGTGAGTGGGGCGGTAAATCCCCATTTCCCATTTACCCTTCCCCATTCCCATTTTTGCCCCATAGGGCATAATGGGAGTGGGGAAGGCGCTAATTACAGCACCGTAAATTGCGGTGCCGTAATTAGCACCAAGGCGGTTTAGCGCCATGGATTTTAACGCCTGCTAAAAGCAGCCGTTAAAATTGGAATCAGGCGTTAAGGGTTAACGACGGCGTTAACCCTTAACGCCTGAGTTGTAATGAGGCCCTGTGTCTTAGAAAAGAGTCTGCAGCCAGGCTCTCTGTGAGAGTGTGCATGGACCTTTCTTTCGTGCACAGATGTTTCTGGCCAGAATGAAGCATGGTTTGAGATGCTGTTTGTTTAGACTTGTGCATTCCTTTTTGGCAAAGGGAAGGTTTTGGGCCTTCCATGAGTTCTGGTTTCAAGGAATTCCTAGCAACCCCATTCCACCTGGTAATTCACTTTAACCCAACAGTGCAGTCCCTTCTGCCTGTTCCATTGCGGGCATTTTTGAAGTTGACTTTTTTTTTCATTTGTCTGAATGACCGCCATGGAAAAAGAGAAGGGACTACGTCCCTTCTCCCCAATACCTGGTAGCCATTTCTTTTGCTTTTTTTTTTCTCGAGTCGAGAAACGGTTTCAGCGCCGTTTCTTGACTCAAGAAAAATCGCAATTAGTACCCCGGTATGACGTGCCGGGGTACTAATGGCAATATAACCCTCAGAGGGGGGCATTACCAGTCAGGTAATACCCCCGGGGCTCCGTTAAAGCCAGGGCAAAGGCCCCAGGGGCATTACCTGAGCGGTAATGCCCCACTCTTCAGGTTATATTGTCTCTCAATGACATATATGAGATTCCTTGGATTAAATACTTTTATAACACTTTTGAAGAAATAAGCTGCACCAATTTCTCTTTTGATACTGCTACTATATCAATAATTGTAATAAATGGACGGATGAAAGGTTTTCTGTCTATCATCACAATAATTGTGATTTAGAGATCCATTTAAAAAAAAAAGTACAATTAGAGTGTACTTGCCATTTCAGCCACTTGATTATACAGTGAAATGTGATCTTTCTTGGGTTTATGTCATTTATTGAAGGAGCTTGATCACTCAATTACGCCATCAGCCATCCTGAGTTCCCGAATATGGCAAAATGTAAGTCATCAAGAGGATGGAATGGCATGTGTGATTGTGTTTCATGGACTTTCTCTTCGACTGCAGTAAGTCTCGCAATCAAGGTGATTGAATCCATTAACTAAGAGTCTGACATTTCGAATGGCATTTTTGTACATTATGCTAGCTAATGAACAAAACATGTTCTTGATTTTACAGTGCTTTTTCACAGATAGTGTTAAGAATCGGATCTTTTCAATTGTCAGTCATGCAATCACTTAATTTATCTATGGTTTAATATAATTTCATAAGGAATGGTGCCACCAAGTTTTGCTAGCAAGAATGACTTTATGTACATTCCACACGGGACATTTTGCGTTTTGTTAAATGCTCAAATGAATTTGTATGCTATAGTGTTGCTTTATGGACTGTCACTTGCTATTGACTGCTATACGCGTTTGCAGAGGTTTACAAACGTAGTGGCAAATTGACACGTAGGCACTTGGAGTTTAAGCAGAGTCTAATCCTTTACTTGTTGGAAAAAGTAGTTTGTCAACCAGTTGAAGAACTTCCAGAAGTCCACTTCAATGCACAGTGGCAGAGGTCACACATTAAATTGGGTTGAGCCTTGGGCATCAAGGACTCTCACCAGAAACTGTTGGTATTGTGCCAGATAAAGAGAAAGTCTGTTTTGACAGGTGGATCGTCGGACTCTGGCCAGGTGATAATAGGAGGCGGGTGCAGTGCTTTGTGAACAATGACAAGGGTTTTGAATTGATCACTCTGCTTGATTTGTGGAAAGAAAAGAAACGTCAGTGCTGGGTAATGCATCCTATACATGCCAGCGTTCGTCATTCGATTTGGTAGATGGCAATGCAGTCTTGTTTTTTTCTTTGCATTCAGGAACTTGAGGGAATCCAAGTCTATAAGGCTTAGAATGCAAAGACAAATCCGAACTGGACTCCAATCTCCCGAGTGCAATTGGGCATGTTGCTATGAACGCAGTAAAGGATGAGGCAATCATTATAGTTTTGTGCTCCTTGGAGATTGCACAATGCTTTGTCTTCTGGGCCTCCATAGATGGCATGGGAGCAACAGTAATAAATGTGGGGAAGAATATGAGGACCAGGACAACCCAGTGGAGCCATAGAAGCGATGGACTGACCCGGGCCCTGGGGCAGCTTGCCCACATAGGCTCCACAGTGAAGGGAATCAGGACATTTTGACACAGTCTGTGAATAATTGGCCCAGTTGATGCTTTGCAAGAACAGGTGTAAGGGCTATGCAGGTGGTAGAAAGGGCCCACAAATCCCACAGCACCTTCAGCAAGTCTCTTGAGTTGCAAATCCGTATTATTATATATATCTCGCAGGTAAGTTGCATGCAGACACATGTTTATTTAATCGTAAAAGGTAAGTGGATGCACCCCAAAGATGCTCAAACCCTCAGCTCCCAACTTCTGCCTCCAACTGCTCCCCTTCAACCAACAACAACCTTCTCCCCTCCACATTCCAAAAAGGAACCTCCTAACAAGGAATTATTAAAACTATTATATTTTAATATTATTTAATTTTAAATTAAATTAATATTGAATTTTTGCAGAGCAAATTCAATTTGCACTGCAAACGTACTCCCTGCACTGCGCTAAATGGGCCTTTTTCTCTGCAAAATACACTGCACCTCTCAGTAGATTAGGCCTGTGGAACGTGTTTATTGGCAGTGCATAGTCCTTTTGCTACGCTCTAAACGTTCCATGATTTAGGTCCTAAGTCTTGAAAGTTGTGTAATCCATAGACCATTTCATAGAACCATTGTTTTATAAGATGTGCAGTGTAAAATAATCAATCATTCATTGTGAGGAATTCTACCATCCGCACAGTGGGTTATGTGCTCGCCTGTGTTCGCCTGGTTTTTTAATTGAAAAAAATGAAATTGAATGATGGTAGATCAACCTCCCGAACATGTGTTGGGCTACTCTGGGTGACAGTCAGAAGTACATCAAGACATCTCAGAAGGGAGAGGGCAAAAACGTCCACCTGCCATGGCCAGCCTAATTAACTATCAAGGCTCCATCGATCCATGGATCCGCCCTGTCCTTTGTTAGCTGCTGATGGCAGCGTTGCATACTAGTCAAAGTTAATTCAAGCACGCCTATTGGAGGCTTGGTCTCAGGACTAACAAAAGACAGGAAATCCCCAACAAACTTTGATAGGCACTGTGTCAACATGAAGTCAGCTCCCTCCTCTCAGTATCAAGGGCAGTTACCTGTCTTGTCTGGCACTATGTATTTCCAGTACTCATCCCCGCAGGGGGACTCCATTCAGAAGGTATGAGTATGTGGTTTGGCAGCAACCAAAAGTCTGGTCACGCTGCAGCTTCAAGGGAGACCTGCTGCTTTAATCAGGAACCACAGAAAGCTCAATTAACCAGAGAGATCCTTTGATCCACAACAGACAGGAATATGGGTGGGACTTAGTATCACATTTGTTCAGCTCTTTACCTTTTTTGTTGCAAAGCACTCTGGTTATGACCTCACACATACATGAGTTTGTTGGTGGGGACCCAGGGTACGTTAATTAAGGTAGGCTTAGCCTACACCAATCACTGGAGCCCATTTGGATTTTAAAAAGGATTGAACCTCTCTTTTGGCACATCATCTAAAGACTTTGTCAGTAGTACCATGAAGAACTAATTTGGATCCTGACTGGAGTCCCAGTCTGCCTTACAGCTTCCGCCTTCGAAGGATGGCCAGGATTTCCAAAGAGAGAAGCAAGATCCCTCCCCTAAACATCTCCCAGGCAAACACAGGGAGATACTGAATCCAGAGGACCCTCCAGCAGCTCCAGAACCAGTACCCAGCGAGAACAAAGCGTGCTCTGCTAGGCTCTGCTAACAAGCTTCCTAGATGGGAAGTGCAAGAGAGTCTCTGAACCAAACCCAGGACAAGACTGGTGCCTGCAACACTCTCCACAGTTTTGGGCCATCTGCCTTAAAGGACGACACAAGCATAGTGAAGAAGGTAGGAGGAGTGCATCGACAAACCTCAACCAGCGTCCACCTTAAAGGACACTTTCAAGGCAGTTGAGCCCCTCGAGCTGCAACCAGCTGCACCACTGACAGTTGACACACTGCAGTCGCTAAGATCGTCCGAGATGCCTCAATCAGTGCTTCAATCCCACCGACCAGCACTGAGAAAATGATTCCTGACCCTGACCCCCCATGTAGGCCAGCCTAGCCTACAGCCGTTCGTCCAGCCTCACTCTCCGAACTGCCTGTCACCGGACACCCTCAGCTGTCTCCCATCTAGAACTCTGTCACAGAAGCTGCACAGCATCCTGAAACCGACTCTACACTGTCGAGCACCAAGAATGTCTACAAGCACAAGGTACATTGTGGTTTTGTCCCCCTGGTCCTTCTTCGAAGGCCCCTAGTGACATTGTACGACCCATTGCTCCTTTTGTATTGAAAACAAGTATCCTTGAACTATTGTGATTAATTACTAAACTGACTACTCTCCTGTCAATATCCAGAGTGCATTTCTTTTCCTTCTTTGAAACTTTCTATCCTCTGCATTCCTTTACAGTGTGGGTTGTATTTGTTAGTGTGCTAGAACTGTCTGTTGTGATAATAATAAAGTAGATATTTTATACAAGCTTGACTGGACCGTCCCTTTTATCATTGGGTAATAATTGAATTTTTCACTGTGTTGCAACTAACCAGCAATCCACAACCTTGCAGAGATAAGCCTGCCCTTCCATCCACCTTACCAAAATTGGACAAGGAGGTTTTTAATTTTTTGGTGTTTCCAATCTATATGGATGCCTTCTGGTGTATTAGAAGTGTGGGGCTGATTAATGGTTTAGAAACCGATGTTACAAAAAAGGGGCTCAACCCTCTTTTAAAGCCAAATGGGCCATAGTGATTGGTGTAGGCTAAATCCACCTTAATGAACCAATCCTGGGTCCCCACCAACAATCCCCTGCATGCGTGAGGTCATACACAGAGTGCTTTGCAACAGAAAAGGTAAAGGGGTGAAAACATGTAATAATAATTCCCACCCATCTTCCTGTCTGTTGTGGATTAAAGGGTCTCTCTGGTTAATTGAGCTCTCTGTGGTTCCTGATTAAAGCGGCAGGTCTCCCTTAAAGCTCTGAGAGACCAGATTTTCAGTTGCCGCCAAAACACATACTCGTACCTTCTGAATGGGGTCCCCCTGTGGGGACGACTACTGTAAACAGCTGTCCCAGACATGATATGTCAGTGCCCTTGATACTGAGAGGCGGGAGCTGGCAGCAGGTTCACACAGTGCATATCAAAGGTTGTTGGGGTTTTCCTGTCTTTTGTTATTCCTGCAAACTGGCCTCCGCTGGGCCTACTTGAATTAACTCTGATTAGTATGCAATGGTGCCACCAGAAGCTAACAAAGGGCAAGGCAGATCCATGGAGCCTTTGTTAGTTAATTAGGCTGGCCATGACAGGAGGACGTTTTTTTCCTCCCCCTTCTGAGATGCCTTGATGTACTCTTGGCTGTCATATTCCAACTAAATATGACCGGGTGGGGGCAGCGCCTGTAGGCTGTGCCCACCAAGAGTACACAGGTCTATGTGTATGTCGTGCAGTGAGCATAGGAAAATATGTGCGGATTAGCCCCAGCCCTTTTCCCGAGGTTGAGCTACCATCATTCACTTTCATCTAAAATGTCAAAAAAGCCCAGGTGAGTGCACACCCGTTGTGCGGATGGTTGAATTCCTCACAACTTCCCTCAACAGTCTTGGTATGATGTGGCGATAAAGAAGGTCCCTCATGTACTGCCTCTGTGTCCAGCATCACATGGCAGATGGACGCACCTACCCCCTGTAACCACTGCATGCACTAACTAAGGCACAGACAGGAGACTATTTTATAACGCCATAACCCATCTATCCAAAATGTCGAAAATCAACAGAAAAAATAAAGAATAAATGGCTGTATCAAAAACTAGACCACATGAAAGAAGAGGGCCGCAAACAGGAGCTGTCTCGGGTAAAGTATTGATCCTTGCTGACACAGGTAAGTGTATTGCTCGTGCCACAAATTACATATACTGTCATGAACCGTCGCCTGCGTCCCATTTTGACCCATAGAGCTCTGAATGCAGTAACCCTCCCAACATGGCCGCGGTATACGAAACGTAGCTTGCCAGCCTTTACGTTCCGCGCTTCACACACTATTAAACAGACACACCCCCGCGGTGCTGCGCATCTCAACGCTGCTGTTCACCGTAGCTGGACGTGTGCTGCCAGAGTTCGCTCGGGGCTGTCCTCTTGAACTTCCCGTTTTCCCAGTTCCTTGATTCCTCCTCCTTTCCTTTCATCCTTTAAACTTACCCAACTTCCTGGATTTTCACCGCGCTCGAGTCACGGCTTCCGTGCCTCCGTGCGCGGACATTGTTCCTTCCTGGTTCCATCCCAGACAGTCTGAACGAAGCACGCTGGAATCCGAAGACCCGTGCACAGCTCTATACAAATCCCGGACTGTGCGGAAAAAGTCACGAAAGAAGGTTGCAAGCCAACAGGAAAGACAGATGAGAAGGGGAGAGACTTGCGACAGATTGAGATGCCCAAAAGTCAATACGGATTCCGGGGTGGAAACCGCGGTTCAAGACCTCATGCGAGGCATTCAGGAACTTACCACCGAAGTTCAAAACCTTAAAGCTGAGAACGCTGCCTTAAAATAGCTGGTATTGTCTCGGGATTCTGCTACCAAGGAAAGTGTGTTATTAGGAGGAGTGGTGGACAAATATGACGGCTCTCCAAAGACCCTTCGTGTCTTCCTGGATTCATGCCTAGTGCATTTCACCTTCAAGCCCTACTACTTTTTCACCCCTAGAGCAAAAGCAGGGTTTATGATATCACACCTCACTGGCAACGCATTAACCTGGGCTACTCCCCTAGTCAATTCAGGAAACGCCCTCCTGGATGACTACATTGGATTTGTGGAAGCCCTAAAGGCCATGTTTGATCATCCTGAGCAGGTCTATAGCGCTCAAGAACGTCTACTTGATTTTAGACAAGGATCCCAGGATATGCTTACCTATGTCACCCGTTTCAAACAACTTATGAAGGAAGCCGATTAGTCCCAAGAGGCTAGTTTCACCCTCTTTTGCAGAGGGTTGAATGAAGAAATAAAGGACGAGCTAGCCTGGGTAGCTCGCCCTAATTCTTTCCAGTCCCTTTTGGATCTTTCCTTGCAAATTGATTTTCAAGAAAAGAAGTCGAAATCATCATTCCCAAAGACTGTCATTGATCATTCTTCTAGTCCTGAATCCGCAGTTTCTCCATCCTCAGACCCAGAACCTATGCAACTGGGGGCCTTCCGTGGACCCATTACCCCACAAGAAAGGATGCGCCGTATTCACACTGGTCTCTACATGTATTGCGCCTCCGATAAACACCTTGTGAGAGAGTGCCCTATTGCTCCTCCACGGCGTTCGGGAAACGCCAGCTCCCGATCCTAGATGGGGCATAGTTTTGGGAAAATGATGTCTGATCCACATCAATTCCTTCCTTGAACTCTCCTAGACAAAATAACCTTGTCATTCTACAGGCCTTTCTATCGCCTTCCAAGAAAGAATCCGACCCCATCCTGGCATTAGTTGATTGCGGAGCCATGGGCATATTCATAGATCAGAATTGGGTCAGAACTCATCGTATCCCATGTGGAACACGAGAGATTATGCAACCTGTCGAAGCAATCGATGGCAGAGCCCTGTCTTCAGGACCCATAAGCCTTCAAACCAAGGAGCTTCTTCTTTCCATAAACCACCATCAAGAAAAGGTTAAATTTGATGTTATAAGATCCGCCCACTATCCAATGGTTTTAGGAATGCCTTGGCTGCAGAAGCATAACCCCTACATCAATTGGGCAGCAGGCTCCTTGATTCTTGGTTCGGAACATTGTATGTCCCATTGTTTGTCCGGAACACCTTACCAAAAGCATCTGAAGACTTCCAAAAGAATCAACAAATACCACTCACCGTCTCTAACGTCATCCAGATTCCCAGGGCCTATCAGGCGTACTCAGATGTGTTTTCAACTGCCATAGTTCAAGCTCTACCACCCCAAAGACCTGAAGATTGTGTCATCGATACTGAACCTCCAGCTGTAATTCCGTTTGGAAGATTGTTTATCTTGTCAGAACCTGAAAAGAGGGCCCTCCGGGAATACCGGGATACCAATCTGGAAAACTGAACTATTCGTCCATCCATGTCCCCAGTGGGCGCCTCCCTGTTTTTCATTCCCAAGAAGGATTCCAAGGAGCTTAGACCATGTCCCTCATTACAACATTGGCGGAGGACCATGGTGCTTTTAGCACCATGGTCCATGCCGCTAAGGTTACGATTCCGCTATGGTGGATGGCGGAATTACCGCCCCATTCCAAGGTGAGTGGGGCGGTAATTCCCCATTCACCATTTGCCCTTCCCCATTCCCATTTCTGCCCCCATAGGGCATAATGGGAATGGGGAAGGCGCTAATTACGGCACCGTAAATTACGGTGCTGTAATTAGCTCCAAAGTCCCTTTGCGGGTTGGATTTTTAACGCCTGCTAAAAGCAGGCGTTAAACCCCAACCCGCAAAGGGACACTTGTAATCAGGCGCAGAGGTCTCCATCTCCAGGAAACCAGGAGTGCATTTGGGTTATCCAAGAGCCCCAGTTTTAGCTTGATGTAATACGTCAGATGTCTGGACCTTGCTGAAGAGTTGATACTCTGGAGGCCTAACTCAATTCTAAGAGCACTGCCGCAAGAATTTAGACTGTACTATGTCCAGGAGCTTACTATTTATGTGTCCCCAGATTTCACTACTGTAGAGCATCAGTGACGACACCTTCAATTTAATGGCATCAATACACTTATTAAATCTAAGGGCTCCATATTGATGAGAGAATCTTAGGAGCCCTTTAAGTCTGGCTGTTGCTCTCTCTACCTGAAATTGAATGTGGCACATCCAGAGGCCATTCCTTGTAAACCTCAGGCCGAGATAGACATAGGGGTTCACCACTTCAATTGTTGACCCATTTATTCCCCATCTATAGGGTCTCCTTTTTTTGCAGAAAATCATGATTTTACTTTTTACTTTTGTTTACTTTCAATGTATGATGTTCCAGAATGTCATTGGCATAGCAAAGCTCTTGGTTGAGGCCACCAGGGGTTAACGCCAGAATGACCTTATCGCCAGCATAGAGGAGTGCCCTCTACTCTTTGTTCCTCAATAAGGGGAGCAAGCTTTGTTATTGGTCGTGCATGGGTCAAAATCTGACATGAATTAAGCAATATGTCCTGAGCTGTGGGGCCATATTGCTATTAGTACCCCGGCCCGCAAGACTGGGGTACTAATAGTAATCTTTTCTGTTCTGAAACGCTGCAGTGTTTCGAAACAGGGAAAACAAAAATTACAAATAATGGCCACAGAGAAAGGGAAAATTGAGTCTGTTTTCCCTTTCCATGGTGGCCATCAGGAGCAGATGCACGGGTGACAGAGTCCCCAGCACGTCCGCTCTCGAAAAAACAAGGTAAATTGGATTGGGAGGACAACAAAGGGGATTGTTGGGGGTTTGGGCAATGGGGGTGGCCAAAACACTCACCTGAATCCCCAGCAGGGGAGGACGGCAGCCTCCAGCCCTGCAGAGGCTCAAAGCGAGGATTATGCCGTTCCGAGCCTCCTCATTGGCTGAGGGGCTACCACACCCACCGCCAGGGCTGAGAACGAAGCTGAAGGATCGAGGGATTCTCTGGGAATTATGGACCGAGCGAGGGCCATTCAGAATGGTTGTTACATTCTGGTTGACCCTCGCACAACAAGGGTGTGATGGGACGCACTTTTTAACCCCTTATTGGTCTCAAAATATGATGTGTTAACTCCTGGTACTCCCTACCTCACTGCTGTCATAGTGTCCACATAACATATTTGGACCATTCTGAGTAATCCAGGAGGACATTCTGATTGCATCCAATTTTCTCCACATTCTCAATAGAAGGTAATGCTTTTTTCAAACCTAGGAATGCCACATAGACAGAGCCTCCATTAGCCTAGGGTATTTGTCTAGAATTCTACTTAAAGTGAAACTATGAAAACATGCCTAAAGTCCACCGGTGGTGGGTCTAAAATGTTGTTGCTGGCCACCCATTCTTCAAGCCTACTCAAGAGGCCCTTAGAATAGATTTTGGATGTAATATCCAGTAACGAGATTAGCCTGTAACAGTGGACGTCGTCCGGGACGCTTTATTTTTAATACTGGAACAATTATTCGACACCCACAGAGAATCAGGACGTTTAAGGCCTCGTCGATTGCCTCAAATAGTTTATGAAAAAGCAGGGCCCACCAGTTAGCTTTCCCGTCATCAATCGGTTAATAACCGTTGAGATTTCAAGCTCGGAAAACATGATCTTACTGAGTCACTGAGCGGGATACTTGCCTTAGAGCTATGTTTCTACCAATGTTAAGTATGGGGTTCAATGTTAAAGATGGGATCTGATTCCTGAAACACTTGGGTGCCGTTCCTAAGGCAGTCTGAGTCGCGGGAACCTTTGACTGCCTGCCAATCACTTTGGGATTCCACATTCAACCTTTGCAGGCTTCTTAACAGGCTTCCTCTCTTGGTGTGGACACAAGGCTCCCTCCGGATGCCATCCACAAAGCAGGTCATACCTTGGGGTGCCCTACCCTGAGAATCTTTGGATCTCTCCAAGGCACATTTATGATTTGCATCCTAGATGAGACGTTACAATAAGTCTCATCATGTAATAAGGTTGTTAACCAGTTAAGTAAAACCAAATAAAACACAGGGGTTGTGTGCCAGAGGTACAGGTTAGTGTGCTGTGCCTCACTTTCCCACTGGAAAAGCATATGAAGTTGGACTGTCAGAGCAACGCCTGATTGCGTGGCCACCAGAGAGTTTGAATCGATGCAACTCTGTAACTGCGGATTGAAAACTTTCCAAAAGCAGTCAAAAAGTCCCATGAATATGGTATCCTTCCCGGGACTATTGTCATGAGATAGAAACTGGCGTGCACTGTGGAGCATCCATCATACATCTGGCCCCTCATAAAATATATTAACAAATATATAAATAAATACGAGGTTTGTACTTATACCAAAGAACGTGCCAGACCCCCCAAGACCCCTGCCGATAAAGTTACGCCTGGTAACTTGGAGTACTGACATGCCACTCATGAGAGTGGGTTGAATAGTTTGCTGTATCAGCAGGACCTGGCGGAAGGAAGTCTACACCACAGTAGCCTGCTCCCATTGCCAGCCCTCGTCAGGAAGTGCCCCTGATTCTGGGTCAGTGGATAAGTCAAGAGATTTAAAACATAGCTGACAGAGCTACCACCTCCTGCTGTAACTCCAGATCAGGGTCCAGCCTGCACCACACACGAGCATGATAGCCTCACCTCCTCAGCAACGCATGGTTACCTTTGTGTCCTGGTGCTCCCCCGTTCTCCACTGTGGTGCCTGCACCACCTCCATAGTGCATGTTGCCTAATATTGAAAAATGCCAGACCCTCCCCCAGTACCACTAGTAGTTGACCCTGTGTTTTCATTGGTCTGGAAGTCTGCACCACACGCCGGAATCCAGAAAACTTTAGAAAACATTGCGCTGGTGCCCACACCAAAGGATGATGACTCCGCCGATGCCTGACCCCACTGCCATCCTGCCACTATGGGTGTGGGTGCACCAACATCCTGGTCTGAGTGGCAGGCCGTTACCTCACGTGAAAGGCAGGCAGCACGGTCCACCTGTGAGTTTTAGTTGCACTGCGACTGTGTTGCCTGCCTCTTAGATGGGGCGTGTCCCCCAATGTGCGTCATATGGAGCCCTAGTGCAGAATAATGAGAGCCGAAGGGACGGCAGAAGCTTGACCCTGTCAGTTCTCATTATTTCTCTAGTAGCGTAGAAAAACAAAAGAGTTGATGGCTGGAAGGTTTAGAATAAATCTTGACCTCTGGCAATGCCAGTGGTTAAGATTCAGTCTAAACCTTCCAGCCATCACCTCTTTGTTTTTGCTTTGTCACCCCGAGTGGGACGGGTATGCCCAGACGTGGGTCCCGTGCCTGCTGGGCCTAGAGACCCAAGCTACTCCTCACTGATGAGCCCCAACAAGGGTGAAACATGTTTGGGGATGCTTGTGGTCTCGTGCAGAAGGGATGTGACCTAGCAGTTCGGGCTGGACTTCCCCTTTTGGGGTGAAGCCAAGGCTGATTTGCATATGGTCTTTCCCCTTCTGTAATGGCTTGGCAGGCGAAGAACGATGGTCTGGAGGGTTGCCCCGAGCAATGCCAGTGGTTAAGATTCAGTCTAAACCTTCCAGCCATCACCTCTTTGTTTTTGTCTAGTAGCGTAGAGGGGCTGCCTGACAGAAAAGAAGTCCTCTTGTGTCAGTCAGAGTGTTCACATTGTGGAGATCCGCAATGTCAACATGCTGCCTGACTGGAGAGACCTCTGTGCATCAAGGGGAAAGCAAACATAAGTGTTATCAATGGCCCACATTGAACGCAGGCCAGTCTAGCTAGGTAGTAACACTTAACATCTTTTCATCAAGGGTAAAGCAACCTAAGTGTTATGTTTGTTTCACCCTTGATGAAGCATGATATTATCTGGCTAGACTGGACTGCATGCTATGTAGGCCAGACTAGCCAGGAATGAACACTTATGTTTGCTTTACCCTTGATTCCAAGTAAAGCAGGCCATGCCACCCAATGAAAGTAAACGCAGAGCGGCAATACTAGTGTTAATCTGCATATACTTATTTGACGGTGGCATAGCAGTTTTTACTTGGCATCGAAGAAAAAGCAAATATAAGTGTTATTACTTGGCTACACTGACCTACATTAGTAGTGTCAGTCTGCATTTACCTTCTTAAAGTGGAATTACATTTTCACTTTGCATTTAGGGTAAAGCAAACATAATAAGTGTTATTACTAGGGGATGGCAAAATTGTTAAATTCCGTTCCGACAGCTGCGCAAGCGAAATCTGTCTGATTTGATCTGCTTTGCCCCAATCTGCAGTTCTGCCCCCGTGCATACCGAGAAGAGCAGCATGAATTTCTTGTGCTGCTGCATAAACCTGCTGAAGAACGTTTCTCTTGCTGCTACGTGAAGCGACAAGAGATGCATGCAGTTTCTTGTGCCGTTGCACAAATCGAAAAAAGCCCCCCAAAGTTTCTCGTGCTAATGCACGAACCTAGGAGTGTTTCAAAAGGAGTGGTACAACGTTTCTCGTGCCACTGTGCGAGCCTAGTACGAATTGAAACAAAAGCTGCACAGAGGTTTGTGGTGCCGTTGCGCAAAACTAGTGCAGTTTGAAATACCTGTGCGAAGTTCCTCGAGCCGCAGCACGAAACTAGTGCAGATCGAAGAAAGGCCTTCTCAAAACTAGCACGGATCAGGAAAAAACGTGCAAAGTTTCTCGTGTCGCTCCCCAAAACTAGCATGGATCAAAAAGAGAACCGCACAAAGTTTCTCGTGTCTCTGCGTGAACCTAGCACAAACTGAAACTCTCGTGGCACTGACTGAAATTGCCTCTAACTAGATAGTGTGATAATATGTCCCATTGTATCTGAACATCCTACACTCCCATCCCAGGATGTTGGGCTAGACTGCTCGGCGTGTCTACCCACAGCAGTGGTCGAAGTGGGCAGGAGCGGTCGGGAGCAGTGCTCCTCTACATCTTTTAATTAAGTTTTACTGTTCCTATTCTTTTATTTTCATAAGAACCCGTTCTGAATGATATTGTTTTAAAATAAAAGTGTAGGAAGAAGTTGAAACTTTCACTTTTAGTGCACTGCAATGAACGTTGCCTTAAACAGCAGGAGCATGTGTTTTTGGGGTTTGTATTGTGCGAGGGAGGGTGTGTGGCAATGGTGTTCGTGGGGAGCAGTGCAGGCCAATAGGCAACATAGTTCCAGTACTTCTTTTCGTGCACTTCGAACACTGACCCTTAGGCGAGCCAAGTGAAGCTGACGGGGCATTGCTTGCCTGTTTCAGGTACCCTAGCCAGTCGCTACCCAAGAACCTGGAGCAAACTCACAGGCCTGAGCCAACTCTCCCTGCACAGCTTTGTAAGAATGTGCTTCCTGTTGGCAAGTGGATGACCAATTGTATGAGAGGGGAAACAGCGAGTTGGAGAACATCCAAAGTGAAAATGGGAGGCAAAAAGATAAATGTGGCTAAATCAGTGGATGCATGAAGAGTGGACTGAAAGTACTGGAAGCGGATAGAGGCGGGGTGTGAGGCAAAAGTATGTATTGCAGATTGATTTTGGGTTCATCTCCTTGCTGTGTGGGGTGCGGTAGTGGGTCTTTCAATGAGGCCGAGGGCATGCCACTCAGTAAGACTTAGAATACGTTATTGGAAAAAGGTAGGAGTGTGGCATTGGATGAGCCAGCCCCATGTCAGTGTATATGACTAGTAGCATGTGATTGATCAAAGGTGGGAGTAGGTAATTAGAAGTTCATCCCTGGGGAAACAGCGAAGAACATAGAAGAAAGACTCTAAACTTCAGGGAGAAGAAACAAGGGAAAACCCAATAGATGTTGCTGCTGACACAACCACCGCATCCACACACAATTACGCAGATCTGAGCACTGCATACTTGAAACCCCTGTAAACATACACAAAACACCATATTATGTCAGTTGTTCATGGCTATCATTGCAGTCGAGTTGAATTTCAGTTTGTTCTCCTATTGCTAAATGTAAACACTTTTTTAAACACATTTCCTTGTTTCCTTTTTTTTTTTTTAATTAAAATGCATTTGGTTTACATCTTAAACCTTACATTTATCATTCACATTCAATCTACATTGTTTTACTTATAAAAAACGGCAACATCTTTGTCTTTTATACTTCTTCATTACTGTTACTGTTTTCCGGCATAATAGTTTCCCAGAAGTGAACTATGGTTGCAACCATCTTTCTATTATTTCCCATCAAGATTTGACTCCATCTTTCTTCTTTTTCCATTTCTACTGTGGCACTAAGATATTTGTCGCTGAAGAGCAGTCTTTTTTGATTTAGTGCCTCGCATTCCATAATCACATGATAGAGAGTTTCTGTTTTTCCTATTGTTTGACAGAATCTGCAGTCGCTATTTGCACTTTTATTTTGGCTCCATTTCCCCTGAACTTCTCTTGTTGGAAGTAGGTTCAGTCTGAATCTTAAAAACATGTCTCTAATTCTTCGATCCGGGTATAATTGTAGGTAGTATGGAAGTTGGTTGAGTGATCTTGCCTCTCGCTCGCATTTCAGTGTCATTTTATATCGGTCTTTCTGCTCTTGAATTTCGATCCAATCAGTTTGGCTCAGCTTCTTTTCTCCAATGTAATTCCTTTTTTGTTACATATACTCATAGACGCTTCTTTCCATTTGTTTAGTGTAGCATCATTAACATGTTCTTATGAAGTTCTTAGTATTTCCAATGCCGGTATCTTTTCTTCGCTGTTCATGTTCCTGAATAGATCTAATATTTTCCATTCTATTATTGATTCTAGTGATTGGAGGCCCAGTTCATAACAAATACGTGTCATTGGCATGTTCTGGGGTAGACTTAGTAGTATCCGCCAATAAATCGCCTCCAGTTTCATCCATATGGTTCTGTCATGGTTGATCATAGTTTCAGCACCATATGCAAGGATCGCTGTCACCTTTTGCTTGTAAAATGTTAAACTGGTATGAGAGAAAATTTCCCAAATTTCTTATGTATTGACAGACCTTGTCTGGCCAGCATTCTGGTTTTAGCTTTTAACTGTTCTACCCATGGCGCTTCTGTCAGTGATTGATTGATCCATATCCCTAGATATTTATAAGTTGTGACCTGGATCCATTTTTCTTCCTGGAGGTAATAATTAAAGGTTTTATTCGCTTTTGATTTATTCTTTGTCAGATACATGATTCTTGTTTTCTTGATGTTTATTGTTAGTTCTTTTTTTCCATGTATTCATGAGTTTTGTTTAGGGCTTTTTGTAATCCGCACAGTGTTTTTGCTAATAGAATAATATCATCTGCATAGATCAAACAAGGTACTGCAGTCGCATTTAATTTCAGCGGATTAATGCTCGGTGTACATATGGACTCTTCAAAATCCGACGTGAACAGACTGAACAGTGCAGCTGCTAGCGGACACCCTTGCTTTAAGCCATGCCAGGTGTTAATTTGCTTTGTTATTATTCCGTCCGATGTCATTCTCACTTGTATTTTTGTGTTAGTGTACAAGAGTTTTATTGGTTCTAGGATGTCGCTAGGACATCTCCATTGTTCAAGTTTGTTCCATAGCAAGTCTCTATTGATTTTATCATAGGCTAGGCTAAGGTCGACATACGCTGCTATTGTATTCGTTTTTGTTCTTTCCGCTTCCTGTTTCATCAGATTTAAGATCATACGATTTATATTTGTACCGACATTACGCACAAATCCTGTTTGTCGCACTGCTTGATGTTTTGTTTGTTTAGCCCAAATGTTTAATCTTGTCAGTATAAGGTTGGCAAAAATGTTCCCTAACGGGTCCAGGAGCGCCAACGGTCGGTAGTTCTTTGGCTCCTTAGATGTTCCTTATTTATATATTGGGATTAGTGTTGCCATTTTCCAGGAATCAGGGACATTTTTCGTACGGTTAATCAGGTCTATAATTTTACCACAGAATTGTGCCCAAACTTCAGGGTTTTGTTTTAATGTGGCATTTGACATGCCGTCCGGCCCCGGGGCCCTTGATGTATTTAGTTTTTTTATTCTGTTGGTAATTTCATCAATATCGTATCTTATGTTCCATGACTTTTGCGTGTGTTGCTGAATTTTATTCGTTACTGTTGGTCTTTCTTCGTAGAGTGCTGTAAAGTACTCTACCCACGCGGCTTCTGGGACATCCACTATCATTGCATCCTCTGAGTTTTTATTCGATTTCAAGAGTTCCCATAAACGTCTGGTGTTACAATTTTTAAGGGAAGCCATCATAGATTCAGCGTTTTCTTGATCTTGCATCATTTTAGCATTTTTATGCCAGTTTTTGAATTTTTGTTTTGCTTGGCCAATTATTCTTTTTTTGGTTTGTGGAGATTCCTTTTGCTCTCTTTTAATGATCGCTTTTTTTTCCTTTTTCTTTTCTGCGATAACTTTGTTATAAATATATTTTCGTTCTGGCTTTGAGTAATGATTCAATCGCTGCTTCATTTGGAATTGGTTGGTTAACCATCCATAATTAATTTTATTAGAATCTTCTTTCTTTGAATTCGTTAATGTTTCTGTGATTTCATTTAATCTGTTACGTGGAATTCTCAAACGATTAATTCTATTTGATAGCGTCAGATTGGGTTAATTTATTTTGAGTCATTCTCCTTTGTTCATTTGCCATGAGTGCTTTAGTATATAGTGGTCACTATGTTCGGTAAATAGATTTTTGGCTTCGATTTCAGTTTGAGTAATTTCCTTACTAGTATAGATATAATCGATAATTGATTTGGTTTTTCCTCTTGACCATGTTGGTATCGGTTTTGTTGCTGCATTGAGGGCATCCCATCTTTCCAAGTTTCTATTGCGTGTCTCTGTTATCCACCTTCGTGCTCTATGTTCCAGCAGTTGGTCTTCTATTGGTTCTCCTTTATCGTCAAATAGATGCAAGTTGAAATCTCCACATATAATAAATTCGACATCTTGATACTCCTGTGCGATGTTGTCTATCTTAGTAAAGATAGTATCTATTACCGTTTCTTCTGGCACTTTCCTTGGATTCCAATATACATTGGTGATGTTTAATTGTTGGGTCCTTGTAGTCTCTTTATTACTCTGTGGTTGTGTCATCGCTTGCATTTTGACTAAGGTGTTTTGCGGCCAATTTCCTATGTTCTGATATTCGATAATTTCTGTTGCCAGGTCTTGACTGATTAAGGTAATAAGTCCTGCCGATGGTCTGCCTCCATTGTTGTTAATTGCAGGGTTCATGTATATAAGAAATCCTTCGCGTACTGGGGGCGCTGTTAGCCATGTCTCGTGTAAGCATATCACTTCTACTGAGTTTAGCTCAGGTCGTTCCATTTGGAAAAGATGCAAGTGTCCCCTAGTATTCCATGAACATAGTGTTACTGTTTGTTTGTTGTTTCCTGTTCGTTGTTATTGTCTTGTTTTTTTTGTTTCCTCGTGTCTACTCTTTTCCATACTAATTTCCCGCCAGAAGGGTGATTTTTCAAAATTCCATCTGTTGGGTGTTTTATCGTTGTATTGTCTTGGATTCGTTCTTTTTGTGCTCATCCTTGTACCATCTTTCTTTCTCTTTTTCATTCCATTCTTTATTTTCATTTTATGAATTGCTTACAACACTACTGATGTCAGAGTATGTTCTGTTACTCTCTTGCTGAGTCATGATGGATATTTCTTTCATTTCATTGGCCAATTTGTCGTCATTTGACACTCTGAATTCTCATACTTCCAGTTCTTCAGTACATGATGATATTAAACTCTGCAATTCCCTTGAGTAACAGTATATCCAGATTTTATCCAATCTTTGTTCATCTCTAAATTCAATTAATTTCAGATCTTTTGATTTTAACCTTTCCAGTTTTGGAATTGTCTTAAAGAGGCGTAATAGATTGGTTCTATTCATCACAATGTTAGCCTCTTTTTCCGATCTTCCTTCGAGCTTTAGTCTGATTACACTTTCTTTGTAGTAAGGGTCTACAAATTGTGGTTGTTCAAGCTGCGATCTTTCTTCATTCCTGACTTGTTTCTTTCTTCATTCAGATCGTTCATAACTATCTTTGTTTGTTACTTCAGGCTGTTGTTCCTGTTCTGATCTCTCTAGTCTTGTTGTGTTCAGGCTGCTATTTCCTGTATACAGATCTCCATCAGAAATTTCTTCACACAATAGCTCAATTGATATATATGATCCTGTGATGGTTTCCTCATAGCAGTCGATCACAAGCATAGATGCGGGATTTGGTTGTGGTTCCTGTTGCTCGTTTCCTATTTTGTCTTCGTTTTGAGCATTCTCTGATTCATGTATTGAATATGTGGAAAGGTTCAACAAGGATTCAATGTTTCCTTCTTCACTTGTTAAAGCACTAACGGACTGGATGTTATCGCCATCTCTTATTATTTCTTGGGTTTGGTTGGTTTCTTCTATTCCTCTAATTCCAGTGTCACTTTCTTTTATTACTGGGTCTACTGTGCTCATTTCTTTGTGTTTTTGGGGCTGTGATTTTTTGATGTTATCCTTAGCGCTTTGAGCTAGATTCCTAAGAAATGCTCTAGATCCCCTTTGTTGTTTTTTGGTCTGCTTTGCCACTAGCGTTTTTGTTTTATTTGAATTATTCTGTGTCTGTTGTTCGAATATGCTATAATTTACATTCCCTTGTGTTTTCTCAGTCTGAGGATCTATAGTATGTGCGGTTAATTCCACAATCCAGTTTGTAGGCTTTTTACTTATTTTATTCCTTAGTTCTTCAGATGTCAGGTCTATTAGGAGAATGTCATTATGACTCTCTGCTTCATCATTATGATGGTTCTCCCTCTTAGACTGTGCGCTGTCCCATCTTGTCTTAGCGGGACCTGCCTTTGATGCTCCAGACATTTGTTCTTTCTGCTTTTGGTTTTTTCCTTCGCTGTTATTCCTCGTTAAATATGTCTTTGTAAACGAGATTAAGGCTTCCATGAGTGTTGCTTTATCCATTCTGTCCTGTCTTTCTATCTCTGCAAGACGTTGTTGCCATATATAACTGTTTTCTGCTTCTATGCTGAGCCGTTCTTGTATTTTATGTATCAGTTGTTCTAGATTCTTTTGTTTGGTGAATATGGAATTAAGTATCGTAGTATGTTCTTTCGTTGTTTCATTGCCTGCTTCTTGTAGCTTTATGTAGGGTATCATTGTTTGCGTTGTCACAGCTATCAGCATATTCTGTAGATCCAGCATTGATGTGGCAACTGACTCCTGTTTGTTTCCTGGCTTAGGTGGACAGTCGCCAACAGTTTCCTCTGACTTATGGGCTGTTTCCTTTCCATTTGTTTCCATGTTTGCTAATTGCGTCTTATTTACAGTTGTATAGCTTGAGTCAGCATAGTTTTGCCAGTTATTAGTTTCATTGCTTGTTTCCAATGATCTTTCAGCTAAATTAGCTTGTTTTTTGTTTTTCCTATTTATTTGTTGTAATTCCATCAGTGTTTCAATTTCTGTTATATCCAGCGATAGGCGTTCCATTCGACATTGACTGATTGGAGCAGTTTCTTTTATGAATCTTTCTGATTTGGTCGCTCTTTGATAGTACAATTTCCATTGTTCTTTTGCCTTTATGGCCTTTTCTTTCTGCGATAGTAATGGGTGATCATATTTACTGGTATCGCTTTCCTGTGTTATAGTTTTGGAACAGAGCTTTTGTTCAATAGCTGTTTCCAATTCTTTGATTTGTCTATTGTCTGTTTTTGTCTCTTGATCCTTTTCCCCTTTCCTCTGAGGGTTAATTTTATCTTCGGCATTTGTAGCTTTAAGGTTTGTCCATTTATTGCACTCTTGGTCGCAATTTTGTTGAATGGTTTCTCCTTCCTGCGTATCACCTGGTTTGTCTTTTAAGGGTAGCAATAGATCATGATTTTTCCTGTTTATGTTGTTGTTTCCTCCCTTTGCGGGTCTTTTCTCTTTAGGTGGTGTGCTGTCTGGTAGTTCCAACTGGCTCAGGTTGTGCCCCTCTTCCATGACGCTGCTATTGCTGTCATCTTGTTTCATCAAATTTTCTGACATCAATTTAGTTTTTTGTCTCGTATTTCTCCGTGACAATTTTTGGGTTAATGTTGCTTTGGTTTCTTCTGATACGGTCGTCATTTTTCCGTGATTCACTTTGTTTTTCCTTGGAGCAGATTTTACTTGATCCGTTTTATCACCGTTCTCACTTTCCGTTCTCCCTCTGGCTGCTGCCACTCTGTGTTCAGCACACGCTATTAGCGTGCCGCGGTCGCCGCTAACGTTCCCCGCCTCTCCTTCAGGACAGGAGCTCACTCTCCCAGCAGGTGCGTCCACGCCGTGAATGGTCTCGGCAGCTTCAGTACTAGGTAGGTCGGCGTCAGGGTCGGGGGCGGGGGATGATTGTAGTTTCTCTATATGTGTGGGGGTCAAAGGGCTTACTCCCGCAGTCCCCACACACAGTTCTCCTTCTGTTATGCGATCCACACCGTTTCTTGGGTGCGAGATCTATAATACTCGCTTTGTACAGCGAATTCGTTTCAAAAACAATAAAACAAGGCGCGAAGGAAACACTATGGTGCTCTTTTCTCGGCTGCGTTGTATTCGAGGTTTCCTCAGTTTTGCAGTGCGGGGGTCAAAGGAAAGTTCCCGCAGTCCCCCCACGCTGCTCTTTTCACAGATTTACCGGGCTTCTGTGGTCTTAAAATTTCCCTGGTAATGTCTGGTAACGTCTGTTATACTCAGTCAGCTGAACTCTTTAACACTTTTTCTGGTGTAAAGTACAAGGACGTGTTCTCATTTCAGCTTGTATTTATATTGTTTCACCTAATAGAGTTTCTATCAGTGTTCGATTTTCAGTTTTAACACGTGGGCTTATGTGCGCACCATATATTTCAAGTTGTATATGCGCAGCAGGCTGATCTTACCTGAGTGGGTTGTGTCCTCCGATCTGCTGATCCCGCGGACTCCAGCAGACTCCACACTCTACCTCCACACTCCGCGGCCCGCTCCGCGGCCAGGAGTGGTAGTTATACAGTTCTCTGTTGCCTCCTCTAGCAATAGACACGGAAAACAGACTTGACTCCAGCAGACTGTCCTAGTTGTAAATTATTCACAGCAATTTATGTGAAATAGGTCATGTCTGTAAATTACTGATTTCTACCAGTTGGAAGCCTGAGCCCTGCAGACTCAATTACACAATCACGTGACGCTCTCGTTTACAAGCAGCTCGAAAGCTAGTAGTCACTATGCATCGCCTGCTGCCGATGTACATGTACTTATCGGTTTAGACGGATATCCTGCATCGCCATGGCAGCGTGAGGAAGGAATTTTTACTTTTTACTCAGGAAAAAACAAAAGCGCATCCACCCAAACCAATGACAATATGATATTAATACCATTCTCATTCAGACAAACAAAAACAAAACATGTGTTACCTAGCACTTTGGCCAAAGCACTTTACACAGAACGTGTATTTCTGCAATTGTTATTACCCAACTAAATTCGGTACTGATTTAACGAAGGATCACAGGCCTCAAGCTTGCAGATCAGACACACATCTTAGCAACAAGCACTTAACCTGCTGAGCTATCTTATCAGCATATGGTTAATTAGAAAGAGATGGTCACCTTCCAAACTCCAAAAACAGCAATGTAAAAGTAAGTGGTGGACTGGTCAATCTGCAGACATTTTGTAGCCCCTGAGACCTCCCCACCAAAGCGTTTCTTTGTTTTTTTAGTTTTTTTAATTTATTTTCTTTACAAATAAATGGATTATGATAGGCTGGGCAGCAGATCCCTTGAATCTTAATGTTAAAGGATGTAGGGGATGCCATTGTTACACTGACTGTTTACCTGTCACTCTGGAACAGTGGTGGAGAAAATAAAAAGCCCATGAGTCCCCCTTATGTGTACCATTAATCAGGAATGTGGGGAGCAGTCCAGGTCCACCTGCAACCCCTCTATGGAAAGTGAGGGGATAAATCTCCCCGAAGTCCTATGCCCCTCTAATTGGATTCGCGTGTTAATGTGGGTTTGTCATTGCGAGAGTTTAGGCTGATTCCAGTGGGTTAGTCTAGGGTCATGTGACTGGAGGAGTGCAGTGTCTCTCCTCACTGGAGGAGTTGGAGGCATGTCAGCAGAGGAAATGCTACATTCTCGTGAGGGAGGTTGTGGCCATGTTACCACTGGTGGTTGGAGAAACGAAAGAGATTATGCCATTAACTAAAAGAGTTTTTCAATTGGCGATAGGTAAGGTTCGATGAATGCCAATCGATGAGTATGGGAACATGCCCTGAGATAAGTTGGGGAGCCTATGAACATTTCAGGCTGATATAATAATGTCATGTATTCGATTATTTTCCATAATAAGTTCAGTTTGTAAAGTTGTATTGAGAGGTACCTGGTGCGTGGTGCAGGGTCAGATTGGCAGTTCACCATCCAATGAGGCTTTAAGCTCGTGACTGGGTGGGTCTATGAGTTTAACACTGGGTGAAACAGGGACGTATGCATACGCCTCATGAGGATTCAGGGACTGAGCCTATGCCCCATGCATGGTTCTCTCCACACAAGTACCTTCTCAGCGTGCATCGCAAACTCCTACTTCGGAAGGAGTGGGTTGGGTGGGTCTTTCACATCTATTCCCCCAAACATTATCTTTTTTCTCATAGTGACGCCAACACGGGCCTCATCCATGGACAACACTCCTGTAAGAAGTTTGACAAGGTTTGGCTGTCTTCCATGCTACCATGCGAGCTCCTCTGTGAGGAAGTGAGCGGGAGAGATCCTGCTGGCAGGTGTTTCTGTTCCCAGGAACTCTGCTGCCAACTCTCAGGGCCATGCAGACGGGCATGGGCTGAGGGGCCTCTGCTGTGGTTTCACGAACATGAGTGTGTAAACACCGGAGTGGAGGAATGATGGTCACTGTGAAGAAGAGGCGGGAGATTGGCACTCACCCAAATCAAGCAGCGCTGCAACCAATCTAAGTAAGATTGTTGAAGCTTTGGAGTCAATGGAAATACTGTCCAGTACTATTAGATGCCAAATGGCCCCTTGCCACCAGGCTCACCAATTTCCTGCCAAGAGCATGCTACATTCTTGGAGTTGAAGTTCTGATTTTTCCTTTATGCTTGTGTCTGCCACCTTTGGCACTCTCCAGATGTTTTGCACTGCAATTTCCATCAGCCCTAGCCAGCATAGTCAATAATGGGGGATCATGTGAGTTGTAGTCCAAAACATCTACATCATCATAGGTTGCAGACCCCTGCTTTATGCATATGGGATTCCAAGCAATAACATGTTCTGTTGGCTAAAACTCCCGGACTGGCAGGTGAGGACTCTCTTAACATGGGTCCGGTTGGCACCATTGAATGCCAGACAGAGCTGAGAATTTGAGCCACTGGTCTCCCGGAAAATCTGGGGTTGTCTCCTGGATTGGATAGTGTGCATGAGCCTCAGGGGAGTCACTCTTTGCTCGAAGGGTAAAAGGGAGGCACTGCAATGGCATATGTGCTGCCCTTTTTTTGCTGAAAAAGGGTGTATACCTAATTGGCCAACCTAGCTAGAGGGCATATTGACAAACTCTCCTCACCCGGCTCCTGCTGAGCGATGTATGCGGCGTTGAACGTCTCTCTGCCCTGCCCATTGTTTAAATCCTTGGGTGCCGGGTGATGCTTGGGCGGGAGGGTAGTAAATAGTGTGTAAACGTATATAAAAACAATGCTGAGCCTGCAAGGGTGTGGAGAGACCTGTCCAATTGTGATCACTCTTAGCCATCACGTTGTCATTCTTATCACTTTGAGCTTCTGCATATAACGAGTATAGATTAGCCTAACTATCCAGTGGGTTTTGCAGACCCCTGATTGATGGCAAAACTGGTAATAGTTTCAGATGAATCGTGGCTCTACAGCGTGGCATCTCTTGCTACTCACATTACCCTCTGCCATTCAGATAGCCAATGACACTTATGGTCAGGACACTTCTAAATCACACGTGCCAAGGACACTGCCAATAATCCCTTGGCCATAGCACACGGGACCCGTCATTCCACCGTGTCACTCAATGCAGTCCCACTCCCTCACAAGACAGACAGCTCCCCATTTCACTGCCCAATATGTCACCCCCTTACAAATGTCAAACCATGCGACTCATTCTTGATTTGATTTTGGTGTGAATTATTATATAGTACAAAACCCAAGTAGGGTTCCCAGCAAAATAAATTGTGTCTGGCCATTCTTGACTTTGCCTCCCCTGACACCTGTCCAATGTGTCGGCAACCAGCAGGAATGATGAATGCCAAAATAAATTTGGGTGAAGACCATGCACTGGTGGCCCTTTCCCCACTGTGACAGGGAGAACATTGCCTGGGAATTCGTCTTGCACGAGGCTACATGTGCAGGACATCATGGCCCATACTCCCAACTGAATGGACCAAGGGCGGTGCAAACCTGCACCCAGTTGAATACACAGGTCATGCTCAGACACACCCTCTAGGGGGCCTGTAGAGGAGTTCTCTAGCACCCTACCCTCATGCAACTCATTACCACTAGTGGCAAAGACCTATGCCTGCATGAGCATTGAACTAGGTCACATATATGCACATGTGCTCTAGCAAGTCATTTCCATGATGGCTGGCTGGCCCAGTTGGATATGCAAAATAATCTGGGACTTACATCCTCTTTACAACTAGTCCTTCATGACTTACATACCTTTTTGGGTGTCCCTGTCCATGCTCCTTCACAGCCATTACCTGTTTTCTGGGGGTCAAAGCTGTACATGGCCAGAAGGGATGCCTCTAGGCAGTCTGTGGTTGTCACACAGTCTGCGTAGTGCATGATGATGGACATTTCACACTGCAATCCCTGTGCCTGGTGGGTGTGCACAGCACTCCAGGTAGCCTTTGAGACATCATTTGGAGCCACTCCACGGCCAGTGGCGGACATAGGCACTGAAGCCATGGCATTTAGACTGGCATCAAATAAAGTGTTAAGTCCCTTGCAGTGCTGCCCCATGGACGTTCCCTGACACTAGTATTGTAACCAGTGTGATGTTTTTGAAGGGCAGTTTTGTAGGTTGTCTAACGTCTCTTGTGGCATTTATAGATTTCAGAATGAGAGGGCAGCTATGTAACAATGCCCCTGCTATGATGGCTTCATTCACGTGTCCCAGAACACATTACATAGGGCAGGGTGTGTTCACATGACAGGAACTCAGAACAATGGACTAAATAATATGGAATCTGACACTTTAGATGTGAAAGACCTCAGACAATTGTACATGTCCCAGAACCACCTATTCAGAAATGCACAATCACAAGATTCACCCTCAAAAGGTGATGTGACCATAGAAAAGCATGACCATTGAGGCACACACGCATGTGCTACAAAACAAGGAACATGTCCTATAACAATTAAACATTATACACTCCACCCTTACAAACCAGAAGGAAGTGACCATCCACTGACATACAAACGTGAAGAAGCCAATTACATCCATTCGTCGCCTCTTCAGCAGGCCACTGTAGAATAGCTGCAATGTAATTCATTATTTACAACGAAGTCATCATGCAGACATGCCACTCACCAGATCTGCCCACAAATGTGTTCATGCCTCCCACGCTGATGACCTGCTCATTGGAAACGAGGTCACTGATTCCCTCTTCGATGCCGGTCAGCTCCTCAGTCTGGTACGACGTCCTTCCGTCACGGGATGTCTTCGCGGGTTTTTTAACCGCAAATTTTTTCAGGAAAAAAAAACCCATAGAATTTTTTTAAAAATGGGTGGGGGGGGGGGGTTGGGGAAGGAACCCCCTAAAAAATAAAAAATCAATGGGTTTTTTCGAGAAAAAAAAATCACAGTAAAAAACCCCTCGATAAAACACCCCGCGATGAAATGACATGGAACCCCTCAGTCTGGGGGATCCTCCACCAGTATCCTGGGACAAACGCACATTAATGTCCAACTTGTCCTTGATTCTCCTACTAATATCTCCCATGAGCTATATACCTCTTTGGAAGTAGTGAACTTATGGTTCTTTAGCAACGTTCCTGCAATGGATGGTGTTCTCAGAATAACTCTGAGTCCAAATAATAGAACCAACTCATGAAGATGGCAAAGGTTGCTGTTTTATTAACAATTATCCAAAACAGGGAGGTTACAAAGGACATCAACACACTTTCGTTCAGTTCTCGACAAATTTCTCATAAAACATACACTTTATGCTAAAAATACATCGGAAGTGACGTCATACTACATGGCAAAATAAGAAAAACCCACAACCGATTATAATTGGTTCAAGGGGAACATCTAAGTATACTTTCTATGAGGACTGAGATTGTGATTGGCTGTCTACTGTCAGATGGACAACGTATGCCTTCTTCTAAAACATTTAATCTTCGACACTGTTAAGCACATAGTTTATCACTGACTCTCAAACTATAGGGCCCTTCGTTATAGGGCCCGCTACAATTGATTGGCACACTCGTGCCATGTCTGGAATATTCGGTTCACTTAGCAGCACATAAGCTCATACCCAGGTGCCAGGAGGTGGACTTGACTTTACCTCCCCACCCAATTAGCCCATCTCTCATCACCCATGCCTTCTGCCATGAAGATTGTCTTTGAACTTAGCCTTGCAAAGTATCCTTGTCTGTGGGAATATATAGGAGTGCAGGCACTCACCATGGTTGTTCTAGGACTCCAAGCTCAACTCTATTTCCATCCTCAGCTCACGTGACAGGAGACCATGATTCTGGTCCATTCAGCAGTATTTAAATGTCTTAAATGAATGAAACTTGGCACTCTTGGTGTTCTTTCTTGGCCCCTTAACAAGAGATGATTCATCCTCTGCACATTCACTGCTTTCAAGGATATATAACTGACCTTGGCTTCTGTTTTGATGCCAGGACAGACAGCCTCGCCAAGCTCTTCCACGATCTCAGCTTATTCGTGCTGCGACACAATACTTGGCTTTTCCTCTCCATGGGTCCAAGCTTACTAAATTCATGACACCGATGTCCACTTCCTATATAATGGCGGCTTTGCCTGCAGTCTATTCATTACGTATAGCCAGCTTCTATGATCACTTAGTCTACTTGCGTTTCTGCGTCTGTACAATTATTGAATGGTTGCATTTCTGTAGCACTTTGCATATGTGTAACCTTCTTTTCTGCATATGAAAGTTTACTCGATTCTCATCTTCATTATCAGTTTCCATAAAATCCATGCATTCTCATCAGCTATTATTCTCAGTGTGTCACGCTCGTCTCTTGTGACGTCGCCTAACTTCTCTTTCACTCTTTTTCATATTCCTTCAGGGAGTTCCTCCCTCATATTGTCGTCTATACGGGGATAAATTCGATAGGGTTTTCTCAGTGGATACCTTTTCTCAAATACTCGCTGTGCGGTATTGGAACAACTGCTGGTGTAAAACATGGCACAGTCTCCGACTTCCACCATATAGGAGGCAGGGGGTGGGATTTCGTGCAGAGGCATGCAGCTGCTTGTCTACAGAACAATGGCCCACTTAACATGCATTTACGATATCAGGCACCTGCTGCTGTCATATATGGGCATGTTCTTTAACTGAAAGGGTACTGGGAGCCAAAGTATACACATCCACGTAATAATCCTCCACAACGTCTGTGAGGATGACCAACTCCTGATCTATGAACTTCTTTTCCTTGTTAGTCCTTTCTTTTTCTATGGCTGTCCACTCTCACTCTTGCTGCTTCATGCAATACGAGTAGTGCAAACAAAGACTGCAAAAGCATGGCAGAAATTAAATCTGCACCTGTGCTTCCTTTTTTTATAACAAAACACTGCATGAAAACAGCACATGCGCAGTGCATGAAACTCGTCTTGCAGACCGCATGCATAGAGGGATTTTTGCACATGCTTCCTCATAGTGCTGCATGATGCCACTTGCCTTTTCTCCTGTGCTCATGCATTTTATACTGCTCTAACCTTGGCAACTTTTCTCTCCAAGACAACTTCTGCTGCCTGGCTGTGTATCTACAGTGGCTGACCAGCAGCACTGCCCTGGAGTGACATTTAGTCCAACACAGCCTGTTTTCCCCTTCTAGAACACTCAGAACCCATATATCACCAAATCCCCCTGCCCATCTTGTCTGCTTCATCTGTACACTGCCTCTATCACTCCATTGCAGATCCTCTGCCCAGGGAAACTCAAGACCCACTTTTTTACCTACAGCTTCTACTATGCAATGGCTGACACAGCATCTGATCCTGTCAGGGTGGTGAGGCTGAGGGCTGTCAACTTTTGGCATACCGAGAGATGGTGTCCTATGGAACTACAAGGGCAGCTACAGCACTTAAAATCAAATGCCTGCCCAAGGAGCGGGGAGTACATCACATCTGCCAACAACATGGAGGAGGTGGCAGTCTGTAGTGTAGAGAACGTGAGGAAGTGCTGCAAAGACCTGAGGATCTGGAGCCAGAAGAAAGCTAAGGCGGCCATACAGGCTGGACCCACTATTGAGGTCCATTTGTGTGGCTGCCACAGGCTACACCGTTGAAAGTCTGGATCCTAGAGAAGGTTAACACAGTGCTTAATGCTCAGGTCCTTGACCTGCAGACCCTCATTTAAGCTGCTGATAGGTACACAAAGGAAACATGGTCATATCATCTTAAAATAGCATGGATGAGAAGGCACAAGTGTCTTGGGGTGGATGAGTACATCATCCACTCATTGATATGTGTACAACGAGTATATTGGGTGGTGCATCTGTACAAGGGCTCTTCTCACAAGTTAATCCAAGAAAAAGTACAAAAGTAAACAAAGGTGAGTGCACACCATTGCAAGAAAGAACGCAGATTTATTGACACATCAGCTGGGAGAAAAAACAGAATGACATCACTGCAGAACTGAACAGGACAAGCATTTCTCTAATCGCCCACAGCAGGTGGTATATTTTAAGGAGAGAACACACCCATTTAAATAAATCACATTTGGTATATTTTGGTGGCAGTTCTAACACAGTGATTGGGCGCTCATTGTCAGGCCCCTAAAGAACCCTATACATTATACATGCTCAGTGGTTAAACTGTTTCTTGGAACACAAAACATGCATCTCTTTCATGACTTCATGACGCTAAACTACAACTCACATGCTGTTCTCATTCTGCTCGATCTCTCCTCTGCTTTTGACATTGTTAACCACTCCATCCTCATAAAATGGCTCCATGATACCATTGGTATCTCGGAGTGAGTACTGGACTTTCTGACCTCCTTCCTCACTGACCGTTCCTCTCAGGTTATCCTGGGTTCTTTCTCCTCACACACCTCTATCTACACTGGTGACGCTCCCCAGGGCTCTATTCTTTCACCCTTGCTCTTTAACATCTATATCACTCCTCTTGCTCACCTTAGCTCCACTTTTTCAAATCACTTCCAGTGTTATGCAGACAACACCCAACTCTTCTTCAGACTATCCTCTGAATCTCTTCAGACCTACTCTGTCATTCCTGACTGCCTGTCCGCTATCCAGTCTTGATGTACCTCCAATGACCTCTGTCTCAATGCCAGCAAGACTGAGATTCTTCCTATCGGGGTTCCTGTTCCCTCTTTTCTCCCTTCACTCTGGCCACCCTCAATGGCCTCTCCCTCCTTTCCTTTCTCTGAGACCAGAAACCTGGGAGTTATATTCGACTCCTCTCTCTCTTTCATTCCTCACATGTTGGACCTTGCTAAGAAGGCCCATTTCCAACTCTACCCCCTCAGTGGCATGCTCCCTTTTCTCACCTTCCCTCAGAAGCTAGATGTTACCAGAGCTCTGGTACTCCCCAGGCTGGATTACTGTGACAGCTGCTTCCCTAATCTACCTTCTTCTTCTATCCGCCCCCTCCAGCGAATCCAGAATAGGGGTGCAAGACCTATCTTTGGCCTTAAGCCAAGGGACATAGATCTCTGCAGCCGTAAAATGTCTTCACTGGCTCCCGGTTGCTGCAAGGATCACATTTAAATCACTTTTTAAATCGGGGACCACGATATATGGAACATACTCTCACCAAATACTCTCCTTCCAGATCCCGCCAATCCTCCGGCTCCAACACTCTGCTTGTCAAGCGCTTCTCTAAGCAGAGAGTGGGCAGCCGTTCCCTCTCCTCAGCTGGCTCCCTCCTCTGGAACAGCCTCCCCCTTTCTCTCCATCTTGAGCCCGATCTCCCCAAGTTCTGAAAACACCTCAAGACTTTGCTCTTTTCCTCCTCCTTCCCCCTCTCCCTCCCGTGCTAAACCCCACAGTAGCTGTGATTGGCGGCCTGGGCCCCTATGTGTCCTTCTGGGTCCTGGCCTTCTGTCCGATCAACTGCATCATCCGCTGCATCATCCGCCCTCCCCCTGCACTTGCCTTCGGGTACCACTTGGCCTGTGCTGCCTCACAGGTCTGCACTTATTGGATGGGCTGGTGATCCCTCTTCCATCTAGTGGTCTCTGCCTGGCACTTACCTGTTGCCCTCGTAACTAGCTCTTGCACTTGCCCGTTGCCTTGAAACTATCTCCCTGGTACTTCACCCCTCTGTGGATCCTGTAGCACTTTCCCTCTTCCCCCGTCCTTTCCCCCTTTCTGCACATGCACAATCCAAATGTTCACAAGGGATAATAGGAGCACTTTTCTGTATTTTGCATATTCCATTGTCTTGCTGTTTCCCTTATTTCCTTCCCTTTGCCCTGTGGGCGCTTTGAAACAAAACACAATTTTCTTGATGTAAAAGCACCTTACAAATGGGCAATATATAAATAATAAATAAACATACCACCTCTAAATGACATCAACATGTGCTGACCAACAGTAACTTCTACATTCTCATTGGATGGCATCCTTTAATATACGAGGGGATAACCAGCTCAATGCTAATTAGACCTTCATGTTTGAGACAGCATGAGCGAAAAACATCTTATCGAGCCCGACCAATAAAATGCTGCATGGACATTAGCGAGGTCAAGTACATAGTTGCCCAGCCAGTACTGTTCCTCTTATTGGATCCCTCTGTCTCTCGCTCCCCTTGCCCCACTGCACCTGCTTTTCCATGCTACCCCCCGAACTCCCTTCTCACAACACATTACCAACTGTGCTTTAAAAACCGTGCTGGATTTTAATTTACTGTGTTTAACTAATTTCTACCCTTATAATCTTGCCTGAACTTCTACGTGCATGGCACTGTGGCCTATACTACAGATTGGATTATGTTACCCAACCCATGAGAAAGAATTTCCTTTGCAACAAATAATTGGATATTGTCTGGCATCCTGTGCTATCCTGACCTTCTCTACTCTAGTATTCTGCTGACTGCAGAATTAAAACACAGCTAAAATAAAGCTTGCAGCCCTTAATATGGGTGGCTAAAATGCATTTCCAATGCGGGCCTACAAAAACATGGCTGCCCCATTGCTCACCTGCTCATAAAGAACACCTACACCTCTACCTAACAAACCTCATTTTACATGCTAAATAGAACCACTTCTCTCTGCCCTTTTACATACCCCTATATAACTACTTTAAAGCCTACATTTTGACCCGAATTCTCTCCCACATGTGGTTTACTGCACATTGCTAGCTCCCTAATGTGTGGCACACTATGTGTGCCCTAAATACACCATGACGTCAACTCTCCTGAGGTCTTCAACCATGTGACCCCTGCATCACCATGTCACTCTCATAGTTTGTATGTGTGCCCCCAATGGACTTTGGATCTGCATATTTACACTCCCACCTTCAATTAATCTATTGATCGAGACTTCCTTTTGCATGCCGAGTTATACCCCTTTAGGTATCCACATTCTTGACACCCCATAAAAGCTACCATATTCTTCCAGTGTGCAATTCAGAAAGCTGCACCCCTCATCGCCATCGCAGTCAACCCAGTGTGAAGTGTAGTTTTCCAAATTGGTAGGGTTCATGGAGAGTGTTCCTGGACAACCAATAGCATCCACTACCATGTGTTCTTTGAGTATTGTTTGCGTGTATGTTTCTGGTTAGAGGTGTGGCATAACTGACCATTGAAAGCTTGTGACATCATATACTTCCCCTTGTTCCCATCCCCCTTACAACACCTTAACCCCAGTTAACATGTCCAAAGAGTTATCAGAGCCATCACGAGAATCAAACAATTATTTTGACAATGTTAGACAGCCATGTGGGGACCGAAGAAAGCAGATGGTCAAACCAATCCTCGGTAGCCACTTTGTTAATTGCTTGTGTCATATTCTCGTGGAGGGTGTGCAGTGCATTAATTGTGTCTGATAAAGTACCATTAGCTGTGTCATTTGTGGGCGGGTATATGAAGCAAGTGCTGCCTATTTTTGAACAGATGTCACCCTCCATTACATTTATTAGATCCAGAACGTAGTGATTCTGGAGAATGGTTAACCGAAGTGTGCTTAACTCCTCCCTTACCGCATTCAGCCCTTTCTCAGTCCCATTCACTGGCTGCCGTAACTCGTAGCGAGTTATCTGCAGCCACTTAGCGTTAGTCGCAGTCTGGATACTTGATGCAAGAAGTTAGTAAAAATGTGTACGCCCTGCTAAAAAGCCGGTATTCCGGTGGAATTGCTGTGAGTCTGTCAGCAGACTGTTGTGACCAATAATTGCTCTCTCTGTGGCTACATTGCAAGTTCAGGGACTTCTTACAAAGTGTATGGGCCCCACATCAGGATGCACGATCTTGAAGGGTCAGATTTTCAGACAGAAATACGAGGTCAGAGGAAGGGAAATGGAATTGACCAAAGAGCACTTGACACCCTAGTTCAGTGGGAGTTAGGCAAAAGCTTGGGCCCGCCCACCAGAAATCCCTGAAGGACGCAATCCCTTCTCGCAGGTTCAGGAGCAGGATCACTCTTGAGCATGATCTGTTGCTAGCCACGTTGATGGGCCCATTTAATCAGAAACATTAAGAATATTGTGTGAGTGTCTTGATTTGCAAAGGTTGCTTTTTATCATCAATCCACGTTAACGTCCTGACATTATCATTCCAAATCATACAACATGTTTCATTCATGAGTGCTGCTACCATTTCAGCAAGATCTATCACCTCTTCTACCCAGTCACTATTATGAAACACTGAACCTTTAATGCACATGTGTGGCCTTGTTCTGAACAATTGTAAGGTGTGACCTTTGGCATTTATATACAACAAATGTTGCATGGGAAATAGTTGTTCCCCCCTTCTTGCTCCCTCAATAATGTACTCTAATACTATTTTTTTGCTTTCTGATCTGCCATTTCTTTTATTTTTTTATTTCATGTAATTATCCACGTGAACAAACTCCCCCTCCTCCACCCAATACACATGGACCTTGTGCCCCTGGAACAGACCTGTAGTCTTACAAAATGCCTTACGTATCAAGCAGTGACCCATCTGTACTGGCACATCGAGATGAATAACATGCTTGGGAGTGTCTGTGATATGTGGAATGAGAGAGCACATGTAACTTGTAATTTGCCCTTTCTCAGTCCACCGCCTTCATATGGTTGTAACATTTGTTATCTGAATCAGTATTATGCTGTCCCCGAATGTTGTCTCCGAAAATGTCTGGGTTAAATACATCCCTTTTGTTCCTTATTACTGACAGGTTATCTTTTTTTTTTTTTTTTTTTTTTTTATTTTGTTATAGCTGAATGAAATCAACTTTTCAAAATTACATGATAATTCCATAAAAAGGTCCCAATACATGGGTAGCATACACTTAAGGACATGTAGTAAAAGAGAGCTGAACGACAACAAATACCACAGTTTACAGAATGATGCAATTACTTCAGCACTAGTTACCCTTTTAAGAACAATCTCAAAAGATAGAAAACCACATCGACTCATGTACATTCAACCAATTATTAATATAACTGTTCATAAAAAAGATTCACAAGGTAATATAAATTCTAGAAAGTGCACCAGTGCCTTTATAACTGAAAATCTGGTACTGTTGATTAGAGAACTCCATATCTCCAAATCGTCCCATTGCATGTGGACATTTAGCAGATTTGTAAAATGTTTTGCCCGTATGTTTTCCAAAGCGTGGCATGCAACTATCACGTGTTGTAAAGTCTCTTTAACACTGTGACGATTGCAAAACCGACAAAAGTTTAGTTCAGGAGGAATGGTCTTCCGCCTCACCAACACTTCTCTCGTAGGCCACAAGTTCATTCTCAACCGCAAGAACTTGGACCGAATTTTCGCAGAGGGACATTTTAGTAAATAACTCGGCGCTTGACCCAAGCATTTAATGCCAAAGATTTTAGAATTGAAGTCTTTGTATTGTCCGCAACGTTCATAGTTCTGGATCCACTCCCATCGATAATATTTTGTTTTAGCACGGATTGGGTTCTCCATCAGCAGCTGTAATGATATATCAGCTTCAGACATAGCATTTAATACAAAGCCACGCCATCGACTAGGAAAGGCCAAACCGGAGGAGGTCAAGTAGCCAGCAATCGTGCTCATTATATTGTTCTCACCACCACCAAGAATGCATTTCCGAAAGAAAGAACACAGTCTCCATTTGACCCTACTAGATAGTGATTTGAGCCCTAGTTCAAAACGCAGCATAGGCAAAGGTAGACAGTTTGGCAAATTTAAAACTTTTCTCCAAAATGTGGCCTCAAGTTTATCCCAAGCTTGGTCATTAGAATACAGCTTGGATTCTACACCATATAACAAGATGGGGATGACTTTTTGCTCATAATACATAAACAAATGCCTCAGTGTAAATTTCCCGAACTTATAAACGAGTATTTTCGCCTGTGACAGCAGCATTAACAGTTTTGACTGTAACACAGTCGAGTGTCTATTATCGATGATGGTATTTTGAATGTATAGGCCCAGATATTTGTATTCTGACACAATTTCTATTGGCTGTTGTTGTAGGTACCACACTATGTTTAGGCTCTTAGCTTTCCCTCTTGCCTTACAGACAAGAATCTGAGATTTTTCCAAGTTGACTAAAAGTTGGTTCTCCTTAGAATAATTAGACAGTGCAGACAACAAGTTCTGAAGACCTCTAGGAGTTTGCGATAATAAGACAAGGTCATCCGCATAAAGCAACCATGGTATGCGCTGACCACCAAGTTCAGGAGCATCGGACAAAGTGTGCACGAAATAACTCCCCATATCCAATATGAACAAATTGAATAATATCGATGCTAAGCTGCACCCTTGTTTGAGTCCCAGGAACGTTGAAAAAGAAGAAGATAGAAGACCTTCAAAGGAGAGCCTAACACGCATAGACGTGTCCGTGTGTAGTTGAATGATAATTGACAAGAGAGAAGAAGGGCAACCAAAAACTTTTAACTTGTAAAATAATAAGTTTCTGTTAATAGAATCAAAAGCAGAACGAAAATCGATAAACACAAGATATAAAGGTTGCTTCCTAAGTGCATATTTCGACTTCAACATGTTTAATGTGATCATGTTAGGAAGTGTGCCGAGTCCACTTACAAAACCTGATTGGAGAGGATCTCTCTTAAGGCATTTTTTTGTCCAGTTTTTCAGCTCGCGCAAGATCAACTGAGAAAAGATCTTACCCGGGACATCCAGAAGAGAGATCGGTCTGTAACTTGTTGGGTTGGACCGTTCACCTTTCTTATAAATCGGGACAACAATAGATTGCTTCCACGACAGGGGAATTCTCTGTGAGGTGTTAACATGATCAAATACGAGACAAAGGATATCCGCCCAGATGTCCGGAAACCGTTTAAGGTGAGCATTGGATAAGCCATCCGGGCCTGGGGCTCTGGAATTGTTGGCTCGCTTGATAAAATACATGATGTCTTCTTTGTCAAAATGTATGTAGAAAGGAGGGAGAGTATCAAATGAGATTTTAGGGAAATGCACCGGAGGTTCAGCAAATAGTTTAGCATAGTGCTGTATCCACCTTGCTTCAGACACATCATTTGATTGAACCGCCACCTGATGCCCTGCAGTCACTTGATTTATGATGTTCCATGACTGAGCAGTGTTCTTTGAAGCCAAGGTTTTTAATATGCTAATTCCATCGATTTGGTAAAGCTTTGCCCTCCTTCCTCTTACCCAATTTCTATATTTAGTTTTGATACGGGACAAAACAGTTTGTCGCATATGCAAAGGGAGCTTAAGGGCTGCTCTCCTCTCAGAGCGTACCCTAGCTTTCTCAAGTCTGATTTGGTGATCAAATATGTGCAGATGGGGGATTTGTTTCGCTTTCTGTTTAATGGACCCCGGTTGGAATGCCTGCATTAGGTCATAATATGGTGTAACTGGCAAAGAGTTTTGGGATGCTCCATCATTAAGTTGAGCATAATAGTGTGTCCTAAAGGCTCCCAACGAAGACTCGGTCCATATTAATCTATTTCTAGCCGGATTTATGTTATGCGAGCCCATAAGAAAAAAAGGTTTTAGTTGGTCGATACTGACATTTACAGACAGAAGCATACATAGCATATTATGGTCGCTCATGTCTGAGTCAATTATTTTGAATGCTGTTACCTTGTTAAACGTCTGTGCATTAACATACATAAAATCAATGATGCCCTCGCTGTTAGCACGATGCCAAGTAGATCTTGGTGGCGTGTCTTGTGGGAAGGCACCATTTAACATGAACAAGTTTCGAGATTTGACTAAAGTTGACCACTTACTCAAGCGATTTTTTTCCAATTTGTCTGGAGGGCCTAGGCAATGCAGATTTAAATCACCAGCAAGAATAATAAAATGAGACAAGCCCTCGAGCATCACAATATCGATAGCCTTAACCACAGAATCCAAAAAACACTCATCAGAAATGCGCAGCGGGTTCCAGTACACATTGATAGCAGCACCCACAAAGTCCTTGCCACCGATTTTTGTCATCTGTAGAAAAGCATTTGGAGAAAACCAAGGTTCAATTTTCAGACCCACGGTCTGTTTCACCCCCATCAATAGACCAGAAGTAGGACGTCCCAAAAGACCCTTCTCAGCTGGTATCAGAGTGACATCATAATTGTTCCATGTGGGAGCACTAGTAAGCCATGACTCTTGTATCATAATTACGTCATGCTCTAATAGCTGTACACTCCCATTATTTAGTAGATGTCTGTTCCCTCTCGAATTCCAGCTTACGAATGACAAACAAGATTCTGTAGTTTCCGCATGCTAACGTTGATTGATTTTAAACTCACAAGTGCATGCGGGGTGAGACAGCGCTTGATTTTTGTTTGGTGTTTGTTTTAAGTTAGCCGATTGTTGTAAGTGTACAGAAGAGTTTAATAAATCAGTTTTAATTTAAAGGGAGAAACCCAGGTCCAACAGTTGTGATTTGACAGACCAGATTGTATTAGCTACAATCCTTGAGTTAATCCAGAGAGTTGACGCAGTCCAGTTAGAGTTGTTAACAAATTCAACGAGCTCGATGTCCACCGTCCCAATATCATCGAGCTCAGGAATCTCACTAAATATAGCTAGCACCGATGCACGATTCAAGTTATATTGCTTGACAGGTTCAGGCAAACAACTAAGTGTTAAAGCATGGATCGCTGGCCGCTTTGCACAGATGCGCGCACATTTTGAGATATCAACCTGAGACTGCGGGTTCAAGATTGGTTGGACTGATGGACAGACTTTATCTTGGGTCGCGGGAGGAATCTCAAGGAATTTGATTAACGAAGACTGAATCAACCTTTCGATGTCACTAGCAGACAAGGGCTCAGGTACCAGGATGTTTTGTGCGTTAGCGGCTGATGCCTGAGACACAACTTGTACCGTGCTCACTTTAGTAGGAACTTGTGAACAACAAGTGTCAACCTGAGGCTGGGGGTTCAAGATTGGTTGGACTGGTGGACAGACTTTATCTTGGGTCGTGGGAGGAATCTCAAGAAGTTTAATTAACAAAGACTGAATCAGCCTTTCGATGTCACTAGCAGACAAGGGCTCAGGTACCAGGATGTTTTGTGCGTTAGCGACTGATGCCTGAGACACAGCTTGTACCGTGCTCACTTTAGTAGGAACTTGTGAGCTTGCTGTTTGAGGTGATTGTGTCAGCGTCGTGACAGGTTTATGAACAAGAGCCATTTCACAAGGTGCGAAAGTTAGTCTTTTGAGAGCAGGTTTGGCTACCATGTAGTCATCAATTGCTTGCTTTAATTCTTTAAGCCGTACATCCCTGACCCCCGCTCCTGTCACGGTAGCATTATTTTTAGACATGTCAGTAGCCACACGTATCAGCTCATTTAGGGGACTATGGTCTACAACCGGGGGAACTACCACCGGATTTGATTTTGCTTTTTTTGACTGTGCCTGAAGAGCATATTTCTTTGATATTACTTTAGCGGCAGCTAAAGTAGTTGCAGCTGGTATAGACAGGTTCTTCACAAAAGATTTAATTTGTGAGGCACGTTTAGTCACAGATTTGATGTTTTTTGTCTTTTTCGGTTGAGAAACAGCTTTATTCAACCCTGTTTTCACTTGATCAGCTAAGCTTGTGTTGACATCAAACAATGGGTATGGTGTTTTTTTTTGCTGTTTAGCTAAAGTTTGGATTGTGGGAATGAAAGGGTCAACTAAAGGTGCTGGAGAACTTGGTATGGGTTGATATGTTTGTTGAAGATTACATGACACTTGAGCCGAGGTTTGAGACATTACAGACATCATATTTTTAGAGATGGAGTCAGCATGCCCCAAACCAGTCAATTTGTTAGAATGTACAAGTTGTTCAGCTAATAGCTGATTTAGTTGATCTGAGTGTGCATCGGCTTTTGTAACTAAAACATCAAACAACTTTGCTAACGCTATAGTTGCCGTATTCAAAGAGGTAAGCGCAAATCCTATGTTTACGCTCTGTGATTCTGCCCCTCCAAACTCTGGCATATTGTGTGAGGGTACTTTCCGTGGAGTTGGAACTAAAAAGGATAAATTTGCTACAGAGTTTGCCACGCTGATGTTCGTAAACAGGATAGGCGATTTGGAAAGGTTTTCAGGTAAAGTATGATTTAATAAACCAGAGGTATTTATGTCAAGATCAATTACTGGCACCTCGCCCTCATCCGAAATAAATGTCTTAAAGTTTGACGCATCACTTATAGATATAACAGGACTATAAGCTATTTTATCACACGGCACACCAGCACCAGTCAGTACGTTATTAAGCAAAATGCTATCTGTGAGCGAAACGTTTTCTTTGGCAAACTTTACTATAGGTTCAGTTGAAGAGACAGCTTTTGCAACCTCTCCCGTCAAAACATCCTCCGTTACACTATTCTTATTTTGTTGTCCATGTGAAGAATCCTTTTTTTTTGCTGCAATAGTTTTAACCAAACAATCATTTACTTTCAAAGTGTTATCCCTGTTATTAGAATCACAGGGGATCTCATAAATGGATTTAGAACAAAAAGATCGAATGTCCATCCCATCGGATAACACTGCTTTACTTTTGGACATCACTTTTTGAGTCCTCACACGAGGAGTTGAACTCAATCTCGTTTTGTTCAGAGTTTCCACAGCCGCGTTTGGCACGGCATGGATGCTATTCGTAAAAAGAGCAGTGGTAGCAGGAGGCATTCCTGTTTTTAAGGAGTTGATGCCTCGTTTCATTTTTACAAGGCACAAACAGTCAGGAACAGATATTATAGCCAAGAGTGGCTTCAATGCAATGTGGAGCACGGACAACTGGGCACTCACCACACTCTTGGACTATCGACCAAAGCAGTGAAGCGTGATGGATTTATCTTTGCCCTTTCACCCTTCAACCGCCCAACAGCCCAACAGAAATGCAGCGCCCTTTTCGCTGCCGGGCTTATCGCAGCGAGGGTGACTCACGGCTCCTGAAATAGCCCTGCAAAGTCACGTGATCCGTCACGTGCTGCGGGCTGGGTCCGCCTCCTCCAGGAAGCAGCAAGGAATGAAAGTTTTGCCAGCAAGAGCTGTGTATAGCTCGCAATGCTGTGCAGACAGTAGAACGTTTTCAAAAGCAAAACGAAGCTTCTCCAAGCAGCAGTCACCCTGCTCGAGCGACTCACGGCTCCTGAAATAGCCCTGCAAAGTCACGTGATCCGTCACGTGCTGCGGGCTGGCTCCGCCTCCTCCAGGAAGCAGCAAGGAATGAAAGTTTTGCCAGCAAGAGCTGTGTATAGCTCGCAATGCTGTGCAGACAGTAGAACGTTTTCAAAAGCAAAACGAAGCTTCTCCAAGCAGCAGTCACCTGACAGGTTATCACCTCCTGCTACTTTTAAGTCATTGCTATTGGAGTTAAACTGTCGCCTTCACAATTTAAACAAAAGGAAAGGTAGATACAAGAACACAAAAATAACAATAAACCCTAACAAATATACATAAATCTTCTTTTGAAACACTCCTGTTGGTCCGTCTTGCTACATAGCTGGGATAGTTAGGTCTCCTATACAGGCAAACGAAGGACACAAAAGCTACTGTGATATCGCATATACTTCCCATTATCACCCCACCTTTCTTCTCCTGCAAGGGGGGGGCTGTCTTTGTCTCGGCAGATGTCTGTTAGATTAAACGAGGCATGCCGCTCTTCCACCTTCACAGATGTAGGGGTGTAGTAGGTCACAGTGAACGGGCCTGTAAATCGGTGGTCGCTCCATTTTCACGTGAAGTTCCTTACATGAATTTTCTTTCCATGTTACAGTGGTGATGGTTGCAAAAAGTCCTGTTTCTCTGGTGGGGTTGAGCTCTCTGCAGAGGGGATAGCCGGCCAGCTTTAAAGACGTTGTACCTTGCGTGAGATATATCTCATGGAGTTGGTCAATTATTTAAGGTACGCCTGAAATTCGTCCCCCAGAACCTGTGCAGCACTGTGAGCATCAAAGCTCATACATGCAGGAGTGAAAGGCGCATGCATTCTCCTGCCTGTATTGATCTTGTGAGGTGTCAAATGGTGGTCATAGTCAAGCGTGTTACGCAATGCGAACAAAGCAAGAGGTATGCAGTGGAGCAAGCTCTTGAAAAGTGTGTCAGTCAACTTCCAAGTTACAGTTTGTGTTTGATGCCTAATAAGGATGTTTTCTCCTTAAAAAGATAATTTGCAAAGTGTTGTCCCGTTGTTAGATCTTAACACCTCACATGCTCCTCACATTGGGAATACTTCCCTTACTAAAAATGTTGCTGTCGATTTAGCATCCTTATGGGCACATGGGCCTGCCTTTATCCAACTTGAAAATGGACACACTACCACAATCAAAAAACGATAACAATTACACCTGGTAGTCATATCGACATAGTTGCTGACACGTCACAGTTATTTACAAATTCGGTCACATGCTCCTGCAAGTTCGGCACAAACAATTGTTCCTGTATTTCAGCAGCAACATATTCCTTTGAGTTATGCGCTGGCGAATGCAATTGGTCCAGAGCCATTTTAAGCAGCTCCTGGGGCATTACGGGTTTCCATGTGCTGTTTTGTCTCCATATTAGGACTGTGGGTGACAAAGTAAACACTCTCTTAATCCATAATTCCTGCTCTTGCTATGGTACCCCCACTGTGTTTTATTATTTTAGCCACAGGCACTACATTATAGCACTTAGTGAGGGCTGCTTGTTGACATGCAAGGTTTGTGATTGTGAGTGTTTTTCTTCCTTGTAGGGTAAATACTGGGTTGTCCCTAGTGGCAGATATGCTGCTTCTTTAGCCTCTGCGTCTGCCGTATCATTACCCTGAGAAATGAAATCTGTACCCTTGGTAGGGGCTGTGCATTTGACCACTGCCAGTGCTGCGGGGAGGGGCAGTGTTTCTATTAATCTGCACAATAACGCTGCATGTTGTACTGGGGTGCCATTACTCTTCCTGGACCACCGCCTCTCTTGTTTGGATAACCCTGAATGCACTACAAAGGTGACATATATAGAGTCAGAGAATATGGTAATGCAGTGCCCTTCAAATATTTCTATTGCTGTTATTAGTGCCACAAACAGAGCTGATTGAGCAGAGTAGTGCTTGGGCAGCCAATACTACTGATGCCCCCATGTGCTGACATCCTGAATTTGGATTGATCGTTGACGACCCATCAATGAAAAGCATCTCTTCCTCCGCTAAGGATGCTTCCTGAACTCTGGTGTGCTCATAACTGTGTCCATGTCTGAGGATCAATCATGCACATAATCCCCTTCCCGCAATGGCTGCACAATGAATGCAGCTGGAATGATGACACGGCACCTCACTATCTGGATGGAGGAATTTGAGAGTATAACCTCTTACCCTGGAATGCGTTGGGTGGTCAGGGTGAATTTGTTTTTTCCTAAAATGGCAAAAAGTGCATGCTCAACATAGAGCATCACTGGGCAGCCCATAGTTATTGTCAGGGAGTTTTCAATTGCAAACTCGGCTGCTGCAAGTGCCTGTTTGCATGACAAATGTCCCTGCATTACTGGGTCCAGAAGATCACTGTAATAAGCCAGAGGGTTGTACCCTTGTGCTGTCAGGTTCACTTGTGTCTGAGATGGATGTGCTGTACTTTATAGTAATTCTTTGTTTATTTAACTACTTACACAATTCATACACAGTTCAGATTATAACTTACGTTAACTTCCATTGTTTAGAAGGAGAGTTCCGCAAGTCATTATGGTGGTAAGGAGGCAGGTTCCTGATTGGATGAGAACATTCTGCAAGATGATTGGAAGCTGAGGTGCCTTGGAAAAAGAAAGAGAATTCCAAACTGCCTTTCATTTTCCTTACCTTAACAGGAAGGTCTGGTTTGTTGCATCTCTTGAAGTAGGCCCCATTTTAATCTTTGAATTCAGCCTAGGTTGGTGAAGAGGCAGGTTGGAGTCCCGATCCATGAGGGACAAGACTAGCGGAGATCAGGTTGGAGCGCAGCACTCTGATTTCTACTGAAAAGTTCTTATACAAATCTAGTGAAGAAGTAATCTGTATTCATGAGCAGTTAAGAAGTGACTGCAAGTTTATTTTTATTGGCTTAGCTAGTTTAGGTATTTAGTCAGTTAGTTTTAAATGCCAAGATAGCAACCTATGTGAGTCCAAGTTGGGAGCAGTGTTCTACAAGGAACTGTAATTTTAAGCTGACAGCAGTAAAACCAGTCACACTTGTAAGCGTTGATTTTCTCTCTGAAGGAAACTCTTGATTAATCTGCAGGAACATTAAATGCTGTTAATAAAGATTGCTGTCAGGGAAAAAGACATTGATAATAATATGCATACGCTACGGCAGACCTTTCCTTTATTTGCTGCCACTCGCGCGCATGTCACTGACAGTGTAATGATCGCTAGCGACTGGCAGTGATTTATAACACGAAAGTAAGCTTCACACTACATCTCACTGTGCATGAGCTCAGGGTGACCAGTGGTTTCTCAGGAAGAGAGTCAAGCGCAGCTTTCTCTCATATCCTGGACAGGAGTCTAGGAGTTAGAAGGTAATATTCCTTGAAGAATGCAATAGAGGAGATACAAATAAAGGACAGTGATTACTTAAAGACTCATTCCAAGAGAGATAAGCCTAGCAAAATAGACTCAAGGTATCTGCTGACAGTTTGTTACTGGGGTTTGAGTATTCTAGGAGCACACTTGCCCAGGAGAGTCATTCCAGAAGAACAGTTTTCTAGTCTTCCTCCATCTAGCAAATCAACAGACATGTTTCCAGACTGTGGGATGATACATGATTAGTTTGAACAGCTATTCCAAAGGAAACCTCTCATAATGAAAAGGTTATTAAGGTTCTATTAGGAGCTTCTGAAATAAAACTCGCTTCCCAGCTCTCAAGGGAAGCACAACAGATATAGAAAAGTACAGGGGAATTCAGGTGGGGTGTTTTGAGTAGGAAGGTATCAATCTTTTGTTTTCTCATCCTCTGCAGGTACTCGGCTGGTTGGAGAGAGAGTAACCTGTGTTCTGTTTTTTGTTTATCCACTTTCCCCTTTCCCTTTGGGGTGCAGAGACTTCTTCTGTTACAATCAGTAGTTGTCTACACATCTTAGAGGGACTTTGGGGCTCAGCAGCTCCCGCAGATCAAGATTCAGGACCGGACTTGTGCTTCTTCTGGGTGAGAACAACCATCATAATGGTACTGTTAGAATGCGAGAAAAGAAAGAACATTTTCTTATAATCTGGGGTTGCTTGAACTGGTGCATGGATAAGCGGCATGGTGTATATGGAGTAATTAAATGCCCGGGACCTGTAGTAGTTGCATACCCCCAGGAACTGCTGTATCACTTTGACCATGTTTGGCTGTGGTGTGCTGTGTACTGTCAATGCCCTTTCTGGGTCAATCCTCCTTCCCTCTGCTGATATTATCTGCCCTACACACAGTACTTCCTTTTGGCAATATTGTAATTTCTCCTTGTCAACCTTGTATCCTTTCTCTGCCAATAGTATCAGGAGTCTCACTGAGTCTTCCCTGCACTGGCCCTCTGCTGTGCTACACCAGGATGACATCAACATACTGGATCATTATACTAGCATTTGCAAGTTACATAAATCCATCTGTATTATTCTGTTGAAAACACTTGGGGATTCGCAATATCCTTGTGGTAAATGAGTGTGTTGGAACCTGGTTTCACAGTAGATAAATGCGTTGAGGTACTGTGAATCAGGTTGCAATGTGATTGAAAATAATGTGGTTTTTAGATCAATCACTGTGAAATGTGTTGCCCCTGTTGCCTGTTGGTACATCGTACAAAATGGTAGCCAGATTGAGCACCACTGGAAACTCTGCCTCTACTGTGTTGTTCAATGGGCATATGTCCTGAATGAACCTCCTTTGCTTTTTTGATAGGATATATAGCTGTGTTGCATAGGGATTCTGACATTTTAATGATGCCCTGTTGCTGAAGGGCGTAAAGTCTTTCATACACCCACTCGTCTGCCTCTCGTAGCAGGGGGTATTGTTTCACTTGGGGCAAGAATGTCCCTTCCTTTAGCTTCAGGAGGACTGCTCCTGCCCCTTTCAGCGGACCCACGTCATGATATGATATGATATCATATGATATGATTTGATGTGCATTTATAACGCGCCTGTACACAAGTGTTTCTAGGCACAACAAGACAAGGAGGGGTAAACAAAGGGAGGACAAAATAACGATCTTACTAGGCCTTGTGTCATTCATATAGCGTATGTGCAGGGAAGAGGGAAGGGGAGAAGTGCCACGGGGAGAGGAAGGGGGAAGTGCAGTTAACTCACAAGTGCAGTCAGTGGGTGGCTCATTAGTGCAGAGTGAAAGGACTCTAGGATTGCAGATACAGACCCTTAACTGCTGGGGAGCCCGGAGTCAGTGCAAGGGCAACTGTACATGCAGGATGCTGGGTCCAAGTTCAGAGGGTGACCAGGTGACCAGTGCACGGAGCACTCAGGCACATCAGCAGGGGAGAGGAAGAGAGAACGCGGAAGCGAAAAGGAAGGTCTTGAGTTGCTTCTAGCACCGGAGGCGGTTCTGCTCAAGTTTGAGAGAGGCAGGGAGCCTGTTCCAGAGGGAGGCCCCAGCCGAGGAGATGGACCTGCCCTCAGCTCTCTGCTTGGAGAAGAGTCTAAACCTCAGACAGTTAGAGCTGGATGAGCGGCAAGCTCTAGAAGGAAGATGTTTTGGAATGGAAAGTTGGAGGTAGAGCAGTCCCAGGCCCCAGAAAGCCTTGTGGATGATGCAGAGGGTCTTGAACTTGATCCTTGCAGCCACGGAAAGAGAGTGAAGAGATTTCAGAGCAGGAGAGATACGATCTCTGGGCTTGAGGCCAAGAACAAGTCTCGCAGTCCTGTTCTGGATAAGCTGTAAGGTCGAGGAGTAGCGGCAGGAAGATTTAGAAAGAGGCTAATGTAATAGTTCAGCCTAGAGAGGACCAGAGCTCTGGAGACAGTGAGCTTCTGGGGGAAAGTGAGAAAAGGAAGAATACCTCTGAAGAGGTGGAGATGTCAGAGATGTGAGGAGAGAAGGTGAGGGTGGAGTCGAAGATGACACCAAGGTTCTTAGCCTCACAGGATGGTGCAGGAAGAAGGCCCAGAGTGGTGGCCACATAGAGGGAGTGGGTGTCCCATTGAGAAGGATCTCAGTCTTACTGGCGTTAAGGCAGAGAACATTGGTGGCACACCATTCCTGAACTGCGGTCAGACAGTCTGGTATGAGAGAAGAAGCAGAGGTGGCTGAGGGGGGCCTGAAAGAGAGCTAAGTGTCATCCGCATAACATTGAACATTGGAGCAGAAAGTAGCAATGCAGTGGGCAAGAGGTGCCATGTAGTGGTTGAAGAGCCAGGGAGAGTGGTTAGACCCCTGGGGAACACCACAAGTAGAGAGAGAGAGAGGGATAGAAGAGAGGGAAGACCACAGTTGGACCTTAGAGGGTCGGTCAGTGAGAAAGGAGGTCAGCAAGGTTATGGCCTGATCAGTAATACCAAGGTTGTCGCAGAGGCGATTGAGCAGGATGGCATGGTTGACTGTGTCAAAAGCGGAAGATAGATCGAGGAGAATGAGGACAGAAGGGAGATTAGAGTCAAGATTGGGGAGCAAGTCTTCACTGGGTGTTCAGGAGAGCAGTTTCCATGCTTCTGGCAGCTCTGAAGCAAGACTCGTGGTCATGGAAGCAACCAACAGATTCAGTATGTAGAATAAGCTGGGAGATAGCCAGCTTTTCCAAGGGTTTGGCTAGAAAAAGAGGGATGGAGATCGGGTGATAGTTAGCCGGAGAGGAAGGATCGGCCGAGGGCTTCTTTAGAAGGGGGTGCGCAAGAAAGTTCTTAAGGGGGAGTGGAAATTTCCAGTGGCAAAGTAGTGATTGCAGAAATCAACCAAGGCTGGTTCAAAGGTGTCAATGTGGTCCTTGATGGTTCTGGATGAGCACGGGTGAACCTGCTTTGACAAAACTTTCATAGATCAGACTTGTATAGAAACATTGTCAGGGGTGAACAGGTGAAAGGAGGAGCAAGGAGGAGGAGAGATGGCCTCAGACAGGCCAGGAGTGGTAGAGGAGGTAGAAGAGGAGGTAGAGGAAGAGAGGGCGGACAGAGAGGGGCCACTGGTCCATATTCCCTTTGGCACTTTATCCAAATATTCTTGTAAGTGGGCTGATGCAGTGGTTAATAGTTGTATTTTCTGGGGGATCTCTCTGTGTTCTACAGTCAATGGCATGGTATGAATATCTGAAACACTAGTTCCCATGTGTCATCAGCATCTGTGAAAAACTGTTAATCAGTCAAGTCTGTTAAGCATTGTGTTGGGTCAAGACAAAGCACAATGCACCCACTCTGTACCATCTTCATCTGCCCCGTGCATAATCACCAGTGAATTGTGATGACCTGCCTGGTGCTATTTCTTTATGCACTGCTGGTCTGTATAAAATCTCTGTGGGCAATTGAAAAGTGTGGTAATTTATTCTGGGCTCCCAACCTAGCAATACCTGTACTCCATGAAGGTACAGCTCTGGGTTCATTGGTGCCGCTGGCAGGGTGATGTGTGCACAGTATGCTTGTATGAGTGCAGCGTCCCGCGTGTAAAATATGCCTGGTGTTGAGTATACAATGCTTTTTTCTGAGAATTAAATGGTCATGTTCAATTTGCTCATGAGGTCTCTGATCAATATTTTAGTCGATGTATCCATCAAATACATCAGGGGTGCTAAGCATTGTTGTGTGCCTATGGTTGGAGGCAAATCATTAGTTATAGTAACCATTACCACAGCCCCAGAAAATCTGTGTGTTTCCATTATTTTGTTCAACAACGGAAATAGTCACTCCTTGATAAAGGATTTAGGTGCACCTCTGTTGACCAAAAACGAAAAACTCTATGTACTTTTTTCACTGCCACCTGGGGTTCCTCTTCATGGTCTGCAGTTACTGAAAGGATTGGGCACATCAGAGTCCTCTGTGAACTGGCCTATTGCGCATTCATGTTCAACCCTCGGAATGTGAAAGGGCTACCTTCAAGCACTATTGCCCCCATTTAGTGTGGCACAGTGTTCTATGGTAACAACATGCTGTCGCATTGTGTCTGTGAGTGTGCTTGGGCGTCTAGGTCATTCGGTTGTGCGTAGGATGATACTAGCTGTTTTTGGCTACTGTTCTGTACCGCTTGAGAAACTGGGGGTGCTCCTGTTTGACCATTATGGGGGACTGGCACCTGTTTCTGCTGGGGTTGCATGTGTTGCTGTGTGGGCTGCACTTGAGCCTGCAGCACGTGCATTTGTTGCTGCGGTGGTAAGGTGGGGGTCTGGTACATTGGGGCCCAACCCTGGTCATACTGTGGATGCAGTCTATGCCTACATTCTCATGCAAAGTGACCCATCTGGCCACTAAGAAAACAATTCACTTCCCGAACCTGGATCTTGACTCTCCGTATCCATATTCCCTTCCCCTCTTAGAGTACCCCCTTCCTTGTTGATAATACCCCATCTGTGGGAAATATCTGCCCTGTTGATTATACCTCGCTTGCTGGTAGCTAATTCCATCTGTATCAACTTCACTTCAGCATTGGCTGTGCGCTTTACAGTCCTTTTCTTGTCATGTTCTGCAACAGTGCATTATGTGTACTTGTATTTTTGGCCACCCTTTTGTCTCTATTCCTACGACCTCCACCAATTCTTTTTGTATGTCTGCCGGGAGACCCCTGGACAATATGTGGTAAAAGACAGGTATCTTTACGCCCCTTGATTGTTGCATCCCTAATGTCCATTTTGTCTGTATTGTCTGAAAGTACTGCGCAGGTCTTCCTCTTATTTCATTGTCAGTGCTGAAATGGCCTGCATGTCCGATATGTCTGGGTACATGGTCTTTCACACCTTGCATACATGTGTGCAGCAATTATTAAATAGCACAGTGTCAGCATTGCTACTCAATTTAACTCCCTGCCTGTTCCCATATTTTGTCCACTTGCTCGCCCATCAAGGCAACAAATAAACTCTTCATGCCACCTATTGCCAGGGTCGTCCATGCTGTCTCTTTTTCGAGAGCATAAATCTATTTGCCTGCTCCTGATGTGAGGCACGGCAAGCTGCATATTAAGTTTTCCTTATCCATGTTTGGCCATGGCATGTACTGAGGTCCCCCTCGGCCCTTCTGTAGCAAAGGGAACTGTGTCTGCAGCTGTGATGCGTTCTTACCCTTCGTGCTGCTTACTATTGCTATCCTCCCTGTTCTGTTCCTAAGTGTCTGTGACCAATCTCTACCGCTCTCCCTTTCTCTCTCCCTCTCACTGTTTTTCTTTCCTTCTCCTTTTCTCCTTCTCTCTCTCTCTCGTCCTTTACTTGTGCCCGCTTCCTGAAATATTAGGTCTCTTCCTTCTTCCTCCTCCTCCCCTCATCTCCTCTGCCAAACAGTCACCATCTGTGGACTCACTCTCTGCTTATTCTACTTTGAGGAAGCCTGCATCTAGGCAAGGGGTACTGTCCAATTTTAAAAGACTTTTCCTTGATGCCATATATCTAGAGTTACCGTTGTGCACTGCCCCTCATCCTTCTCCTGTAATGCCCTTACAAGCTCCCCTTCTGCTTCCTTCATCACATCCTCTATCTGTTGGTGCATGTTCTTCTCTCTTTCTACTAGTTGAGTGTTTCTAACCCTGTCTGCTGAGGTGTGGGTACTTTTTCTGTTTTTCATGGTACTTGCTGCGGTAGTTGTGCTGGCCTGTTTCTTTTTCTGTGTAGCCTCTGTCTTGGCCTCGGCTGGAGGTACATGACAGGGGTTGGTATATCCTGCCACTGGTTGTAATGTAAGATAGAACATATAAAGGGATGGTGCCGATGGAATGGTACTTGTGTCTGTATTTTATGTTACTTTTTTGGGGCAGTTTTCTGTGCTTTCCTTGAATATCTTCCAGAGTTCTAAAATGCTCTGTCTGCTCTTCAGTTTCTTCCCTTTGTGTTTAGCCAAGAGATATGCATGCATGCTTTCTCCAAAATCACTTTCAAATTTACCTTCTCTGGGACATTCTTTAAAACATTTCCCTGCCGTGTCCAGCACCCATTCATAGTGGTACTTCATTCCTTTATCTCTGTATTATGGCAATTTACTACATAGATACCAATTAATCCCATCCATAATTGGTAAATAATACCAATTAATCCCATCCCCCACTGCATGTATTCCAACGCTGTTCTTTCCACCCCCTCCCTTTCATCAATTTCAACCCCTAGGTTTGGAAAAAATGCCAATCGTAATTACTTCACTTGTACAAACCTCAAAAGTTATTAACAAAAATACACATTACAGGTCAACCAATGTTTTTCTTTCACTATGCCACACCTTACTCCTCACACATCACTCCACACACCTCACTCTACTCACTCACTCACCCCATCCTTACTCAATCTATCCTTACTCACAAGCAATACTATCTGAACAGACTGCACCACTTTTACTCCAATCACCAAACCAATGAACTACCACACTAAAACCAAACAACAACAATTACTACTCCTACTAACAACAATATTCTTGGGCCCTCAGCCCACACAATATCTCTACATCCTCACAGTGAGGTCATTCCTCTCACAGGGAGATCCCAAATCATACACTTATGCACAGTGCTGTCCTCAGAATATCATAAACATTTAATTAATCTCAACACCCCAAAAAGAAAATTACATGACTACACGGTGTAGTCTTTCCTCCTAGTGGAGAAGATTCCCTCAATATTTCACTACTTTGCATGCAATAATACATGGCTCTGTCTTTCTCCAACTTGGGAGCGTTTCCCTCAATGTCATCTCTACACCACTAAAACCCAACGCATTAGAAGCGCTGCGCTTTCGTGCACTTGTCCACTCACATGACCTAGGATCTTTGAGTCCTCTCGACGCTGAGTCTCCCCTTCAGCTGCTTGCACCTCCTTTGGGCACGGGCAGCAAGCAAGAACAGGCAGACCTTTGAGAACTCTGTGTTTGCAATAGCTTCTTGTTTTGTGCACTCAATCTGGTTTAAGCAGGCCCGCACCGCCCCCAGGAGTACGGCAGTGAGCCCACAGCTTTAACGAGAGAACTGAAGAACTCGCTGGGGCCTCCAAATGTACAGGGGCTCCCCTCATCACCTACTTCAGGAAAAAGTCCAAAAGTAATCAAAGATGAGTGGACACCAGTGCAAGAAAGAACAAAGTTTTATTGACCCATCAAAGCAGACAATTATGTCAAATGGGGACTGTACACCCAGTGTCTAAATGTTCGACATGTTCATTTAGTTTATGTTCACATTTTAATAATTTTGATAATTATTTTTTTCATTTTTTGTTGTTGTCAACTTCTTGGCTAGTTGCATGTCTGGGGTGAATTGATCGCCTGACATCACCTGATGAGGTGGTCCTGGGTGCCCAGGTGTCCCTGTCATTCTCAATGCCATGTGGAGTCACTTCAGCACCTACAGAGTTTACTTGGTTACCATTTTGCATGCTGGGTCGTTCCAAGATGGTTCCCGGGTTTGGCTTCTGTAGTGCTTAGAACGGGGCCTTCTAATCACAAGAAAGGTTCAAATTGACACTTTTGGGTTAAACTTGCCAGGAGTTCACCGGCCACGGAACAAGTGGCGCACTGGAGAACGTGTGTCGGGAAGTTGGTAGGGCTTGAAGTAATTCCATATTAGCGTGTAGAAACCGACCAGTGATATTCAGATTGGTTCCATACATACTTATATCTCATTTTTCGGTATCCGAAGAAAGATATTCGATACTGCTTTTTACCGGATTGTGAATGTGGCAAAATAGTTGTTGGTAGCAAAGTGTCTGTACATGGTGGTGTTTAGTGGAGGTTTCTACGGTAATGAGAGCGGGCTAATTGAAGTACAGACTTTGTCTGTGACCCATGGTAGTGAGATTTTGGAAACCTTAAGTACATGAGCGTACTGCCAGGCTGCTTTTTCAGGTCCACATATCTGTAAGCACTGAATGGGTGACACAGGTGAGGATGTATGTTAGGGTGGTTTTTCTACACTGGTGACTTTGTTCCTCTATTTCTTTCTTCTTCTCATTGGCTTTTTCTCCAAAGGTGGTGTCTTTCAAGTTCTATTGATTTGTTGTATCCGAGATTGCTCTGGGTACCTGTGCATGAGGTGTATTTTAACGGGATTTTTGTGCAAGCGTCATCTTTATTAAATCTGTTGATGTCTCTTGGATTTGTTTTTGAATTGGCGTATCTTCATGTGAGAGGGAATACTTCTGTGATTGTCTTTTCAGGAAAAAATGAGGGTTTATCCCTGAGGATGGATGTTGTTTGAAGTATTAAGGCATGGTAGAACCACTGGTTCACTCAGTGTGAGTGTGCAGGATGGGTTCTGGGCAGTTTCAGCCCAGACATTTAGTAAATAAAAAACAGACAGACAGCGCTGTAGCATTGAACTGGACAAACATTTCATGACCTGCCCATAGCTGCCGTACATTTAAGGAGAGAAAACACACCTTTCCATAAATCACATTTGTTACATTTTGGGGGCAGTTCTAATACAGTGATTGGGCGCTCGTCATCAGGCCCCTAAAGAGCCCTAACCATTATACACGCTCAGTGGTTAACCCATTTCTTGGAACACAAAACATACCTTCCCGTTCCTGAGTCATTACGCTCAACATAACATCCCTCAATGACATCAAGATGTGCTGGCAATTGACTGGGATCCTTCAATATACAAGGAGATAACTAGCTCAATGCTAATTGGATCTTTAATTTGAAGACAGGGCAAGTGAAAACATCTCATGAAGCTCGACCAATAAGGTGCCGTGCGGACATCAACGAGGTCAAAAACATTGGTGCACAACCAGTTCCGTTACTCTGTTTGAATCCCTCGGTCATTCACCCCCTCGCCCCACTGCACCAGCTCGGCCACACTACCTCCCCAACTCCCTTTTCACAACACGTTGCCATCTGTGCTTGAAAAATCTTACAAGGCACTGTTGCTGCATTTTAATGTAATGAATTTGATTCGTTTTTACCATAATAATCTTGCCTGGGCCTCTACATGCATGGCACTGTGGCCTTCACGTTATCGACTGAGAGCGCTCCGGTTTGGATTGCATTACCCCACCCATGAGAAAGAATTCCCCATACAACAAATAATTGGATTCTGTCTGGCACCCTCTGCCGTCCAGAACTACACTACTCTAGTATTCTGCTCACTGCAGAATTAAAACACAGCTAAAATGAAGCTTGCAGCCCATAATATGGCTGGCTAGAAATGCATTACTAACACAGGCCTACAAAAACATGGCCGCCCTATTGCTCACATATTATTGATAAAAACACATACAACTCTACCTAACAACCCTCAATCTATATGCTAAACAGAACCCCATCGCTCTGCCCTTTTACTGACCCCGATATAAATGCTATAAACCCTGCCTTTTGACCCCAATGATCTTGTGCGTGTGGTTTTCTACTCAGCACCAGCTCCTTGACGTGTGACGCAGTATGTGTACCCTAAATATGCTGTTTTGTTTAGTTTATTTATTTATAGAGCACACCGAGCCGTTAGGCAACTGGGCACTAACTGGGCGCTGTGAAGACAACTCTCCTGATGTCATCGACCACGTGACCTTTGCATCACCAAGTCACTCGTATAGTTTGTATGTGCACCCCCCTCGTGGAAAATGGATCTGTGTATTTACATGTCATTGGCCCACAATATCGAGATACATTGATCTAGTGGACACACACATGGCTTACATACATCGTGGCAAATAGTGCATTCAGCCCCCACAAAATGTATAAGGCATATTTCCATGCCATCCTTGATATCTGTCAGTGTCTGCAACACTTGAGATGTACACATGTGGCTGTGAGATGAGTTCACAAGTATATGTTGCTACAACATTTTATCCACACATGTGCAAACAACACATCCATCTTGTGCAGCATGTATGTCGCTTTTGAGAAATACAATCCATGGGGGCCTGTGGAAGACAGGTTGATTGACCTACATGGTGTCATGACCCACAGAGCGCGCCCCTTCTGGACTTCCTGGTCCTTATCGCGACGGGGCTTGTATTCATTGTTTCTTCCAACATGGCCGTATCACATGACACGCCTCGCATCTGCCTTCACGGCGGACGTTGTACGTCCCATACATGTGCCACGCCCACGCAGCCCTGCGCGTCTCAATGCTATTACGAAGTAGCGATCAGACGTGTGCTCCGTAGCTCGCGGTATTGTATCCTTTGCTTCTTCCAGCTTACCCCATCCTAGTCCCTTTCCTTCCTTTCTTGGTTCCTGGACTCGTGTGCTGAGTTGAGGCGTTTAAGAACAGACTAAATCAGTGACTCACCCCCTGAAGTGTGCCTGAAATAAACCTGGACTTGTGTGCTTGTTGCGCACCCTGTTACTTTCCCGGACTCCTGGATCCCTGCATCCCGGAACCTTGAACGCACACTGGAGTCAGAAGAGACTTGTGCAGCTTTATTCAAGACTCGATCAGTTCGCAAGAAGGCATCGACCAAGAAATCCAGCAAAGATCGAACTCAGGTGAGAAGGGGGGAACTCCTTGACAGTTTGAGATGCCTCCCGACCGAACTCGATATGGACATGGAAGCGTCTGTCCAGGATTTGATGCGTGGCATGCAAGAGCTATCAACCGAGGTGCAGAATCTAAAGCCGGAAAACGCTGCTCTCAAACAATTAGTTCTATCCCGTGATTCTGCCACAAAAGAAAGTGTATTGCTGGGCGGCATAGTGGACAAATACGATGGCTCAGCAAAAACCCTTTGTGGATTCCTGGATTCATGTTTGGTCCACTTTACTTTTAAGCCCTATTACTTTTCAGCTCCCAGGGCTAAGGTGGGGTCCATAATTTCCCACCTTTCAGGAAATGCCTTGTCCTGGGCTACGCCCCTCGTTAATTCCGGCGATACTCTTCTGGATGACTATGATGGCTTCATACAAGCCCTTAAAACCATGTTTGACCGTCCAGAGCAGGTCTATAGTGCCCAGGAACGCCTGTTAGACTTCCAGCAAGGATCCCAGGATACGCTTACCTATGTTACCCGATTCAAGCAATTAGTCAAGGAAGCTGATTGGCCCCCGGAGGCTAGTTTTACCCTTTTCAGGAGAGGACTGAATGAGGAGATAAGGATGAGTTGGCCAGAGTGGCTCTCCCAAACTCATTTCAGGCACTAATGGACCTTGCCTTGCAAATAGATTTCCGTATCCAGGAAAGGAAGGCAGAGAAGAAGAAATCCAGAGCTAATCCTCCGAAGCTGTCTTTTTCGAGAATACCACCAAGATGGACACAGACCCAGGCTCAGTCTCTGAACCTGAACTCATGCAGATAGGAGCCTTCCGTGGACCTATATCCCCACAAGAAAGAATGAGAAGGATTCATACGGGGTTGTGCATGTATTGTGCCTCAGACAAACACTTGATTAGGGAGTGTCCTCTAGCCCCTCCTCGGCGTTCGGGTAACGCCAGCTCTTGATCCTAGATGGAGCAGAGCTTCGGGAGAGAGAAGTTTGCTCCACATCAATTCCATCCTTGAACTCTCCTGGACAAAACAATTTGGTGATACTACAGGCCTTCCTGTTGCCCTCCAAGAATAAGACCTATTGCATTCTGGCCTTGGTGGACTGCAGAGCTATGGGAATCTTCATTGATCAAGACTGGGTTGTTAGCCATCATATTCCGTACGAGACACGAAGCACCATACAGCCGGTGGAAGCAATCGACGGAAGACCCCTCTCTTCAGGACCCATAAGCCTGCAGACAAAAGAGATCCAACTTTCCATAAACCATCACCAAGAGCGGATTACATTCGACATCATTAAGTCAGCCCATTCCCCCATGGTATTGGCTATGCCCTGGTTACAAAAATATAATCCGTATACCAATTGGACAGCAGGATCACTATTCATGGGCTCAGAGTTTTGTATGTCCCACTGTCTATCCCTGGATCCCTCCTCGACGCCTCCTAAAGAACCACTAAGAGACCAGAAAACACCAGTCATGGTTTCCAATATCATAGAAGTCCCAGAGGCCTATCAGGGTTATGCTGATGTATTTTCAACTGCCATAGTCCAGGCCTTACCCCCTCACAGACCTGAACACTTTGCCATAGATACAGATCCCTCAGCAGTGATTCCCTTCGACAGAATGTTCATTCTTTCTGAACCTGAGAAAAAGGCCCTCCGAGAATACCTGGACACCAATCTTGAAAATGGCACCATAAAACCCTCAAAATCTCCAGCGGGTTCTTCGTTGTTCTTCGTTCCCAAGAAGGACACCAAGGAACTCAGACCTTGCCTCGACTATCGTGGCTTAAATCAATGCACCCTCAAAGATTGGTACCCACTGCCCCTGATCTCGGATATCCTGGAAGCTGTGAGAGGCGCCGTAATATTAACGAAGTTGGATCTCTGGGGTGCCTACCATTTAATCCGTGTCCAGGAAGGAGACAAATGGAAAACAGCCTTTAGAACACCCTTTGGTCACTATGAATATCTAGTATTGTCCTTTGGACTAGCTAATGCCCCCGCAGTTTTTCAACGTTTTATGGATAGGGTGTTTTCTGACATGTTATTCCTCTTCGTCATTGTCTATCTGGATGACATATTGATCTTTTCCAAGGATCCTCTAAAGCATGAAGAACATGTAAAGGCAGTATTACAACGACTCCGTGAACACAAACTTTTAGCCAAACCCGAAAAATGCTTGTTTCACGTTACTTCTGTTCACTACCTAGGATTCATCCTTAGCCCAGAAGGAATTGGTATGGACCCTTCAAAGGTAAAAGCCATACTGGCTTGGCCCGCTCCCACATCTGTGAAACAAGTTCAATCCTTCCTGGGGCTTGCCAACTTCTACCGGAAGTTCATTTCTACCTTTTGCGTTATCGTTCAGCCGATCGTTGCTCTCTTGAAGAAAGACACCCCCTTTATCTGGTCTACACCGCAAGATAAAGCATTCCAACGATTGAAGACAGAGTTCACGCAAGCCCCCATCCTGGCCCAACCCGACATAAATCGCCCATTCCTAGTGGAAACTGATGCCTCTAACTACGCCATAGGAGCGGTCTTGAAACAGGTACTTGAGGATAAACTGGAACACCCCATTGCTTACCTCTCAGGAACCCTGACTCTCAGTGAGACACACTATTCCGTCTAGGAAAAGGAACTGTTAGCCATCCGCCAAGCCTTCACTGAATGGCGACATCTACTTCTGGGTGCTAGATATCCAGCTCAGGTCCGCACGGACCATCGGAATCTTCAGATTCTACAGTCGTTGGAGTGCAGGAACAATCGTCAGGCGCGTTGGGCCTACTTCTTTGCCCAGTACCAAATTCCAAATCACTCATGTTCCCGGATCACAAAACATGATTGCTGCCGCCTTATCTCGACGTCCTGACTATGTAACCACTGAAGACAAGGCCTATCCTAAAATGTTTCCCCACACGATCTTTGTAGCTCAAGCAGTCAACCTCCTGGAAGAAATCCGAGTGCAAACCCAGTCCTCTGACCCCTGGAAGGATATTTCAAGGAAGAATCCATGGAACCTAAGAGTTAAGGAAGGATATTTATTCAAGGACAATGCACTGGTCATTCCTACACAGAAATTACAACAAAGAATGATAAACCTCTGCCATGATACCCTTCACTCCGGACATCGTGGCATAACTAACACCCTCCGTCTTATACAAAGACAGTTTTGGTGGCCTGGAATGAAGACTGACGTACAACAGCACATCAAAACTTGTGCTGTCTGCAGTCAAAACAAGCATGATTACAAGAGACCGGCGGGTCTTCTACTGCAACCATTGCTGCCAACAAGACCATGGGAATTCATTGCTACAGACTTCATTGTGGAATTACCACCTTCCTGAGGATATACGACCATCATATATAACCATAGACTTGTTCACTCATATGGCTCATTTTACACCCCTGTGTAAGCTGCCATCCTCGTCCGAGCTTACTGGAATCTTCCTGGAACACATATTTCGTTTACATGGACTTCCTTCCAAGATCATATCTGATCGAGGACCTCAATACGTCTCTCAATTCTGGAAACATCTTTGTCGCATTTTGGGAATCCAACGCGCCCTTTCGTCTGGTTATCATCCCCAAACCAATGGGACCACAGATCGTGCTAATCAGACCCTGGAACAGTATCTTCGATGTTTCGCCACCAAGGTTCAAGATGACTGGTCGCTCCTGATACTCGTGACTGAATTAGCCTACAACAATTCTGACCATTCAGTACTTAAGACCAGTCCTTTTTTTGTAGCCAAGGTTTCCATCCATCGGTTCTACCCTCTGTTCTCCCTCATCCTACTCCAGTACCTACTGTCGACTCCTGGATAGAAACCCTCATCAACGTTCACCAGGAGGCCAAAGAAAACTTAGACAGGGCCAGAACACAGACTAAGAGGTATGCAGATTTAAAAAGGAGACCAGGTCCTTCTTATGCTATCGGTGATCAAGTCTGGTTGTCTTCGAAATTACTACCCCGACATCTACAGCCAAACAGGTTGGCCCCTCGGTACTATGGTCCATTTCCCATCATGGAAATTATCAATCCAGTTCATACCGGATTAGACTACCAGACTCTTGGAAGAGAATTCACCTAGTATTCCACACATCCTTATTAAAACCCTACAACCAATCCTCCAAATCCTGCCGACCTCCTCCTCTACTGGTCGACAACCAATTGGATTATGAAGTATCCGGAATATGTGATTCCAGGTATAAACGGGGTCAGCTTCAATACCTGGTTGAATGGAAAGGATATCCTCCTAGTGAAAGAACCTGGGAGCCACTTTCTAATCTCAAGGCCCCTCGACTACTCAGAAGATTTCACCTTATACACCCGGGCAAACCTGGTGAAACAGGTTTTCGGAGGAGACATGCTGTCATGACCCACAGAACGCGCCCCTTCTGGACTTCCTGGTCCTTATCGCGACGGGGCTTGTATTCATTGTTTCTTCCAACATGGCCGTATCACATGACACGCCTTGCACCTGCCTTCACGGCGGACGTTGTACTTCCCATAAATGTGCCACGCCCCCGCGGCCCTGCGCGTCTCAATGCTATTGCGAAGTAACGACCAGACCTGTGCTCCGTAGCTCGCGGTATTGTATCCTTTGCTTCTTCCAGCTTACCCCATCCTAGTCCCTTTCCTTCCTTTCTTGGTTCCTGGACTCGTGTGCTTGTTACGCACCCTGTTACTTTCCCGGACTCCTGGATCCCTGCATCCCGGAACCTTGAACGCACGCTAGAGTCGGAAGAGACTCGTGCAGCTTTATTCAAGACTCGATCAGTTCGCAAGAAGGCATCGACCAAGAAATCCAGCAAAGATCGAACTCGGGTGACACATGGACATTCAGTGTAGGGTTTCCCATCTGGTGTTTGGATGCTCGTGTCAATAAGGACCTTCTTTGTCCCTTGCTGATGGGTGTGACACTCATGTGTAGCAGTGAGACATGTTCATGGTGTGCCAGAGAGTATAATGTCATATAGTGAATCTGTGATGGAGGGACCACAAATCAGGAATGTGGAGGAGACACATGCAAATGATAATTATTTTAAATACAGTACAGGATACATAATGCAAAAGGACCATAAATTAGTGTGTGCCTTGGAGGTGAAGTAACCATGTCACCATGTGTGCTTAACATTAGGTTCTGCCTTCAGACATACATGTGAGACCAACATCAGTGTAGACAACATTTAAAACATGTTTTTTACATAAATGTCAGGATGACCACATTTCACAGCTGTGCACAGGTATCTGAATACATGTTCTTAAAAAGATTGTGTTGATTTCTTCTTTATTTGCTGGGTCTCATGCAGCTGTAGAGGGAGCTTCATCTCAGGAGAAGCTTCATACCAGTGACAAGACCTCCAGAAGGCATTGCAAACCCCAAACACTATCTTTGTCATCAAGCTCCATTAAGGGGGCAGTGGCTGGGGTTGTGGACTCCTTGAATGGCTGCTGATATGAGGACATATCAAACATCATTGTTTTGGACAACTGTGAGGAATTTGACCATCCGCACGGTGGGAGAGCGCTTGCCTAGGTTTTTTGAAATGTTAAAAGAAATTGAATGATGGTAGATGAACCTCAGGAAAATGTGTGGGGCTAATCTGCACATATTTTCCTATGCTCACCACACGACATACACATAGACCTGTGTTCTCTGGGTGGACACAGCCTACAGGCGCCGTCTCCCATGTCATGTATTAGTTGGGATATGACAGCCAGAATTACACCATGTCCTCTCAGAAGGGGGAGGGCAAAACATTCCCCCTGCCATGGCCAGCCTAATTACCTAAGAAAGGCTCAATTGATCCACCCTGTCCTTTGGTTAGCTCTGTTCCTCGTGGCAGTTTTGCATGCTACTCAGAATTTAATTAAAAAATGTTTTTTTTTACTTGATTTAATTGTATAAGAACAATTTTTACAAGACTTGTTCCAAGAGTTAGTCAAGTCGTTTTTTGTTCCAATTAGTTCCTTCAGAGGTTAATTCAAACAGGCCCACATAAGGCTTGCTGCAGAGACTAACAAAGGAGACAGGAAACCCTGACAGTCGTTGATATGCACTGTGTCACCTGAAGACAGCTCCCGCCCTTTGTATCGATGGACGGTGAACTATCATATCTGGGACTGCGTGTTGCAGTAGTCATCCAGCAGGGAGACTCCATTCAGAAGGTAGGAGTATGTGATTTGATGGAGACAGAAAGTCTGGTCCTGCCACTGCTTCAAGGGAGACCTCCCGCTTTACTCGAGAACCACAAAGAGCTCCATTAACTAGAGAGACCCTTTGATCTATAACAGACAGGAAGATGGGTGAGACTTAGTATTACATGCTTTCCCCCCTTTACCTTTTCTGTTGAAAGGCACTCTGGTTATGACCTCATGCATACAGGAGATTGTTGTTGGGGACACAGGATCGGTTCATTAAGGTAGGCTTAACCTACACCAATCACTGTGGCCCATTTGGCTTTAAAGGAGGGCTGAACTCTTCTTTTGGGAAGATCATATGAAGACTTGGCAAGGAGTAGCAACAAATACTCAGTATGGGACGCCGGAAGGTACAGTCTGCCTTAGATCTTCTGCCAGTGAAGGAAGGCCAGGACTTCCAAGAGGGAAGCAAGATCCCACCCCTAAAACATCTCCCAGGGAACAGAGGGAAATACTGAATCCAGAAGACCCGCCAGCAGCTCCAGAACTGGCACCCAGCCAGCACACATCATGCCCTGCTAGGCTCTGCAGCAAGCTTCCAAGGTGGAAAGTGCCAGAGAGTCTCTGAACCAAACCATGGATAAGGCAGCTGCCTGCAGCACTCTCCTCGGCTTTGGGCTATTTGCCTTAAAGGATGACACAAGCCCAGTGAAGAAGCTATGAGGAGTGCATCAACAAGCATCTACCGACATCTGTCTTAAAGGACATTTTCAAACCAGCATAACCCCTTGAGCTGCAACCAACTTCAACATTGACTGTTGTTACGCCACAATCACTAACGCCATCTGAGACACCTCGACCAACACTGCGACAACGATTCCTGACCCTGAGTTGCCATGTAGGCCAGCCTGCAGCCGTCCATCCAGTCTCGTCTACCGCCTGATACCCGCAGCTGTCTCCCATCTTGAACTCTTTCGCAGAAGCTGCAAGGCACCCTGAAACCGACTCGACCCTGTTGAACACCAAGAACATCTATAGAACAAGGTACATTGTGTTTCGGTCCCCCCTGGTCCTTCTCTGAAGGCCCCTAGTGACATTTTATGACCTATTGCTCCCTTTGTATTGGAACCAAGCATCCTTGAACTATTGTGATTAATGACTTTACCAACTATCCTCCTGTCAGTATCCAGAGTACATCCCTTTTCCTTCTTGGAAACTGTCTGTCCTCTGCATTCCTTTACAGGGTGGGTTGTATTTTGTTGTGTGATAGAACTGTCTGTTGCCATAATAATAAAGTAGATATATATAACCTTGACTGGACAGTCCCTTTTATCATACGGTAATAACTATATTTTCACAGTGTTGCAACTAACCAACGATCCACTACCTTGCAGAGATAAGCCTATCGCTCCGTCCATGTTACCAAAATTGGACAAGGAGGTTTATAATTTGCTTGGGTTTTCAATCTGTTGGGATTACTTTGGGTGTACCAGAGGTGTGGGGCTGATTAATGGTTTAGAAACCGATATTCATCCCTGGACCACTGAGGCCCCGCAAGTTGATTTGTCACATTAGTGGCAGGCGGTTGGATCTAGTTGTAGCCTTATGCACAGCTTAGTCACCCAACGATAAAAGTACTGTTGCAGGCAATGTTTAGACATTGCTAGGTATTTGTAATCATCATGGATCTTGACATAGAGACTGTGAAGGGCATGGCCAAGGCTGCCATGTGCATCCTATGTCAGAAGAGGGGACTTCCCCACAGCACTAAGATTAATAAACCTGAGTTGCTGACCAGCCTCCAAGCTTTGGAAGAAGCAAGGACAGGTTGGGGAGAAGACCCCAGGGGACGGGTTAGACCCCATCTACCCGAAAGATGAAAAGCTTCCGGAAGGGTTAGTGGAAGATGATGAGGAAGACAGCATGAGCAGTGTTTCTCACCAACCATCTGCCAGGGGGCAAGCATGGTTTCTCAACACTCTAGAGTGTCAGTGAGGTCAGAAGCTAGTGCATAATCCTGCAGGTCCCAGGCCTCGGCAATATCTCTAAGTGGCCCTGTAATTGTTCGACTGTTAGGGAGGTAGCGGCTAGAAAGCTCCTGCTAGGGGAGAGTAGACTAGTGCTAGAGGAACAGAAACAGTGGGGCAAGGTCATCGTAGAGCTGTGCAAGCTGGCATTCGAAGAGAGGAAGGAGGCCAACAGATCTGCCTCTAGCAAAAGCAGCGGTAGTGGCTCAAGGCAGAGGGAGCGGGATAAGCCCCGGCGGCATATCCCCAAAGACTTACTGCAGGCTGTGAGAATCCTGAAGGTGTCTCCTTGACTAGTCCCCGGAGATCTGTCATCCAGGTGGCCAGGACATGGCCATCGCTATTGTATCCAGCTCCCAGGGTGGACCAGTGAGGGAGGATTACCTGGGTGGGGGTCCTCTGGGAATGGAAGTGGGGCACCGACAGGTGAGACACAGTATCCCCCTTCTTCTAACACCTTGTCCCTATCATTCTACGACATAGGATACTCAGAAACTCTACCCCCCTCCTTTCTGAAACAAACACTTTCACACAGTATGAAAGACAACTGACTATTACCAGAGCCGTTTACCTGACATGTCCCAATTGCCAGGCAAAGTCAGGCAATTGACCAGAATCACACCCACCTGACAGTCTTTTCCCTTCCCCACAGGGATAAAAGGTGGAGCACACAAGCACACTACGAGCAAGGTAAACCACACGACGAGACAGCTATCCAAGCATGGCAGTTCAAGAGGAGGAGAGAGACACAGAGATCTGAAGGGGCGACAGGTAGAGAAGCAACCGTGCCTTTTCCGACCTTGGCCCGCGAAGCCTCCATGAAAGGAATCCTAAGACCGCAAGCAATAGCCAGCGTGCGTTGCAGCAGACGTCAATGGTACACGGAGCCCTCCTATACTGATGATCAGGTCAGGGAGAGACGTTTGCTACTGTGGTACTGTCCTTGACTCCAGAGGAAAGAAAAACCAAGCGGTTCATCATGGCCGGTGAGTCGAGGGGAGAACCGATAAGAAACCGAACTGTGTTAAATGAAAGTTGCAAATTGCAAAGTAAAAGGGAAATTAAACAACTGTTAACTCTTCCAGGGAAAACCAGCTGCAGAAGGGACCAGCACCACATGGGTGCTCACTCAAGAGACACTGGTTGATTCCCCCTACTGTTGAAACTACTGAAACCAGAAGGCCATAGGAGAGCCGCAAGAGAAAGGTCAAAGTGGTCATACAGGGGTCTAGCAAAATCCCCTGTACAGTGGAAAGTCTTTGAGCGACAAACCATTGGAAAACTAAGGGAAGTGAATCCAGCATGGTGAGAAAGTAGAAGGAACTGTAAGAGCGGCAAAAGTGAACCCGCAGGAGGGATGCCTGCAGAACGGGGCAAAGCATGATGCCCGATGAACATTGTATTGACAAAGAGTGAACCCAACAGAGGGATATACACAGTGGACTGTTTGAAAAGACATTAAGACTTGTGAGTGTGAAAGGTGAAAATAACTTTGAATCCAAGCTATAGTGAACCTGACGGAGGGAGGCTGACATTCGAGAGGGGTCTGAGCCCAGAAGAGGGGTAACGAAGTATCACCCAAAGAGAGGAAAACAGTCAAGAAGGATCTGGGTCCGGAAGAGGGGGAAACCAAGGGTGAAAAGCCATCACCCAACGTGCATACGGAAAGGAACTTTTTGTTTATTATTTTGAACACCTCAGGCCCTCAGAAGCAAGAGACTTTTTGTAGAAAAGAGACTTAACCACCGGAGGTCCTGATATCTGGGAATGGAACTGTAGTCTCGTGCTGGGAAAGCTTGAGCTTGTGCTGCGCTCCGAAGTCCCGCCTTGTCCCATGCGCAACACATGGGAAAGGAAGACCCTCGGCTACCACATCTTGCTATATCATTTGTGATCACTTCTTTCTTTCTTGTGAACCCTATGCCACACTCTGAGCGGGTTGGTGGCTGGTAACAAAGTTGACACATTTAAAGGGATGTACAATTTGATTGTGTGTGAGCATGTATTGAACAACTGTGCGGCAGCAGATAGGGTAGGTCTGAGAAGTGCCGGAACAAAAAGGAAAATAGACAAGGCACGCATTCGTTGGGATGGCCCCATCGGAGATGAAGACTGGGCACTTGCCTGCACTCAAACCATGACCATCTCCTCTTTTAATAAGCACAGCTCAATGCACTATAAATACCTTCAGGAATGTGACCAAACCACTAAAAGGTTACAAAGTATGATACCTGCTTGTAGTTACAAATGCCCGAAATTCTTTCCTCAAGAAGCGGATTTTTTGCCAATGGCACGGGACTGCCCTGGTATTAAAATATTCTGGGAACGGACAATGAACGGATATTAATACTGTTATCACAATTATGGAAGAAAGGATACAAATGGATCCTCAGACATGGTTATTTGCAATATTTAAGCAAAACAATGCACAATGCTGCAGATTTTTGGATATCGCAAATGTAGTTTCTATAGGTATGATAACCAAAGTATGGTATAGGGCAGACTAGGAGACCACCAGCCTCCAGGGCAGTCTGGGACTCCAGACCACTTCAAAAATTATGAAAACAGTCCCCTTTCCATACACCTGTGTGAATGTCTCTACACTGAGAAGCACTGACACAAAAAAGACATCTAAAGCCATTGCTAACATGACTGTCCCTAGGAAATGAAGTCCTCCCTTGTGCCCCTGAGAAGTGTCCTACATGCGGCCGCACGCCTCATCAAAGGTCTACACAGATACGACCACATCACCCCGGCCCTCATCGACCTTCACTGGCTCCCACTGCATGCACAAATCACCTTCACATCTTGCAGCCTCATCATAAGGCATTCGCACTCAAGTCACCCAGCTGCCTTGTGGAGAAACTCAGCATCTCAGGTGGACAGCGCACCATCAGAAGCCAAGGCACGTGCAGACTTGAAATCCGCTGCTGCAAAAAAGAAAGGACCAGAAAGCAAGCCTTCTCTGCCTGCGCCCTAAGACTATGGAACCTCCTTCTGTCAGCATCAGACACGCTCCCACGCTTGTACAATCCAGAAAAGAACTTAAGACTCACCTCTTCAAGGAGTCTCTTCTCCTCAACACCTAGGCCATCACATTGCCCCCTGTGCCTCCTGGCTCGCTAGATGCTGTCCACCCTCCACCCTGCATCGCTGTACCCCTCCTCTGTGCCCCTCTGTATCCTACCCCCGCTGTATATCTGTTCTGTTGTTACTTCTGAAAAGCACTGCGTTATGCATTTGTACAGTCGTGTACCTCTGTAAAGCGCTCCGTTGTATCTGTATGGTTGTATAGCGCTGTAAAGCGCTCCGTTGTGCATCTGTATTGTTGCATACCTCTGTAAAGTGCTCTGTTGCTTCTCAAAGCTAGTTCTGCGTTCAATGAATACCATAATATAAATAATAAAAAAATGAAAAAATGAAGTGATGCTCTCTCAAACACGTTACTCTGGATCAGCGTGCACAGTAGGTGCACAAGCTGTGGTAAAGATAGACATGCCTGTTAATAGTTATATATATATTTATATCTAGTGATTCTTACCATGCCTCACAGCACTGGTATTAATGTACACTAATACCCAGATAGAAAAGGTTGGAATATGTTATCTACACCAGGAGCACAAACCTCAACAGGAAGCCCCTAACACAGTGTGGTATCTGCCCTGTGGGTGGACATGCGCGGTGTGGATGTGGATGCTTAGTGACCAGCCCTCCCTTTACACTCCAGGCTGCAGGAGGAAGGTGCTGCAGAAAGCCTCACAGGCCCTTTAGTTGTGCTATTGAGTGTGTTTAATTGTTTTGTCTGAGGTGAGGCAGCTCTTGGCTTGGAGGGAAAGGGGAGGGCGTTGCTCTCCCCATAGCTGTTCGATGTCAACTCCACCCGGGAGCCCAGCTCTATCTTCTGACACTTAGTTGAAAGGACATGGCAAGCGCAATTAATATGAAGACCCATATGCACAAAGGTTTCAACCCAATGAACGAATCTAATTCGACTTTTACGACTAGGCCTGATTTGGAGGGAGCACACAGTTCCCTTTAATTAACATCATGCACATTTAGAGAACACTCATTGTCATCTGATACGGGACCCTAATGCGAACACGAGCACCAAGGCACAAAAGAGAAGTGAATTACGATCATGTGTGGTTTATCTACCACCAGTGTGTCATTAAATCACATTCCAATGTGAGCACATCGGAAAGCGTTATGATTGTAATAACTGATGTACTACGATGAAAATGAATAAAATGCATCTGTTTGAAAAGTAATAAAATAAGTTCAATAAAAATACAATAATAAATAAATAAATAAATAAATTACTGGTGCCAAAAGAGATACTAAGAAATGTATCCTGGGCCATGTACAGATGATCTAAGTGTGTAATTTGTCACCCGGGATCAGTAGTCGAAGTGTATGAAAAGAAGTAGTGGTGGCTTGCATCTGCTCCCACAAACACAATTGTCACGCCCCCTCCCACGCGCAATACAAACCCCCAAACAAATTTGTTTCCATTCTGGAACGGTTTCTTTTTAAAATAAAACTATAGGAACAGTAAAACTTAATTTTAAAAAGCAGAGAAGCAACGCTCCAAACGCTCCCGCCAACTTCGACCAGTGCCGGGGATTATTTGCACCACAGATGTGCTGGGCTGCTTCTATAAGAACAATGAAACACGTTGGCTGAATACTCATGCCAGGACACAACATCACTGTCTGCCGGTGTGATGTGGGATGAGTGTCGACCAATTTACCAGTAAAGGTGGGTGTGCCAGTGCTTTGCTCGAGGTGGGTTTCTCAGTGCTTTGCTCAAGCCTGGCTAGAGCAAAATGGCTGGCTCTGGCTCGGCTTCAGTGCGTTTCTGAAAGGAGAGCCCAACTGAGGCCATGCCAAGCATCACCTCATCCTTTGTTAAATTCACAGACTACATTAAAGCGACACTGCCACCTAGTGACAGTTAAAAGAACTGGTTGGGATCATACAGAGTATTAGTTTGTCTTTTGCCAGGAATTGCATCTTGGTGCAAAACTAATAATGGAATTGAAGCATGTGTGGCAGGGACGTCATTTCACCAAAATGCCAGGGGTAGCGGAAGGGACATCATACGACCCTTGACCTCTGATGACACCACAGGAAGTGATGTCATTTGACCCCACTCTGAAGTGATATTGCTGGAAGCGATGGAACATGACCTTTCACCCTTGACAAAACAGGAAGTGGCATTACATAGCATTGTTCCTAAGTACACTACGAACAATATGTTTACGATATCACTATAATGCAGAGGTTTTCAAACTGTGGGGCGCGCCCACCCAGGGGGCCGCGGCCACATCCCAGGGGGGGTGCCAGAGCCCAGCATGAAATGTAAAAAAAAAAAGTTTTTTTACTTTTTTTTTTTTAGATTGGAGGAAATGGGAAGGGGCAGCTCACATGGTCAGACTGCACCATAAAACGGTTTTAGGCAGCAATGAAAAAATGGCCAGCAGTTGCAAATGGATATTCAGTCCTTTAGTCACAGACTGTTTGAATATTACTCAAGGGGTTGTTTTTTGTTCAAATGTAAACAAATTGTGATATTTAAAGAATATTTATTCAGCAATAATGGTCAAAACTACTAGCTGCATAGTGAAGTAACTCCTCAAACTGGCCCATTTTGACTGGCCTACACCAGCATTTTGCATTTTTGGTACGGTCATCGCCCTATTGCCCAATAGGTGAGGGGGCGTCCACCCACTGGCCACCTCACCCATTATGGAGGAGCCGAGGAGCCAGCCCAGTGAAACACTGAGCACTCCCTCAGCTGCTTTTTCCAACTGAGGGAGTGCTCCTGGGTTGGCTGAACCGTCAAAGGGAAACACTGTTTGCCTTTGACAGTTCATTTCCCCAGCTGCACATGATCACTGAGCCATGCAACGCTGGGGGTGTTTTGCTTCACCAGCCTTGCATAGCTCATTGGAAATGCTGGCTGGGGCACTGCATGTATGTATGTGCAAGTGGGTGCTCATGCGCCTCCTCGCACATACGGGCAGAGCAACCTGGAGCGGGGCATTTTAGCAGCCACTTGCAGGCCCCTGCAGAAGGTACGTTTATGGTGATTTATTTTTTATTTAAATGTGTATGGATGTGTGTATGCTTGTGTTATGGGACTGTGGTGGGAGCAGGATGGGCGGCAGCACTGGGATAGTGGTGGGAGTAGGGTGGGGAGAGCCCAGGGTCTGTACTGGGAGTAGGGTGTGGTGACGGCACGCAAAAGTTCATAGCGATTTCTACATACTGTCCATCTGGCACTTTTGGGGGGGGCCCGGCCTGCCCAATCTTTGTTCAGGGGGGGCCCAGGCCAAAAAACGTTTGAAGACCACTGCTATAATGTGATATACATTTCATACAAGAATGGATCGCCATATGTATCATTAGGATCAGTGTGTATAGCCCCATATAACCAAATTACTCTGCATGCAAGCAGACGTCCATGACCAAATGATAATGATGTATTATTATATAGAAGTTAGGCTTAAGCACTTTATATAGATACAATATCACCCAACCTGTGTTGGTACTCATTTATCGACCTCAGAAGGATGAAAGGCTGAGTTGAGGTGGTTAAGAAGAGACTAAATCAGTGACTCACCCCCTGAAGTGTGTCTGAAATAAACCTTTAATGAGCCTAGCAATTATTGTATAGGATTCCAGAAATACATTATTTGGTATTCCTATTATTTCTTATTTAGGGTCACTCCTGAATGTGTTAGACTTATGGAACTCCTGTTTTTTATTTTATTTATTTATTTGTATTTTTTAATAGGCCTGAACAAGAAAGCCAGCCACTCCAGAAGCAAAGCGCCACATGGTGCTGGCCACAGCCCAGGAGTATGCATGAAAAAAACAACAACAAAAAAATACACGTTTTTAAAAATATTTTTTTTGGGGTCGCAAGGGAGACCACAGGGGTAGCAAGGGAGACATCGGGGATCGCAGCTGTGACCCCTGATGACCACTAAATAACGTCCCTAATGTGTGGTCTGAAACCCAAAAAATGGCAAACTATGCAACCAGAAAAGCTGGCTTCAGCACTTAACGAATCTATGCAGCCCTGGGCACATCACAGTACTCAAATGGTTCTTATTTCTATTAGCTGCCATAATTGTGATCCCTGTGATTCTTTTAAGTGTGCACTGCAGAACAGTCCCCCTTATGCATAGTTTCTTAAAATACAGTGTTTGCTCCAAAGATAATAAAAATATGAATAATGTATATATTGCACATCAAAGGCTGAAGTGTCCCTTAACTAATTGCTTTGTCACTCACGAGGAATGAATTTCTCCAAAAATAAAAGAGAAATAGATGATGCACTAACTTATTTTGTGTACATTGCCCGGGGCAATTTACCCTACCATGTAGGGAGCCCACTAGGGCTATTTCTTTTCCTCCCTGCCCCTTATCACGGCCCTTGGCAGTGACCAATAGGTCTTCACATGTATGACAAATTGACTTCTGCCATGCAGGAGTAGAAGGATGAGTAGAGGCTAAAGCACCCACTCAGCCCTCACACTACTACAAACCAGTTGTCAACACAATCATAAAGATGAAACAGACACTGTTAAGAGTTATGTCTCCTTCACTTTTTCTGGTAAAGTGAGTGGGGAGGAGGTTATGCTCTCAACAGGGCTCTGAAAGTGGTTCAGTACCAAACCAAACAGCAAAGTTTAACAGTCCAAAATAATGGAATGTCCATTCAAGGTTCTATAAAACATTGTAAGAACCCACCCCTGTAGAAGGAACATTGGATATGCAAAGATGGAATAGATGCAGCACTCTGGGTAAGGAGACAGGGGGAGGGAGAAAAGCAATTATAGGACCACAATGTTCAAAAGGGATATTTCTTGAGGTTGCAAACAGGATTAAAATGACCTATCCAGTCTCTAGGGCCCAAAGATGGAGCAGGAGGTAATTACAAGTTAATACTACCTTTGGAAATGTCTTGGTGGTTTGATGGCGTTGAACCAGGCTTCTCAGAGTTTATTGCAGGGTTCTTTTTAGTTCAAGGATGCGGCAGTCGTGGTGGTCCAGCGACAAGCTGGCGTTGAGTCGGTGTCGAATGAAAGGTAGCTGCTATCTCGAAGCATCTACTCGGGATGTGTGGATCAGGCAGTCATCAGGTCCGGATGGCGGTTGAGGTTCGACAGCAGTTAAGCTACTACCAGGATGTGCACGTGAGTCGATTTGGTGCGGAGGCTCGGAGGTCACTGTTCGGGAGACACCAGGGTCCACCAGTCCATATACTTACAGGAGCAATGATGAAGAAGCTGGTGTTTGAAATGGTGACTCGAGCAATGCAAGGCAGCACTTCTTCATTGGTTCGAGCCAAGGCAATGGCACGCTTCAGCTGGCATGGTGTGGCAGGGAACAGAGTTGAATGGCAAACGGCTGTTCGAGAGCAGTGAATGACAAAGGGTCCGCAAGGATCTCTCTGCATTGAACATGCACAATTCACAGCTCGTAGCAGGTCAGTGTTGAAAGCACAGGGATCATGGCTGATCGAGTTTTCAGGAGCTGTGAGTCCCACTCCAGAGTCTCAAGGGCCAAGGCTAGATATTTATTAGGCTCCCAAACACATGGGAGACTGGCACACTCCATCAGGGATCCTGCAACATGGTATGGTCCTAAGAAACAAGGTGGCTGGCAGAGATGCAGTTCTTGATCAAGCAGTTAAGTTCACTCCCAATGCTCCCTGTGGATGGTTAGGGGACAGAGCTCACCTCTGCCTTGGAACACCTACCTTCACCTCACAACTGGAGGATTTTTAGAAAGGACTGCTCTCTCAGTAGGGTACAACTAAATATTCTTCCAGGTTTGGACTCCAGAGATGATTTGAAGAAGTGGTGGGCAACCCCTTCTTTTAAAGGTAAAAGTGCACAGGTGATTGGACTAAATGCTAGCCTTCATTATGGGTCCAGTACCTGCTCTTGGAATGAGTGGACATTGCCCTTCTGAAATCCCACCCAACGTGCTTTGTGATACAGGGAGAAGTAATAGGGCAGAATATTCCCCCACCTGCACAGATGTCTCCCTGGCTACACTAACATAACCCCCCATCCATTCTCAATATAATTGAATGCCTTTAGAAATGCAGAACCATGGTGTGAGACCTAGCCTTTTGTGAATAAGTGTGTGTGATGAATTAACTTCTGAAACACCAGTGGTCCAGGGATGAATATCGGTTTGTAATCCATCAATTAGCCCCACACCTCTAGTACGTCAGAAGGGATCTGAACAGATTGGTAACACAAGTCAATAATAAACCTGTGGAAGTAACATCAGGCTAATCTATGCAAGGTTCTGGATCGTTGGTTAGTTGCAACACAGCGAAAGTACAATTATTACCCAATGATAAAAGAGACTGTCCAGTCAAGGCTGTATACAAATTGTATCCAAATATCTACTTTATCATTATCACAACAGACAGTTCTAGCACACTACAAACTACAACCCACCCTGTAAAGGAATGCAGAGGACAGACAGTTTCAAGAAGGAAAAGGGGATGCACTTTGGATACTAACAGGAGGGTACCTCAGTAAAGTAATTAATCACAGTGTTCAAGGATACTTGGTCTCAGCACAAAGGGAGTAATGGGTCATAAAATGTCACTAGGGGCCTTCAGAGAAAGACCAGGAGGACAGAACTACAATGTATCTTGTGCTTGTAGACGTTCTTGGTGCTCAATAGCGGTTTTGCAACTTCTGGGACAGAGGTCAAGATGGGAGACAACTGTGGGTATCAGGCGGCAGGCAGTTTGGCGAGCGAGGGTGGACGACGGCTGCAGGCTGGCCTTCACAGTGGCTTAGGGTCAGGAATCGATAACTCAGTGCTGGTTGGTTGGTCCAAAGCATTGGTCGAGGCGTCTCGGACCATCTGAGTGACTGTGGCATGACAACAGCCTGCAGCACAGCTGGTTGCAGCTCGAGGGGCTCGACTGAATTGAAAATGTCCTTAAACATTCTGTGATGGATAATGGGATGTCTATTTATTTCTTTATTTTAATTCTTGCTACGCACCACATGGCCATCAGAAAACAAAAACAAGACAAACAAAACATTAAAAGACTGAGGCAGAGGAAGTGTGGAGAAGTCATAAGATTACTCTATGTTGAAAAGGTGAGTCTTTTTAGCCCTTTTAAAAAGAGGGTAGTTTTGAACCTGGTGTATTGCAGGTGGAAGTACATTCCATAGGAGAGGATCCTGGAAATCGAGAGTGGTACCTCCAAATTTAGCGATGTTGAATTCCATCTACAGGTCAAATGGGTCTGTGTACAAAATATTAGTTATCCATTCTGCATCTCTGCCACAAGTGGGCCTTTGTGCCAAACAGCAGAGTCTCTGTTCTCCATTCCAGCTTCACGTGGATCTGTATACAAAATGTTGAGGTGTCTCTTTGCCGCTTCTGGAACACAGAGGAGTTTATGAAAGATGCTAGGGTGTCTGCTCCCCATCTCGGCTGCTAACTCTTACTGTCGCTGGCTAAATAGGGTTTTGTGAAAAATGTAGTTTATAGATATTTTTTCATTTGACTATAGCAGTGGTAATGTGTTCCATGTCAACAGACATGGTACTGGTTCTCCATACCCATGCCATCCGTGATCGCCCTCTGGACAAAGCCCCTCTGAGATGCCATGGGGGAGTTGGGCTCATTCCATCCCCTGCCTCTTCTTGGCAGGCCTTTTGGCTTTATTTTACACAAATACATGATGTGAATCTACAAAGAAATATACAACTTGAAATTCAAAACACAAAGCTCGACCAAACCCAAACAGTTCCATGAGTCTAAACAAGCTCAAGATCCACATTAGTTATTTGTCTCTGCTTTTGCATGTAAACAAAACTGTAGAACAATAAATACAATTACCATCAAGACCTCTCATGTTCAGTGGATTCCTCGCACACAAGGCCGGGTCAAGTATCAGATCTCTTTATAAGTGCTATCACAAGCAGAAGAACATGGTCTGGCCATTAGACAGGATGAGAGGCTGACTGACCCATAGGAAACGCCAGTGATTTTCCACCAGGCTGGTGGCTCTGAAAGTCCAGTAGGGTTGGGGAAAAGTCAACCATATTTCATGTTCAGCCTGGCCAGGATGGGAGTGAAATCAATCTAGTAGAATGAGGTGTTTGAAGGATGTTCATTTGGGCAACCATCACACTAGTCAGCTGAACTTCACAGGATAGCACAGGAAACAACACACCCAGATCCACAGAAAAATAAGCATAGGGCATCAACTAGCAGGGCAGGCACCTACAATCCTTCTTCCTGGCAAAGTGGGAAACAAATTAGCACAGATGAGCAACGAGGCTGAACCACTAGAATACCTGAAAAGCAGTCCTTCCCAGCACTCTGTTCCAACAAACTGATGAGCACAGCGGATGCTGAAGAAATAGCAGGGCCAATCAAATCCTCTAAAACACCTATGTAACCGCATGCAACTGCAGTAATAAGCAAGATTTAGCACATTTGACTCAGAGGCGTTGCTGGGGCAGGGGGGCTGAGGGGGCTATAGCCTCAGGTATTTTCGTTCTAGCCCCAGATAGAAGCTCAGGGGCTACAACCAAAAGGCTACCTAGCCCCGAGTCCCAACAGTCCCGACATTAGCGTAGCCCCGGATCTTTTCCAGACCTAGCAACACCCCTGTCTGACATAGATCTAGCTTCAATTATCAGTGCATTCCTCTCCAAGGGTGTAGCCCGGTTCCTTAGAAGCATGATACTATAATAACAATACCGAAAAAAGCCCAACAGCAGTCATTCAGAGCCATCAATTTACTACAAAGCTTACAATCTTCTGCTGAGGAGGATAATGTAAAAGGGGGTAGCACAACAACTCCAAAAACACCAGGGAACACACAACACCCTCCAGCCCCCATCATCAGTTAGGCTTCAAACCTGGACGGAGGAAAGAACCTGTGCTAACAGGCATCTTTGCAGAGTACCTATCCAGCATGGATGAAGATCAACTGCCAGTCTTAATATTACTGTTATCTAGCAGCTCTCTACGATACAATTGGCCACCAGATCCTTTTCAAGCTGGTCATGATTGCACAGGTATCACTGGAACCGGCCATGGAATGAATCACATCCCATACTTGCCAACATGACCCATTCCAATCTCTACATACTTATTCATTCCTGTTTTTTTCTTTGCATTCTGGGATTTGTAGTTCCATCTTTCCCATTGTAAAATTCGGACTGCAAGTCCCAGAATGCAAAGAGAAATACGGGGCTGGATAAGCAGCTACAGATTGGAATGGGTCATGTTGGAAAGTATGACATCCTTCCTAAGAAACTTCAACACCAGGGTCATGGTGTTTGGTTTATGGATTATTTTTTCCGAATAAACTTTTTTTTTTTTTACACCAAAGCTCCAACTTCACAAGACATATGCGGGGTCTCCACAGGATCAGCTCAATCTCTTGTACGATGCATAAGAACCCCAGGTGTACCTTACACTCTTAAACTACTGAGAGATAAACTTGGCAAATATCCATCAATGGGTGGGGGAAAGCTATCTGTGCCATAATGGTTTGAAAAGAGCCTTAGAATTACTTGGACACAGCAAAGATGACTATGGCAGCCCTTAAACTCTGAATCATAGTTGGGATTTGGGGCATCCTTTCCAACTCAGGGCAAAATCTCACTGACTATGGAATCCACTCCCCCCAAACCCTCTAGTAATTGAGAATATCAAATCAAACTAATGAGATACCTGGAGCTTTTAAAAATGAGTTATTTAAATTCTTTATATCAGGCTTTTCAAATTCCAAATTCTGAGACTACAAAAGACTCCACAATTCAACCCATACCTCCACTGGTTCCATGTGGAGCAAAGCATAACATGTATATCCCTATGTACTGTGCATAAGGCACTCTTGCGCAGATTCCTGAATTACCTAAGACAGCAGTCCACCCCATATGTCCTCACACAGAATTAGAAATCAGCCAGTGTTAGCTGGTCAAACCGACAAGCTTCGCGGGAAAACAGCACGAGGAAGATAAGTGAGTGGTTAGGGCCAAACCATTGGAATAATCTACCACGACCATCTGAGATCCCAAGAGAGCCACCAAAAATGTGCAACATATCTTAACACACTCTTGTACATTCAAGTGTTTAGCTGTCAACAGTCTCTCTAACACAAATCCATGAACTTTGAATGAGTTCTTGTGTTGATTGTGGAGCCTAAGGCTTGTGGTTGAGTGGTCCCAATGTTTTTAGTTCTATGTTAGTCTTTAAGGTATGTTTGAGTGTGGCTAATATTACACCGTTGTCAGGTGACTCACATGTAAAGGATATTAGGGTGGTGAGGTCCTGGGGAAGTTTTCTAGAATGGATGTTCTTGCGGGCGAGTGACAAACGTGTAATGGGGTTAAGCGGTCCACAGTGAATGAGTGAGGCATGGTGGATGAAAGTGATCTGACCCCCAACCTACTGAGGTGTGTGGTACTCACGTGAGTCAAGTGAGGAACAGATCGAATGTCCTTTGCGTGAGGGATTGACGTCATGTTGGTGAGTTTCAATATGTTGAGGAGGTCCACAAGAACTTATTTCATCTTCTAGTGGCAGAGTTCCATGCAGGTCTGAGCTTTCTGAAGAAGACATTTCGTGTTTGAGGGACATGCTCCTTGAGATGTTGGATCCTGGGGGTCTTTAGCTGTTATGGAAGGAGACTCGCTTTGGGTGCAAGAGGAAGAGGTGGCAGGTAAGGGCTTCAACGTAATTTATGGGAGTTGTCTTTTGGAAAATGCAAGGCCATATTGCTTTGTGGTTGACTGCTCGGCTTCCACCATCGATTGAGACACTCTATGTTGAATGGAGAGAGGATGTATAGAGTAAACGTTGAGGTGGGGTTTAGGCTCCTTTCATTGATGAAGATGATGTCTATATTATGGGCATTTTTGGTGGCAGTTTTGTCAACAGCATTACGTTCAGAGGAGCGGGTAATGCTGAGCATGAGTTATGGTGCGAGTGGGAGTCTTGTGTGTCCCAGGCAGTGGAAAGGCCATAGGATTGCTGGGGTTCATTTGGAGTGTGTACTAGATGCGCAGGTTTGTAAGTTTGAGTAAAGACAAAGATAGTATTTCGAGTGGTCGGTGTTGTGTACATTGAGGAGCGAGAGGCACAGGTTCTGGTACTTTGTGTTTTCTATGCCCTAGTATGGACCAAATAAGGGTTACCAAAAATAATGTCTTTATTTTCTCCTTTGTCTTTTTTTTCCCTTTTTTTCCTGCCATCCTGGCAGTAGTGCCTAGAAGCTCCCACTGAAAAGTAGAATGAGTGGTGAAACGTGATTGGCTCCAGCAGACATGGGCTGCCTGGCCCCATCGGTGTTGCAGTCAGCCTGCGCTTCTGTATTTCAGGAGTTTCACTTGGCTGGATTTGAGTGGGTGGGGCTGATCACAGTCACGTGGCCTGCTTCACCAATCAAAGGTTGATTAGGCTCATCCGCGCCACCTATGACCATTATGCTACTATGAAGTGTGCCAAATCAGTAAAACGAATCCACACCACAGCATGCCAAGAGTACAGAATGCTTCCTGTGAATGAGGTGAGAGTGATACTAAGATATGCTGTAGGTGACCAAGAAGTCATGCAACGCTGCAGCCATATCACTGTCATCTGAGACATGAGAGAAAGAAGAGACCACCGCTACCATGTTGCCGCAGGAACAGGATATTACGCCACAAGTGATTCATGAGTTCGGCTTTTCCCAGAGGCCCGCCGCAGAGAAAGGATGTTCGCTGCTGGGGATTGAAGGTGACTCAGAGCAGATCCTGCACTGAGGCGGGAAGAGGGCAGAGGCAGATTTAACAATTAACAGTGGGATTATGGATAAATACCCATGGGGCCGCCCTGTTGTGTCTCTTTCACCTCAGAGGCAAACGTCCAGGACTTCAAACGGCCCCCCAGCGAGATTGTATCCACACATCTCAGCAGCAAACCACTTACAACAGGAAACATGCCAACAGTTTGGGCTTTTGTGGAGACATAGGAAAGGCACTTGCTGGGCACAGACAGGGACGTCATTTCACCAAAATGCCTGGGGTAGTGGAAGTGACATTACATGCCCCTTGACCCCTGATGACATCACATGAAGTGATGTCATTTGACCCCAGCCCGAAGTGATATCACGGGAAGTGATGGAACACAACCTTTCACCCCTTGACAAAACAGGAAGTGGCATCACATAGCATTATACACTATGAAAAATATGGTTATGATATCACTATAATGTGATGTACATTTCACAGCAGAATGGATCGCCATATGTATCGTTAAGATCAGTGTGTGTAGGTCCATATTACCAAATTACTGTGAATGCAAGCAGACATCCATGACCAAATGATAATGATGTGTTATTATATAGCACTTAAGCTTAAGCGCTTTATATAGAAAAACTATACACCCAATATCACCCAACCAGTTTTAGTACTCATCTATCGATTTCAGAAGGATGAAAGGCTGAGTTGAGGCGTTTAAGAACAGACTAAATCAGTGACTCACCCCCTGAAGTGTGCCTGAAATAAACCTTTAATGAGTCTAGCAATTATTGTATAGAATTCCAGAAAGACACATTATTTGGTATTCCTATTCTTTCTTATTTAGGGTCAGTACTGAAAGTGTTAGACTTGTGGCAATCCTGTTAATTTTTCTTTCCTTTTTTTAAAGAGGCCTGAAAAGGAAAGCCAGCCACTCCAGAAGTAAAGAGCCACATGGTGCTGGCCACAGCCGAGGAGCTGGCATTACAAAAAGAAAAAAAAACTTGAAGGCTTCCATTCACCGGAGGGGGGTTCATATGGGGCTTATTTTCCAAGCCCCGATGAGTAGAAAAAGTGGTGATAAAAGCATTGCCACCGGATTTGACACCCAGCAGGCGTATGAGCGGGTTTATTAAGTTCGCTCTTGCAGGTCTGCCTTTCAAATCAGATTTGGTTTTCTTCCAGCATGTATTTGTGCACAATGCTTCTGTGATAATGCATACATTATCAGGTTGGTTTGCGACCTCTGGTGAACCTTAATGACGTCCCTGGGCACAGCCGTGGTGGTATTAACTGACCATTGATGGTAGCAGATGCCAAATGTTGTGAGTACCTGAGCATCTAACAGCAGTGGCTGGCAAATGCCTAATACTTATACACAAACCAAAACTGTTGGCTCTGCCAATGCCCGTTTTTAAAAGCACTTCACTGAAGGACAAACAGCGTGCTTATAAATTGAGTGACTGGCAGCAGATCTGGTTACGACATATTTATTACACCAGTAACAGGTTTACAACTGCAACTAAGTCATTAACTCTTAGAAGACTGTTTTGAAAAGACATTGACTGGCACTTCCAGCACAACATTTGATGCTAAGGCTTGATTACAGAGAGCTGAAAGAGTTCCTATGAGGAGGTGTTTTGGGCAGGGAGGCGCAGGAACTGGGTGGGAATGGCCATACAGATTGGCATGGACATGGGCAGTCAATGAGTAAGCAAATAACCAAAACAACACCTACAAACTCTGTGTCCCTCATCCAATTCTCCCTATATGTACTCTAATGCAATAATTGAAGTGACACCCAAAAGACGAAACTAATGACTAGTGGTGGGAACAGGTAACTGACAGGGACTATTGCTGTGACACTTTTTTCCTTAAAATGATATAATGTTTTCTGAAGCTATTTAAGTGTGGCATTTTGGTGTTTACAAATTATGGCAGTAGAGAACAAGCTGTAAATGTATGAAACAATGAAATTCTCATTCATTTTATTTCATTTTATTTCACTTTGTATCCGTAAGAAATTGTTAGTTGGTTCTCATTCATTTTCATGCTGGAACTTGAAGGCTTCCATTCACCGCAGGGGGGTTCATATGGGGCCTATTTTCCAAGCCCCGATGAGTAGAAAAAGTGGTGATAAAAGCATTGCCACCAGATTTGACACCCAGCAGGCGTATGAGCGGGTTTATTAAGTTCGCTCTTGCAGGTCTGCCTTTCAAATCAGATTTGGTTTTCTTCCAGCATGTATTTGTACACAATGCTTCTGTGATAATGCATACATTATCAGGTTGGTTTATCATGTATAAAATTGAGTATTCATTTAGGTTTCCAAACCCAAAAATAGTCACATATTTGTACCAACTTGAACTGGTAAGCTACATGGTCAACATACCTTAAGTTCAGATGAGGCTCAAAAGTTGACTTCACCCCTTAAACAAGATGTGTTATCCTGGGCAAACCATGTAATCTCATTATGCTTTACTTATCAAAATTAGGTGACCCTAGAAGTGATTCAGTTCACAGTGGACATTATTTCAAATGAGCCTCAATCATGGCGTAATAGACTAATGAGCTCCATGTAAAGTAGGATCACTTCTTATTCACAATATAAAATAGCAAATATTGTTTACAAATGTGTATGTCACCCTGTGATTATTGACTGAATTTCCAATTGTGGTTGCACCTTGTCTCTCTCATGCACGCATGAAAGCAAGCCTTCAGATCATTAAAGAATTTCCCAGTGTTTGCTCTCATGGAAGACCTTGCAAAACTCCACTTCACATGGGCTAATCTACTGCTGATGAACCAGCACTGTGACTCGCGCCTCCAAGAACTAAACACCACCCTCACAAACAGCATCAACCACCATGCCCCACTGAAATAATGCACTCGCAAGCCTAAACCTTCCGTCCCCTGGTACACTCAAATACTCAACCTCAACAAATGAACCATTGGAAAACAAGAAAAGACTTGGTGAAAACCCTGCACCGCATCTGACCTCGCCCTGCTCAAGGAAGCCTGTGCTACACACAGGTGACTGATCAACACTGCCAAGACCAACTACATAGCCAAGGTCAACAACAAAACGAGAGCCCTCTTCAAAGCCATCCAGCACTGCATCAACTCTCTGCCCAACCCGCCTGTACTGTTCTCCATTGTAAAATCCACCAAAATAAACTTTTTCTTCATCAATTAGATCAGCATGATCCGACAACACATAGACACCCACGCCACAACTAACTGCACACTACACATCCCATCTCGCAAAAACACAACTGTCTGGATACCTTTCAAGACACTCACTATGGAAGACCACACTGCCACACTAGCATCCCTCAAGGCCACAACATACTTGGACGACATCGTCCTTGCCCGAATTTAAGGCACCTGCTCCTAGACCCTTAAGACTCAACAAGTCCTCCTGCTTTTCAAGAAACCTACACTGAAACCAACACTGAATCCTGACTACCTCAGCAACTACCGCCCCATCAACCATCTTCCCTTCCTAGGTAAGATCCTTGAGAAAGTGATAGCCACGCAACTGCTCTAAGACATCAAAGCCAACACCCTATTTCAGTCCTATCAGTCTGGCTCTACACCGAGATGTAGCACAGAAATTGCAACCGTCAAGATGCCCTTAAAATCATCGATGATGGCCATCCTTGCCTACTAATTCTCTTTGTCCTCTCAGCAGCATTCAACACAGAAGACCACCAGAAACTCATGGACAATCTACATCGCCACCCAGGGATCAGCAAGATTGTCCTAAAATGGTTGAAATCCTACATTGCTAATTGCCACCAGTTAGCACAAATGGCTTCCTCCTGATCACCATCTCTACCCATCACATGTGGAGTCCCGCAAGGGTCCATCCTCGCTTCAGTGATCTTCAATCTTTATATGGAACCACTTGGAAGCCTCCTCACTCTACACAACCTCCATTTCTACTAATATGCAGATGACAGGCAGCTCTACCTCAAGATATCCTCCATTGAAGATATCCACAGGGTTATGGTCTGCCTCTCTTTTATCCAGTCGTCAATGTCCAGTGCTTACCTGAAGCTCAACCTCTCCAAGACTGAATTGCAACTGGTGACAAACAACCCAGAACACTGTGACATCCAGACCTGGCTCTCTGCAATTCACCTCAAAGGCGTCAACTCCCAGCTGGCCACCTGCCCCCAGTCCCTTGGGTTTGACATCGCCAGACAATTCTCCTTCAAACAGCACATAGCAAGAAAGAAACAAATGGTTTGGTACCTACTTTCTCTCCTATGGACAATGAAGCCCTTCATCCCAGAAAACAACTTCAGATTAGCTATCCAATCCTTGGTTCTCTCCCAAATGGATGGTGGCAATGCCCTTTTTGAAGGCCTCCAGGCCACTGCCCTGGAACCCTTGAGATGTGTTCTGCATGCTGAAGCATGACTCATCAAGGACTCTGCAAATTCAACCACATTACCCGACCCTCGTCGAACTGCACTGACTCATGTTGCAAGCCTTTATCATCTTCAAATTCTGCTGCATCATCTACAAGGCTGTCACCCTGACATCCTTAAGCTACCTCACTGAGAAACTTCACCAGAGACATGCGGTTCACCAGAAGTAAGGACATGTGCAGACAGGATGGAAAAAAACAGAAGACAGCCTTTCTCTGTCTACACCCCAAGACCCTAGAACCTCTTCCCCATCAACTTGACCCCTCATTTCTAAAGCACAGAAAGGAGCTCAAGACCCTCCCCTTCAAGGAATAACTCCTCCCTAACACCTATGTTCACACAGCCTCCACTCCACACCTGACATGAGCTTGGGTGATCTAATGCCCATTGTTTCCACCTCAAGTTGATTGTAGATCCCTTGCTGACAAATTGCCCACCCCCCTGTTAGCTCCTGACTCCCCTGTTTCTCTGCTCATGTTCCCCCCTATGATTGTAAAGCTTCCTGATGCTATATGCCTGATGCCTAAGGGTTTGCGTGCACTATACAGATCTAATAAATAAATAAATAAATAAATAAATAAATATTGGTGCACAATAACACTAGCACTACCTCACACCCTCTGCTCAATAAAAACGCAGCAAATATATATTTTTTGTGCTTCAAACTGTCATTTTGTAAACCACAAAATATCCCTCCCATTCCCTGCTGCAGTATACTGGGGGGTCTGCCTTTCACAGCAAGGTGGCCAGACCTGACACCCTTCCTCTGCAGCCTACACGGAGCCTACAGGGAGTAGCCACAGTGTTCAGGGGGGCATCATTGGAGCACACTGAAGCTCAGATAAAATGAGGGCTCGGGCCTGGTTG